>NC_134784.1:15546938-15549438 GCF_046742065.1 Oratosquilla oratoria
ACTTATTTATTTATTCATATTTTGTTATTTTATTTATTTATTTATTTGTTTTTGCCTGAGAAAGACGAGAGATTATTTCGACCAACTCGTTCGCCGGAAGCTGACGCCTTCTTTGTTGTTGTGGCTAACGGAAAACGATTTTATTCAGCTGAGGGGAGGACACACGCACTCACTCAGTCACTCGCTCTTTCACTCACTCCCTCAACCAATCAATCACTCACTCTTTCACTCTCTCTTTCACTCGCTCTCTCAACCAACCAATCACTCACTCTTTTCACTCTTTCAAGCACTCGTTCACTCGCTCTCTCAACCAGTCAGTCACTCACTCATTCACTCACGCGTCCACTCCCTCATTTATTCTGCGGAGACGCTTCGAAGGCGGTACCCCGGTCGAGGCGCCGCCGACCGAGCGATCTTCTCCGGCCCGCGTCTCGAGGAACCTCGAGATTCCTCAATGGGAGGCCTCCCCCGACTTGCGTCGAGTCTTCCTCCTGGCGTTGGGCAGTCGAGACCGGCGGGCACCCCGAACACACTCGCGCGAGTGCCGCCGGCCGAAGTGCTTATCGTCTCTCGTGGCCCCCGCGTCAATAAGGTGCTGAGGTTCCTCGGGGGCCCTCCGAGGACCGACGGACGAGTCTCGGCGGAAGGCGGGCGAGCACTCCGAACACCCGTGCGATGTGTCGGAGTGCCCCTCTTCTGCCCGCGCCTTCACGCCTCCGAGAAGAGCCTTCTGGGACGATCATCTGGAGGGATCTCAAAGTCCCTCGGGGCGTAGGCGTGTGTTGGAAATCCAGATGCCCCGTCGTTGTCGTCCCGTCGTAGTGCCGAAGCTGCCCTCGTTGCGCTCAACTCGGCCTGAGCCCCGGCAGCAATGGCGTCCGCGACCCACGACAGGGGCACGAATCTCGGATGGATGGACGGACGCGCATGCGTACACACACACACACACACACACACACACACACACACACACACACACACACACACACACACACACACACACACACACACACACACACACACACACACACACACACACACACACACACACACACACACACACACACACACACACACTCACACACACACACACACACACACACACACTATTCAGGTCGTCGTAGATTGTATCTGAGGCAGATGTAGTATATGAATATCATTATACTTCCAAGAACCAAAGACTCGTAGCAGTATCTACATTGGCCCTGCGAGATGGAACCCCAGTAGTTGTGTGACAATACCCCAGCAATAAGAAGCAATAACACATGCAATATCATTCACAATGAATTGACAGGGAGATCTTGACTAACTCAACAGAAACTATTGGTTGAAGCGGATGTCCCCAACGAATACAAATGATTGGGGGTCTTCTATCGCTCTATCTATATACCAATGGTGTTTTCCCCCTTATAAGGGAGGTAGCCAGCCAAGCTATGCATCCTCCCTCAATCCTTCCACTCACATCCACCACCTTGTTGGAAGCAATACAGCAAGACACAGCACATCCACATCAGGGTTATAGCTTCAGATCAAGAGTCTAACACACACACACACACACACACACACACACACACACACACACACACACACACACACACACACACACACACACACACACTCGATAGCGCGGTTGGTAGAGTTCCCGGCTGCCACTACGGAGATCCGGATTCGAATCCCGCCCAGAGCTGAAATAATTTTAGTATTGCTGTACTGCGAGTCGTTACTCCAACTGATGTGGGCGGGGAGTTGGGTGTATGTGTGCGTGTAAGGTCACAGCATTACCTATAGATCGGTCATATATAAGCTCTGAGCTCTCTTCCGGGAGGGAAATAGCTGTCGATCACGAGTCCAACACGTGATCCAAGACCATGGTGAATCACACACACATACAAATTGGGAAAATTTCTACAATGAAGAGACACAAGTGGAAGAGAAGTGGATGGTTTTGAAGGAAATTTATAATGAAGGAGTGAATAAATACGTACCAAGACAGAAACAGGAAAAGGTGTACATTAAGTGCTGGTTCAACAGAAGATGTAGTGAGGCGATAGATAGAAGAGATAAAACTTGGAAAAGATGGAAAAAGGTAAAAACCCTGGAAAGTGGCAAATATATATCAACCATAGAAATGAATATGTAAAAGTGCGCAGAGAGGAAAAAAGAAACTACGAAAAAGACATCATAGAAAAATGTAAAGATCAACCTAAACTATTCTATAGATATGTGAATGGTAAACTTAAAAATAAACAGGAAATGGTGAAACTACGCCACGGAAATATAGAATATACAGAAGATTTAGAAATGGCTGAAGTCATGAACAATCACTTCAAGTCGGTTTTCACCAGAGAAAAAGTGCAACATCGGGACGAAAGAAGTGAAATGGATCAATTAACAAACCTTGATATCAGAAAATCAAACGGCCCAGACAGAATTGCAAGTTAAATACTAAAAGAATGTAAATAAGAATTAATGGACAACATATATAACATAATAAGTTGCT
>NC_134784.1:15559438-15561938 GCF_046742065.1 Oratosquilla oratoria
TCTAATATATATATTCTTTTCACGGTTGATTCTTTCCACTTTTTATCGACCAAATACGATATAACTTTGTTCCACCAATCATTTCTTCCCCTTCTTCCTCCGCTGCTACTGCTGCTGCTGCTTCTTCTTCTCCTTCTTCTTCTTCTTCTTCCTCTTCTTCTTATTTCTCCTCTTCTTCTTCCTCTTCTTCTTCTTCTTCTTCCTCTTCTTCTTTTTCTACTTCTTCTTCTTTCTCCTCCTCCTTCGGTTCTTCTTTTCCTTCTTCTATTCTTTTTCTTGTTCTTCCTCTTCCTCTTCTTCGTCTTTTTCCTCCTCCTCGTCTTCTTCCTCTTCTTCGTCTTCTTCGTATTCTTCATCTTTTTGGTTCCACGCACGTCCTTCATGCTCTGCAAGACCTTTGCTTTGACACTTCCCGACTCTTTTCTTTTGTCTTCCTCCACCTTCTCTTTCCCCTTTTCATCACTTGTCTTCAGTTCCCTCCTCTTTCTTCCTTTTTCCTTCCCTCACTTCCCGCCAAATCTCCTCAGTTCTCTTTTATTTTATATATATATATATATATATATATATATATATATATATATATATATATATATACTATATATATATATATATATTATATTAACTACAGTGATTCTAAAACCCTTCCGTCCTTCACTTTACTTCCGTCACCACCAAAGGATCAACGTTTATTGCTCCCGCCCCTCTCCTTCCATTCCCTTCCGGCGGCAGATTTCCTTTTATTTTCTTTCCAGCGCATATCCTACCATCAGCTACGTTTTCCTCTGTCTCTCGCTCTCTCTCTCTCTCTCTCTCTCTCTCTCTCTCTCTCTCTCTCTCTCTCTCTCTCTCTCTCTCTCTCTCTCTCTCTCTCTCTCTCTCTCTCTCTCTCTCTCTCTCTCTCTCTCTCTCTCTCTCTCTCTCTCTCTCTCTCTCTCTCTCTCTCTCTCTCTCTCTCTCTTTGACACATACACACACTCGGTGGCGCAATTGGTAGAGTTCCCGGCTGTCACTACAGTGGTCCGGATTCGAATCCCGCCCATGGCTGAAAAAATTCAGTATCGCTGCGCAGCGAGTCGTTACTCCAACTCTCGTGGTCGGGAAGTTGGATGTGTGTGTGTGTGTGTGTGTGTGTAAGGTCATAAGGTCACAACATTACCCATAGATCGGTCATATATGAGCTCTGAGCTCTCTTCCGAGAGGGAAATAGCTGTCAATCACGAGTCCAACACGTGATCCAAGACCATGGTGGTGAATCACACACACACACACACACACACACACACACACACACACACACACACACACACACACACACACACACACACACACACACACACACACACACACACACACACACACACATACATAAACGTACGCATTACACTGGTCAACAAAGAATTTGTCCCAAGGAAAACAATAGCTGTATCTTCTATGTTTTGCATGCAGAATCCAAAAATAATGTTCGACTTTTTCCACCGCTCACAATCTTTGTGTTCCACGGTATGTTACGTTACGTGGTTTACGTGGGATAGATTTCAATCAAGCGGTTGGCAACACTGATTTTGGCAACACTGCGTGAGATTGTTATACGTTTGGCAGTACTGTGTTTGAAGTGTTAGTGTGAGGTTGTGTAGCGCGCATTTGGGTGGCAATAAGTTTGTGATATTGTACAGTAGCCACCCGCCATTCACCTTCACAATGCCAAGAAACTGTATAAACCACCCAGACCATTTTTGCTTTATTTGCGGTGTATTGACATTCAAGTCACAAAGACGGTGTTTCACACCATGATTAAAAAGTGTTATGAACATTATTTTGGCTGCAAAGTGGGGGACCATGATAAAATCTGGGCCCTTCATGTGTGTTGTGTAACCTTATGTCAGGCATCTCACTGCATGAGCGAAAGGTTCACGCCATATGCCTTTTGCCATCCCAATAGTTCGGAGAGAACCAAAAGATCATACTCCAGATTGCTACCCCCGAAAAAAAAACAAATGTTATACAAACAGTTGTTGAAAGGTTATCACATACCATGCATACTGGTATACATGTTTGATGTGATATGAAACAGTGTTTTTCTTTAGGATATTTCAAATACAGTATATATTCACATACTGATCATACATATAGAACGCTGTCTATATTGTTTTAGGCATTTTATTTATATTTGACAAAATAGCAGGGCTGTGGAGTCGGAGTTGGAGTCGTGGAGTCGGAGTCGGAGTCGGAAGCAATTACAGTGTCACTGGAGTCGGAGTCGGTAGAAATATACCGACTCCGACTTCAGTTAAGTGTACACTTTATAAGGCCTTCGTTTAGTCTGTAGAGTTATGCAGTGCACACTCCTTATAAGTAGATTGTATAAAAAAAAAACATAATTTTATAAAATGTAATAAATCTCATCGCCTTATCTTCGTAGTCATTCCACTAAACCCCCAAAACGTCCTTGTGCAACGCTGGCTTTCAAATTTATACATAGACCGATAAACATCCAAAGTAT
>NC_134784.1:15581938-15594438 GCF_046742065.1 Oratosquilla oratoria
TCCGACATTTATTCAGCCCTTGTCCTCTTCTTGTTTTATGTGTTTTTGGCAACAAAAGAATTAAATCGCTCACACACACACACATACACACACACACACACACACACACACACACACACACACACACACACACACACACACACACACACACACACACACACACACACACACACACACACACACACACACACACACACACACACACGTGGTTAGAGCTCTGGCCTGCCACTACGGAGGTCCGGGTTCGATCCTCGCCCGGGGCTGAAATAATATCAGTATCGCAGCGCTGAGGGGTGTTACTCCAACTCTCGTGGGCGGGGAGTTGGGGGTGTGTGTGTGTGCAAGGTCATAGCATTACCCATAGATCGGACCTACGAGCTCTGAGCTCTCTTCCAGGAGGGAAATAGCTGTCGATCACGAGTCCAACACGTGATCCAAAGACCAAGTGAATACACACACACACGACTCGGTGGCGCAGTTGGTAGAGAGCTGAACTGCTTGCATGGTGGTGCCCGTAGTACTTGGTTCGAATCCTGCCCAGGGCCGAAATTATTTCGGTACCGCTGCGCTTCGGGTCGTTACTCTGACTCTCGTGGGCGGGGAGTTGGGTGTGTGTGTGTGTGTGTGTAAGGTCATAGCATTACCCATAGATCGGACCTACGAGCTCTGAACTCTCTTCCGGGAGGGAAATAGCTGTCGATCACGAGTCCAACACGTGATCCAAAGACCAAGTGAATACACACGCACATACACATACAAACACATATATACAGATTTACACACAGGCCCTTTTCACAACAACAACAACAACAACTGTTATATCACGTTGTGCCTATGTGACTATAGTTGGGCGGTACCGCCTCCCCGCCCCAAACAATGGGCGGGTGATGGGCGGTTTCCGCCGCGGGCGTGATTGTTCTTTCATCCGTGTCAGCTTCACCGGCTGGGGTTGACTGGAAGAGTCTTCCCTCTATAAGGACGAAGGGTCTGCTGGCATTCATAGCTTTGTTTATTGTCTTTAGTCTTTCTCCCACTTCCTCTTTCTTTGTCTTCTTCCTGACTCCCACCTCTTCACTCCCATGCCTTCCTTATCTTCCTCCCACATCCCCCCATTTTATCTTTCCCTCCCTTCCTCCATCCTTCATTCTTTCCCTTTTCCCTCTCTTTTCCCTCCCCCATCCCTTTCCCCTCCCTTCCTTCCTCCCTCATGTCTTCTTTTTACCCTCCCACCCTCCCTCCATCTCTTATTCCCTCCCTCCCTCCCTCCTTCCCTCAACCCCTCAGTCCACCCTTCCTCCCTCCATCTCTCCTTTCCTCCTTCCCTTCCTCCTTCCTTTTTCCCCTCCCTCCCTCATTCCCTCACTTCATCCCTCCCTTTCCCCTCCCTCCCTCCACCCCTCCTTCATTTCCTCCCCCTCCCTCCTTCCTTCATTCTATCCCTCCCTCCACCCCTCCACCCGTCCATCACTCCCTCCCTCCTTCATTCCCTTCCTCCCTCTCTCCCTTCATTCCTCCATCCCTTCATTCCTCCTTCATTCTTTTCCTCCCTCCCTTATTCTCTCCCTCCTTCATTCCATCCTCCCTCCCTCCCTCCCTCCCTCCCTCCCTCCCTCCTTCCCTCTTTCATTCTCTCCTTCAATCCTTCCCTCCTTCCCTCCCTACCTCTCTCTCTCCCTCCCTGCGTCACTTCCTGTACTTCTGTTCGCACGAGTTTCCTCCCTCCCTCCCTCCCTCAGCGTTCCCCACTCCCTGTGCGATTTCCTGGCGGCCTCCCCAACACCTGTGCACAGTCGCAACAAGCATCTGTTTCCGTATCCTTCCACACAAGGCATTTCTCGCTAGCATGCTATTTGCTTTTGCTACTTCCTTCGAGTATAAACGACTTCGGTGACGATTTCTTGTTTTTGCAAATTTCCAAATTACTCTTGCATCATATTAGAGTGAGAAGTTGAATGACAAACTAAGAGAAGTTAAACCTAAAATACGAATGTTAGACACATTGCCGAGATGTCCTTACGGAAGTCTAGAATACTGTGGTCGAAATCGTTTCTACTCAAACCCAGTAGCAAAAGCAAGTAGCATGCTAGCCTAGTGTGCCGTTGTGGATGTACTATCTCAGTGATTCTCAACCGGGGGGCCATGTACTGTAGACCCCCAAGTGACCCATGACAAAAACTTAGGGGGGGAGGGCATAGCTTGCTGTAACAAATTATACATTTCTATATAATGTGAGGAATCACAAAGATCTATCAAATATAAGATAATTATGATTTGCGAGCCAGCGCTCTAGGGGGCGGACCCCAGCCTGCATATTGTCCCTCTCGATCGTGACTCCATTCAAGTATACAAGAACATAAGAATGGAGGAGACTGCAAGAGACCATAAGACCTACACTAAGTAGTTCCATGTCCTTTACCATTTGTCATTCTTATCCATAAAGTTATCTAAACTTCTCTAAAACAACCCATTGTCTCAGCGCTAACTGTATGGCTACTCAGTCTATTCCATTCGTCAACCACTCTGTTGGTCAACCAGTTCTTGCCTATTTCCTTCTTAAACCTAAACTCGTACATCTCTCCCTCTTTAAAAATACATAATAAAATCGTCTGGCGAATGCTACAAGATATACAGAGAGGCACGGTAGTGAAGGAGCTATGTGGATCACACTGGTCTCCCACGAACTTCATCACCAGCACCGACAGTTGAGAGTTCGTTTGAGTAAAAACGACTTCGGTTACAATATTAAATTTTTCAGGTCTTCAAATATCAAATTATCTTTCCGTCATTATACATAGCAAAGCTTAATGGTGAACTAAGAGAATGTAAGTCTATACGAATGTTCGACATACTGCTGAAATGTTCTTAGACAAGTCTAGATTGGTGTAAGCAAAGTCCTATTCTAGTTATTCAAGTGGAGGTGGGAGTTAGGATGTGGAAGGAAAAATAGCACAGTGTGATAGTCCATTTACTCAGGACCTTCGATTCTTCAATTCCCCTTGCAGAGCTCTTAGAACCCCTTACCGTCTGGGTAGTGTCCCTTGGGCCTTCCGCTTCGTGTAAGGACCTCGTGGAAGGGTCTGAGAGGCTACACTTGGCATAAGTGTACCGGCGGCTCTATCCTCCTTGTCCTCCTTAAATACCAGTGTACTTGTCTTCTTTTATTCTAAAAAGATTTTTTTTTTTTTTTTTTTTTTTAAGAGAAGTTGTCTAGCATTACACTCTCTGATTTCTTGTCTGGATTATATTGGTGCACGTTTATTGTAAGAATAAGAGATGTGTTGTAATATTGGCTGCGATATCGTATCTGACGTTCAGCCACTTCGACATCGTATCTTACTACCACGTATTATCTGACGATCTACCATGTCGTAAAAGTCTACGGTAAATATTGTACTTTCTCCCACACAAGATATACTTTACGATCTTGTTTCTTACTGTCTTCGATCTCATGACCTTGTGTTTTAAGACATCGTATTTTACGACATTGTTTCTTACGACCGTGGGTCATATCGCTACATGCCGTCGTAATCATCACTCTTATGACGTAAGAGTGCAAGGATAGGCTTTGTAGCATGTATGTACGAGGTATGTGCATATGTTAATTTGTATATGTATATGCATATGTACATGTATATCTATCCATATGCCGAGACCTTTTTCCACCTTATAAGGGAGGTAGCCAAATCAGAGGCACGTACCCAATACCACCTATTTCACTCCCTTCCACGACCCCCTCCACCCTTCCCAGGACAGTTGGCTGATGCAGGGATGACCCGTCATCCATGAGGAGCTGATATATATAAATATATATATATATATATATATATATATATATATATATATATATATATATATATATATATATATATATACTTATATATATGTGTATGTATATAGAAAAAAACTGGAGTCCAGGAAGCATAAAGGAGAACCAAACTGCCTGACTATTGTAAACTCTGAAGACAAATCCCAGATAAGGTTTGAAACGTCAGGAGGAAAGTACCTGTTTCTGAATCCATCGCTTTTTACTTATTTCATCATATATACATATATATATATATATATATATATATATATATATATATATATATATATATATATATGAGTGTGTATGTGTGTGTGTGTGTGTGTGTGTGTGTGTGTGTGTGTGTGTGTGTGTGTGTGTGTGTGTGTGTGTGTGTGTGTGTGTGTGTGTGTGTGTGTGTGTGTGTGTGTGTGTGTGTGTGTGTGTGTGTGTGTGTGTGTGTGTGTGTGTGTGTGTGTGTGTCCGTCTTGTGTGTCACTATGCAATTTCATCTTAGATATCTGGATCCCTACCCTCCTTGTGGAAAGAGGCACTTGCAGTTGGGGGTGGGGGGCTGGGGAGTGTGGCCGGGGGCACTTTGGATGGGGAGAGGGAAAAAGACCACCCATAGTTGAGTGCGTGCCTATGGGTGGGTGGAGTCTGACAGCGTTGATGACTCGGGGGGGGGTGTATAGAGAGGGGTTGAGGATGACTTCAAGTAGAACAAAGGAGGGAGGGGGGGGAATGTAGGCGACAACCTCTGGAGAGGTGGGATGGGTGGGGGGATGATAACGAGAGTGAGGGGAGACGAGGGGAATGGAGAGGTGGGGGAGAAGGGAGGGGAAATGAGGGATAAGGAGGACGGAACTTAAGGGAAGGGGAGAGAGTGAAAGGGGAGGGATTGGGTGGAGAGGGGAAGGGGAAGGGGAGAAGAAGGGTAAAGAATCTGTACAAGGAATGAGGAAGAGGGGAGGAAGGACAAAGAGTGAGCGAGGGGGGTAAGGTGGGAGGGAGGGAGGAAGGTGAGGTAGGGAGGTAAAGAGCTAGGGAGGTAAGGAGGGAGGGAGGTAAGGGGGGAAGGAGGTAAGGTGGGAGGGAGGAAGGGGAGGTAGGGAGGTAAGAAGCGAGAGAGGCAAGGAGCGAGAGAGGTAAGGAGGGAGGGAGGGAGAAAGGGGAGGTATGGAGGTGAGGAGCAAGGGAAGTAAGGAGGGAGAGAGGAAGGGGAGGTATGGAGGTAAGGAGCGAGGGAGGTAAGGATGGATGGAGGGAGGGAGGAAGGAGAGTTATGGAGTTAAGAAGGGAGGGAGGTAAGGAAGAAGGGAGGGAGGGGTCGGAAGGTAAGGAGGGAGGTAGGTAGGGAGGGGGGAGGGAGGAAGGGGAGATATGGAGGTAAGGAGGGAGGGAGGGAGGGAGGGAGGAAGGGGAGGTATGGAGGTAAGGAGGGAGGTAAGGAAGGAAGGAGTGAGGGAGGAAGAAAGGTGAAGTAGGAAAGTAAGGAGGTATGGAAGTAATGAGGTAGGGAGGTAAGAAAGGAGTGAGGGAAGGTGGGAGTAAAATAATTATGGGATTGTACATCGCAAAAAAAAGCCGAATCAGGGGGGCCAACCGTTCCGGCACAACCTCAAATATCAAGGCCTGCCAACCCTTCCGATAGTCCCGCAAGCATTATTTCAACCAACTTTCGACCATGTGTGCCTCATTGTACATTCAATTTCAGGCTTGAAATTAAAGAAACAAAGATTTTTTTATAAAAAAAAGAAATTATTCATTTTGGGGGCTGACATGTTGGCAGTTAATTTTCACCATGTATTGTATTAAATATAGATTAAAAATATATTGAATAAATAGATAAATAAATAAATAAATCCATGAGTCCAGGATTTTTAAGCAATTATAAAACAACGCCTCGTGCTGAACTATTCGTAAACATTTTTAATATAAAAATTATTATATATTCGCATACATTTGTGGTGTTGAAGTGACGATGGCAATGTATGATTTGTAGGTAGATTTATAGGTAGATTTTGTAAAAATGTCCTACTATATTTGGGTTAGATTTGGGTCAGAAAAAATAATTCAAGCCATTAATAATGGGTTATTAACCTAGTGTTGATTAGTATACACCTGGGTGGGCAACCTTTACAAGTGTGTGTGCCAAAATCAGCCAAATCTTTAATGCAAAAATTTCTCGCGTGCCAACAGATTAAAATGATAGGCCTACATAGAAGTAAGGGCCCCTTTTTCCACCTTGTAGGACCCCAATCCAATACAAAGATAAGAATGTATTAAAGGGTGATTGTGCCCATGACATTACGTGGTGGATATTTGGAATTTAAGAGAGGTAGAAAGGAGAAGTTAAGTAAATATCTAAACAGGAATGTAGTAGCACATTTGTAAATGACACACAGGAAACCCACAGTCGGAGAAAATAAACTTCGAATAAAGAAGAATCCTATATTTCTGCTATCAACTGTAGCCCTCTTCAGTACTTTCCTGAAGAGGACTACAGTTGATAGCCGAAATATAGGATTCTTCTTTATTCGAAGTTTATTTTCTCCGACTGTGGGTTTCCTGTGTGTTAAGTAAATATGTTTGAAATGGAATGTCTAAGAAATACGGTGGAGGTTACAAAGTGAGAAATGAGGTGATGAGGAGAGTGGTGCTAGAAAAAAAGCTGGTAGAGAGGACCAATGAAAGATTATTAGGATGATTTTGGCACATGGAAAGAATGAGTGAAGAAAGATTAGTAAAAAGAGTGTGGAAAGCAGAGGTGGATGAAGTGAACTTGAGGGACGACCAAAAATGAGATGAATGGATGGGGTGAAAGGGGCATTACGAAAGAGAGGAATGTCTATTGAGCAGGGAAGGGAGAAGGTAGGCGATAGGGGTGAGTGGAAAATGGTTGTGCATGGATTATATTTTGACGCAGCTTGAGGGGATTTCTCCCCACCTTCCCTATTTTCCGCATAAGGGGGCGGAGAGGGGAAGGTTACCGTGAAAGTGAAGCGGCCCTACTGTGGATGTACTGGATCTTGCTGCATTGCTTCTGAGCCAGGTGGTGGGCAGTAGACAGGTGATGACCCTTCATCCACGACGAGCTAAGATTAGAGGGAACATAGCATAACATAAGAACTTAAGAATAAAGGAGATTGCAAGAGACCATAAAACATACACTAGGTAGTTCCATGTCCATTGCCACCTGTCACCCCCATCCATAAAATTGTCTAACCGTTTCTTAAAACAATCGATAGTTTCAGCTTTCATTACGTGATTCCTAAGTCTATTCCATTCGTTGACCACCTTTTTAGTAAACCAGTTCTTGCCTATTTCCATCTTAAATATAAATTTGTCCCATTTAAATCCATTCCTGCAAGTTCTACTCTGTTGTATTAATATGATGACCTTGTTTGCATCAACCTTGTTAAAGCCTTTGATTCACTTGTACACCTCTATTAGATCACCTCGCACACTGCGTCTTTCCAGAGAGCGTAAACTAAGATGCCTATGCCTCTCATAAAGTAAATTTCTGGGCCCATGTATCATTTTGGTCATTCTCTAGTGAATTGATGTCCATTCTATAAGACAGAGATCAAAATTGTACTGCATAGTCAAGGATGGGTCTAACTAACGCTAAATAAAGTTTGATAATTACCTCTGCACTTCTATTCGTAACCGTCCTAGCAATGGAAACTAATGTTCTGTTAGCTTTATTTCTGCCGCTAATACACTGTTTCTTGGATTTAAGGTCAGGACTCACTCGAACTCCCGAGTCTCTCTCACACTCAATTTTCTCAAAAAACGTGTTATTTAAGCTATATCTATTTTTGGGGTTGCGTACCCCTATGTTTAACACGCTGAACTTTCAGATACTGAAGTTCATTTGTCATTTCACCGACCATGTGAACAATTTGTTAAGATCTTCCTGCAGAATATCGGCGTCTTCTCTTGCCCTAATTAAGCGTCCTATCTTAGCGTAGTCCGCAAACTTACTAACATCACTATCAATCCCATTGTCCAAGTCGTTTATGTACAAAATGAGCAATAAGGGACCCAAAACTGAGCTCTGGGGAACACCACTAGAAACACTTCCCCATTTGGATTTTACACCATTTATGGTGACCCACTGTTTTCTGTCACTGATCCAAGCTCTAATTCATTCAAACACATGGGCTTTGAATTTACTTAGTCGTCTCTGGTGGGGCACCTTGTTGAACGCTTTCCTAAAGTCAAAGTAAAACACCGTAACTATCAATGTTGTCTGACGCCTTATATACTTTAGTGTAAAATGATAGAAGATGAGTCACACATGACTTACCCTTGGAAAAACCATGCTGTGAGTCACGAATCAAATCATGGCTCTCGATATGATCACTGGTTTTATGAACTATTGTTGATTCAAGCATTTTACCTATAACTGATGTCAAACTGATTGGCGTGTAGTTGCATATAGACGATTTATCTCCCTTTTTGAAAACAGGAACAACATTTGCCTGACCCCAAGCAATAGACACAAATCTATTGTCAACTGACCTCTTAAATATTTCAGTTAACTGGCCGTAGATTTAAAATTTACACTCTTTAAGCACTACTATCTTGTGTTATGTATGCAACAGCAACGTGGGGAGAGACGATTGAATCTTTATTGCGGCGTTAAGCGTACATGGAGGGCAGCCGTCTCCTGCTATTTCAAGTGAAAACGATGCCACGCCTAGTACACATATGATTGAGGCCTTGTCGGCATATGAATGAGGCCTCACCGGACGTAACAAAGAGGCTTTGTGCTGGAAACGTCACTGGTGGTCGGGGAATGCTACGACGCTACGGCGCCCCGCTAGTATCCTATGCTAGAGCACCTTAAAGCAATACACCACACCTTACTAATGTTGTTATAAGATAGTCTAATTTCTTCATCCCCACTGAAAATCGGATCGCAGTCATGTACCTTATTTAACCTCTCCATGGTAAACACCGAGAGAAAATGTTTGTTAAACGCCTCACTCATTTTTTCCTTCGACTCTATCATGACATCTTCGTCGAATTTAATTGGGCTTATCCTTTCCTTATTTTTTGTTCTGTAGAGATGAAAGAACCCCTTTGAGATGGATTTCGCTTGTCTGGCAACCTTAATTTCATAATTACATTTCGCTGTACGTATGTTCTTTTTTTTACCAGTCTTGCCATATCGTTATATTTGGATCTAAGGTGTGTTTCCCCGTTATTGTTTTTATTTTATTTTTTCTGGCGGAAAGTCCTCCTTTCATTCCGATCTCCTATTTCAGCTTGTCCATCTTTCACTTGGAAGTAATACTATTTTTTCGTATTAACTTGAAGGGAATAAATTTATTTTGTGCATCTAGCATTAAGGCTGTTAGGTTACTGTACATTTCATCCAAGTCGCTGACCGGGCTGTTGACCTCGCGCTTGCAAGTGACCTAACCCAAGGTATGCATATCATCTTCCGTGACCAGACACCTGACTGCGCTAATGACGTCCGGACTGACCGTGTATTTTATCTCGTCACAGCCCCCCTTTGTCGGTCTCGTAAGTGACCACTTGTCTTAAATACTTCCTCATCTTATCCAAATTTGCTCTCCTGAAGTCTGGTACTAGAACATTGTTCGTGCTATTTAATTTTTCCATACAATATTGAATTTTATTTCTTCATGATCGCTAGAGCCTAGACTATTTCCCACTTATACGTTCCTCGTTAGGTGCTCGTTATTAGTTAAAAGTAAGTCCAGAGTGTTCTCTCGTAGGATTGATAATAATTTATTTAGGAAATTATCCTGCACCACATCTTGCGCTTCCTGATCTACTAAATTTTCCCAGTCAATATTTCCATAATTAGAATATCCCATGATCACAACGTTTTTGTACTGGGACGCCCTGCGAATTTCATAAGTCAGGGGATCACTCTACTCAGTGATGAGGTTAGGAGGTCTATATAGGACGTCAGTGATAAGTTTCTTATTCTTGCCTATAATCTCCACCCAAATAGATTCCGGACTATCCTCTTAATTCTCATCCCTCCCTTCCTTTCGTCTTTCATTTTCAATTTCCACCACTGTTTTTGTTTCCCACTGTTTCTTATATGTGATTAGTCTTTAATCGACGTTAAATTAAATACAGAGTATTCCTTCTGTATCTTTCTTAAGTTACTTCTTACAAAACGTGCTGCTCTGAGGTACATTCTGTGAATCCCCCGAGAACACGCATTTTTGGTCCTAGGTAAGTTTTGCAGTGACGTGGTGATTTCTTTAGTCCAACGATCTTTATATCTAAGATCGTCCCCAAAGAGCGATCTTACACTCGTGAACCAATTGAATTTTCTCCTTCACCCTTTTTCCAATCATATTCGTTGTAACAAGTCTGTATGCAATATTGTTTACTTAAGCAATCTCAAATATCTGCATAACCCACTTAGGTTATAAGTAGTCAGCAAAACACACGTCATACAGGCCCCAGCCATTTTTATGACTCTAGGTGGAGAGCAAACTTATACAACTGCTCGCTTACGAACTGCTGTTTACGAAACACCAAACTCATAAAAATGCAACCGTCTACCCCATTTTCCACCCACTTCTCCACCAGCCTCTTACATAATCGAATTTTTTATCATACAATTTATTGTATTTTTTAACAAAAAGTGCTACCCCTACCCCACTCCTGGCAACCCTATCCTTGTGGAAAAGCTTATATCCTTCTATCTCGATTTACGGGAGGAAATGTCTATCAGCCATATTGATCCAAGATTCAGTAATAGCTATAATATCAAATCTCTCTACGCGTGCTTTACCTCGCAGCAAATGAAACTAAAGGTTGGTGGATGAGCGTGGAATGGTGGTGAGTGGGTGCGTGCCTCTGACTTGGCTACCTCCTTATAAGGGTGAAGAGGCCCTTGGTATATACTTGTAGACAGATAGATGTGAGCTATTTAATTCCCTGCCTTTGCGCCACCAAGGGCTCCTTTGTTTCTTCGAAAAATCTTTTTGTAGAGGGATGTCAGGAAATTAGAAAATTCTTTTATCTCCCACTTTCTCGGCCTTCATGGTTCAACTTGTCTGAAATGAGCGTGTTAAACGTAGGGCTACACAACCCCGAAAATAGATATAGCTTAGATAACACGTTTTTTAGAGAAAACTGAGTGCAAAAGAGACTTGGGAGTTCTAGTACCTTAAATCCAGGAAACAGTGTATTAGCGCAAGGAATGAAGCTAACAGAACATTAGGTTTCATTGCTAGAACGGTTACGAATAGAAGTGCAAAGGTAATTATCAAGCTCTATCTAGCGTTAGTTAGACCCATCCTTGACTATGCAGTACAGTTTTTTCTCCGTCTTATAGAATGGATATCAATTCACTAGAATCAGTACAGAGGAGAATGACCAAAATGATACATGGCCCAGAAATTTACCATACGAAGAGAGGCTTAGGCGCCTCAGCTTACACTCTCTGGAAAGACGTAGAGTGCGAGGTGATCTAATAGAGGTGTTTAAGTAGGTCAAAGGTTTTAACAAGGTTGACGCAAACATGGTCATCATATTAAGACAACAGGGCAGGACTCGCAGTAATGGATTTATTCTAGGCAAATTTAGATTGAAGAAGGGAACAGGCAAGAATTGATTTACTAATAGGGTGGTCAACGAATAGGATAGACTTAGTAACCATGTAGAGCGCGCAGATACTATTGGTTGTTTTAACAAAAGGTTAGACAACTTTATGGACAGGTGGTAATAGACATGCAACTTCATAGTGTAGGCCTCATGGTCTCTTGTAGTCTTTTTCATTCTCATGTTCTTGTGTTTTTATGTAATAGTATGTCATAAATAAAGGACCCTAATTGTGAAACGAAGTGAAGGGGCCAATCAACATAGACTTCAATTATGTATTTATTTTTCACTTGTTTGTTTATTGGTTTGTGTATTCCTGTGTTTGTTCATCTACTTATTTATTAATTTATTTTTATTTTTTACTTATTCATTTATTTATATGTATTTTAACCCTTTCGCTGTGTGTGTGTAGTGGGGCAGTGTTTCTTAGGCTAAATGAAATTTACTACCTCAATTTAGTTAATTCACTACGTTTTGCATTTACCGTTTTAGCCATTTATTCTACCAGTACCTCAGTGATTCTGTTCAGTCAAGGGAAGCTTTACCACACAACCTCTCTTTTACAGCCAAATGGCTTAGCCCAGGGGTTCTCAACTTTTTTCACTCCATTCTCCCCTTCCTTAGATTCTCAAGGTTAATAATAATAATAGTAATAATAATAATAATAATAATAATAATAATAATAATAATAATAATAATAATAATAATAATAATAATAATAATAATAATAATAATAATAATAATAATAATAATAATAATAATAATGATAATAATAATAATGATAATAATAATAAATAATAATAATAATAATAATAATAATAATAATAATAATAATAATAATAATAATAATAATAATAATAATAATAATGATAATAATAATAATAATAATAATAATAATAATAATAATAATAATAATAATAATAATAATAATAATAATAATAATAATAATAATAATAATAATAATAATAATAATAATAATAATAATAATAATAATAATAATAATAATAATAATAATAACAACAACAACAACAACAACAACAACAACAACAACATCATCATCAACAGCAACAACAACAACAACAACAACAATAATAATAATAATAATAAT
>NC_134784.1:15599438-15604438 GCF_046742065.1 Oratosquilla oratoria
CTTGAACATCGAACCTCAAGTTTCGAACCTCAAAATTCGAATCTCAAGTTTGAACATCAAGATTGGAAAAAATACAACGGCGAGCCACGAAACTGATTCCAAATATCAAAAATAAATCATACGAAAACCAATTAAAACATATGAATCTGTTTTCCCTAAAAAAAAAGCTTAGACTCAGCGGTGACTTGATACAGGTCTTTAAGAACTAATGGTCTCAAACTATCAGGAAATAGATTTGAATTGGAAGTAGGTTGAAACAACTTCGCCAACCGTGTATTTAATGAATGGAATAAACTTGCTGCAGAAGCAGTGTAATATAGTTCAGTTCGAAGCTTTAAGATTCGTTTAGATAAACACCTAAGCAAGATGCTGTAATGTCTGTCATTTGTTTCATATCATTTGTTTATTTGTTTGTTATTATTTGTCTGTATATTATCATTTGATGGATTATCGTATATTATCATTTATCTGTCTGTTATTATTTACTATTTACCTGTTTGTTTATTATTCAACTTTATTTATCTATTTATCTATTTATTCTATTTATTATTATATTATAATTTTCATTTATCTATTTATCATTATTATATATTTTTTCGCATCCGACCTAGTTATGGGCCAAAAGGTCTCCTGTCGGCATGCTCCTCCTTTGCAATCCTTTGTAATTCAAACCTCAAGCCTCGAACCTCAAGCTTCGAACCTCAAAATTCGAATCTCAAATTCCGAACCTTGAATCCAGAGGTAAGAATCCAAGCTTTGAAATTCGAACCTTTGATGATAGTAATATGAGTTAGTGATATAGATATTTGATAACAAAAACAATTATCAAAATAGTGATGATCATTTCTCGTGTGATACATATATACATACATCAATCAAATCGGCCATCCTGAGTCCATTGCTGAACAAAGGCCCACTTCATAGCATTCCGTGAATCACACGACCGTGCCATCCTTTGCCACGTCACTCCAGCAAACTTCTCGATCTCGTCTCTCCACCTTCTGTCTGGTCTCCCTCTTCCACGCTTAATATCTCGCGGCGTCCACTCTATAACACACTTGCTCCATCGCTCGTCAGTCGTTCGCACCAACTTACCTGCCCAATTCCACTTCCTCTCTTTTACTGTCCTCCACAATATCTTTCACTCTAGTCTGCTTTCTCATCCAACTTACTTTCTTTCGGTCTCTCATTGTTATTCCCATCATTGATCTCTCCATTCTCCTCTGTGCAGTCCTTAGCTTTGTTTCCATCGCCCTCGTCAGCTTCCAAGTCTCACACCCGTAGATTATTGCTGGTAGAATGCATTGATTGTAAACTTTACGTTTCAAACATAAAGGCAGAGAGCCTCTCAGGATTTTATCATACTTACCAAATACTTTCCAACCAATAATAATGAGTCTTTTTATTTCATTATCTTGATCTTTTGTCACCTTCACCATCTGGCCTAAATAATTATACTCTTCAACTTCCTCAAGACTCTCACCACCAATTACAATCTCTTTACTTTGAATTTTCGTGTTGAACATTACTTTGGTTTTACTCTTATTCATTTCTAAATCTACTTTGATACATTCCTTATTTAGATCACTCAGCATATCTTGCAAGTCTTCTGCTCTTTCTGAAATAAGAATAATGTCATCCGCAAATCTTAGGTGGTTCAAATATTTGCCATTAATCTTCAAACCTTTCTTTTCCCAACTCAACCTTCTGAAAATATCTTCCAAACAAGCTGTAAATAATTTGGGTGAAATTGTATCGCCTTGCCGTACTCCTTTCTCGATCTTGATCTTTTTTGTATCTTTATGTAGTCGAATTATAGCGGTACCTTTCGCATAAATCTTTTCTAAAACTCTTACGATCTGTTCGTTTGTACCCTGTTTGCGTAGCGAGTTTAGTATTGCTATTTGTTCTACCGAGTCAAAGGCCTTCTCGTAATCTACAAAAGCTAAACACAAAAGTATATTGTATTCTGTCGTTTTCTCGCCTAAAGCCTGCCTGTTCTCTCGGTTTCCATCTAAAAATTTACTTAGTCTATTTGTAAGGATTATGGAGAATACTTTATATACGTTTGATAGCAATCTAATCGGTCGATAGTTACTAAGGTCCTTCCGGTCTCCTTTCTTATGAAGCAAAATCACTATAGCATTGCACCACGCATCAGAAACGCTTTCTTGACATAAGCTCTGGGTGTACAACTGAGCTAATTTAATATGAACTAATTTCCCTGTGTCTTTCAATAGATCTATTGATATACCATCTTTCCCAGGTGCTTTTCCTCGTTTCATAGCTTTTAGAGCAAATTCTACTTCTTCCTTTGTAATCTCTGGTACACTACTAACGTCTACACATGAATTTACGGACTCAGCTACGGTCTTCGACAAGTAAAGCTCTTGGTAAAATTCTTCTCTTTTTACCATTCTGTCCCTGCATATAATGATTTCTCCGTTTCTATCCCTCAAACATATCATTTGCTGTCTACGCTCAGTCACTTTAATACTTTTACCTATTCGAATAGGTTCCTCTATTTCATCCATATTTCTCTTTCTTTTCTCTAATCTCTGCCATTTTCTTGATAAGCTTGTTTTGTTCTACTCTTTCTATTTCGTCTTTCGTGCTTTTAATCTGCATGGTCCTTCTTCTTTTAATTAGGTCATTTGTAGCTTTGGAGTATTTCTTTTCTCTAATGTTTTCTGTACTTTCTACTTTCTCTGCCGATTCCCTAATGATATTCACTAAATTCAAATTAATATCTTCCACGCTATCCTCGTTAGTTCTTAGAGTTTAGAATCTATTTTTAATTTCTAACTGAAATTTCTTATATGCATATATACCTACCTACCTACCTACATACATACATACATGTACATATGCATACGTACATACACACACCTACCTACATGTATACATACATACATAGTTACATACGTAATACATACATACAAAAATACAACACGAGAAAATGAAGAAGTGGGCCACGCAAATACCGTCATTGTTGTTCGTGTCCAAATGCCTTATAATTAATTTGTCAAGTAAGAAATATCTACGTGAATTAAAGAAATAAAACTCCAACATCTCCCCCTCCCTCCCCCTCTCTCCCTCACTCCCCTCCCCTCCCCTCCGTCCCTACCTTCCCCTCTCTCTCTTTTCCTCCCCCTCCCTCTCCCTCTCCCACATCCCTCCCTTGCCCTCCCTCTCCCACCATCGCTCCCTCCCCCACTCTCTCTCTCTCCCTCCCTCCCCTCCCCTCCTTTTTCCCTTCCCCTTCCAACTTCCCTCCCTCCCTCTCCCTCCCTCTCCCTCCCTCCCTCCCTCTCTCACCTTCCTCCTTCCTTCCCTACCTCCCTCATTCTCCCCCTCCCTCACTCCCACCCACTCCATCCCTCTCCTTCCCTCCCTCCCCTTCCCTCCCTCCGCCTCCTTCCTTCTCTCCCTCCAATCCCTCCTTCTCTCCCTTTCCCTCCCTCTCTTCTTCCTTACCTCCCTCGCCTCCTTCCGTCCCTCCCTCCCTCCGCCGCCTTCTTTCTCTCTCTCCCATCCCTCCTTCTCTCCCTTCCCCTTCCTCCCCTCTTCCCTACCTCCCTCCCCTCCTCTCCTTCCCTCCCTCCCTTCCTCCCTCCCTCCCACCCTCCCTCCCTCCCTCCCTTGCTCCCTCCCTCCCTTCCTCCCTCCCTCTCTCTCCCTGTTTTCCTCATCAGTGACCATCCCACCCGTATCTCCATTTCCAGAGCCCATCCTTTTTTTTTTTTTTTTTTTTAATCACGCCACCACGATCTCATCTTGCTGAAGTGTCTAGTGTTCCTCCTCCTCCTCCTCCTACTCTTCTTCCTTCCTCTCTCCTCATCCTACTCTTCTTCTTCCTCTTCCTACTCCTCCTCTTTCTCCTCCTTCTCCTCTTACTCCTCCTCTTTCTCTTCCTAACACATCTTCTTCATCCTGTTCTTCCTCCTTCTCCTCCTCCTACTACTCCTCTTCCTTACCTCCTCTTCCTCCTCTTCCTACTCCTCTTTTTCTTCCTCCTCTTCCTCGTCCTCCTGCTCCTCTACTCCTTCCTCCTCCCCTTCTTCCTTCTCCTCCTCTACGTCCTCCTTGTCCTATTCTTCCTCCTTCTCTTCCTCGTCCTTCTACTACTCCTTTTCTTCCTCTTCTTCCTCCACCTCCTACTCCTTTTCTTTCTCCTCTCCCTCCTCCTCCTTTTTATTCCTCATACTCTTCCTCTCCCTCCTCCTCCTCTTCCTCTTCCTCTTCCTATTCATCTTCCTCCTCTTCCTACTCCTCTCCCTCCTCTTTGTACAGAATTAAGAATAATCCGGAGAACGTGCGGGGAAAGTGTGTTGGGGAGAAAATCTTCACAAAAATTTTCTGTTCGGTTAAGGTATTTCTGTAAATATATTTAAGTAATTACAGAATGATTAAACATTGTTTGCATTCATAATAGTTACATAGTATAATACCTTACTGTAACTTCATACGTATCCTGACAAATACGAAAGAGAAAAAAAAATGCCGATAAAATACTGTAATTTGAAATACAATGATTTCTCTTTTATAGGTAATAAGTGACATGGAACTGCTTAGCGTAGTCCTTCTGGTCTTTTGCAGTTTCCCCATTCTTATGTTCTTATGACAGGTGGTAAGGGACATGGAACAGCTTAGTGTCTCTAGCAGTCTCTCCTATTATGTTCTTATGATAAGCGGTAATGGCTATGGAACTGCGTAGTGTAGGCTTTATGGTCTCTCGCAGTCTCCTCCATTCTTATGTTCTTATGATAGGTGGTAAGGGACATGGAACTGTCTAGTATAAGCTTTATGGTCTCATGCAGTCTCCTTCATTTTTATGTTCTAATGAAAGGTGGCAATGGCCATGGAACTGCCTAGTGTAGACCTTATGGTCTCTTACACTCTCCTCCATTCTCATGCTGTCTTATGTTCTTATGACAGAGGGTCAGGGGCAATCTCCTCCGTTCTTATATTTTTACGGCAGGTGGTAAGAGGCATGGTAC
>NC_134784.1:15606938-15609438 GCF_046742065.1 Oratosquilla oratoria
AGGACGAGCTGGCAGAGGGCTCACGGCAGACTACACGCCCACGCCTGCGTTACATAGATATCTTTAAAAAAAAACATTAATCTATTAGACATCAGCATCGACACCAGGGAAAGTTGCGCAGACGACTGATCGGGCTGGTGCCTCACAAGGTGTCAAGAAAGCTGAAGAAGCCAGAAAATAAAGCTGATCGCTAAAGGGCCAGGAAGAGGAAAGGGGAACAAAAGCGGGCATCGACGTTCACCTGCGGCTAGTGTGGAAGAGCCTGCAACTCTAAAATTGAACCGCACACCCATCATCAAAGGTGCAGATAGATGACCTTCACTCTTTTAAAGTGAACGATGCCCCTTTGCAGAGAACTTTGTAGCATGGAATTTAATAAAACCTTGGTCCAACTCCCTGGCGGCAGAGTTCGGACTGCCATCACTTCGATCTCCGCCTCAAGTAGTGACGCATTAAACCTCTCGGCCAGCGAGCATCATATATATATATATATATATATATATATATATATATATATATATATATATATATATATATATATATATATATATATATCAAGGACTACTATTACACAGGACGTGCGCACCCAGATTCTTGGCTGCGCTAGCGGAGGCCATTGTTTTCTTTGTAACCTAACATTTTATATTGGACAAATATATCAAAACTAGAAACCTAACATTGTATATAGGGCAAATATATCAACTATTGACTTATTCAATGCAGTATAAGTTAATATAAACTTTTATAGTGAAATAAGAAACTATCTTTAAGGCACTGTTATGCTTTGAAATGCCAATTTTGGCCGGACTTAACATGTATTATTGTATGAGGTTAGTGGACAGTTATTTACATTAATCATTATTTACATTTGAGTTCATTGTCTTGAAAAGGATTTGGCTGCCTTCTCATTACCAAGGCTGCCTTTTGGCTGCCTTCTCATTACCGAGGCGGTTCCTTAATTTTGTGTATACCACTCCATAGGAGGAGAAAACTCTTTCAACTCTTGATGATGAGGCTACTGCAGTTAGGAGTTGACGCACTGATAACAGAATATCACTGTCTAACATGGCGGTATGTGAATCCCACCACTCAATAGCTGTCAGGGTCTTAGTCACAGACTCAGTAAACTTGAACGCCTGGAAAGGAGGTGATTTTGCCTGAAACTTCATAATGACAGGAACAAGTGTTGTATATTTCTCCATAGTAATATTCACCTCTTCTGCACTGAGCATTTTTCCTTGAAGTGCTGGATGAAGCATGTTGGCAAGTATATGAGCTTTGGTGGTAAACTGTTCAAACCTTTTTTTCACCAGTTTTTCAGCTTGTTTATTGTTTGTGAAATGGCCAAGTAATTTCTTCCAGACATCTACCGCCTGGGCAATAGTGCACTTGTCACTCTGTACCTCATCTAGAGCCTTTGCTATTGGCTGCAATCGATCCAGTAATTCCTCAGCCGAACGTTTTAGGCCTAGATTTGATACTTTGTTTCTTACTTCAGTATCAATAGCTTCCCTGTTGACTTCACAGATCTTCATTAGAATTGGCCAGTTATTTATATAGGCCTTGAGACAGTCTGACATTGTGTTCCACCTTGTGTCCTGGGGCATGACTAGACACTGACTACCTTCCTGCCGATACTTTGAAGCAGCATAATGATTATTTCCAAAATATTTAACTACATGGACCACGTGTTGTTTTACATTATTAATTTCAAGGTCATGAGCCAGTAAATTTAGTAGGTGTGCTGCACATTCGTATGTGAGGACGGTATGCTCAGGTTCTCTCGATTCCTCCAAGAATTTTCTCATCTTGGTGACATTTGCTGCATTGTCTGTTACAACACTTCCAGTGAGACAACCAAAATCTTGTTCAGCTTTCTTGATCGAACTTTGTACAAGTTGTAGAAGATAATCAGCAGTGTGAGGTTTCCCTGATGTGTCTATTGTGTCAACTAAATAAATCTGACCAGTGGATGTTGTTAGAGTGACACATATTATGGGCTCATTATGGATGTTAGACCACCCATCAATTGAAAGACAAACAGTTTCATTATTCAGGTCATCTGCACACTTTTTATATTCCTTTTCATACACAAGATCCAAGTACTTATCAGCAATATCTTTTCTGGATGGAGAAATATAACCTGGCCTCAGGTTCTGTACCATCTTCAGAAACTGATGATGCTGAACAAGACGAAATGGTGAATTTGTAGCAAATATAATTCTTGCAACTTCTTTGTCGAGATTTTCCTTTTGAGAGGGTGAGGTTTTTATGATAAATCTGTCCAAAGATGTTGATGACTTTCTTTTAGATTAAAATGATTTAGCAGAAGTGGCGCCTGTGAAGGAGTCTGATAGTGACCTTTTTAATGGTCAAGTAGAGCCGATGATGAAGAGATTGAAGCTGTTGATACAGATCCTGAAATGGAAACAGAAAATTTTAGCATATTGCATAATTTATAAATAAATAAATAAATGAATGAATACAGTGTGATTTAGGC
>NC_134784.1:15614438-15619438 GCF_046742065.1 Oratosquilla oratoria
GCTCTGCTTCGTTAGTTTACTTTTCCTAGCGGTTACTTATGCATATATATATATATATATATATATATATATATATATTATATATATATATATATATATATATATATATATATATGTATATGCTGGGACATTGTGAGAGATTGACGAAGGTAGAAAAAGAAGTCACGGGTCTAGTTCCGAGTTTTTTAGTTTATTCCTGACCGGTTTCGCTCTATGCTTCCTCAGAGGAATGTAACTCTAGGGCCTCGTTCCCTCCTTGGAGGTGAGCTCCGTTTGTTGTTTTTATCACAGTATACAATAACTTACAATTTTTGTAATGTAGCTATTTAAACAATTTTGTAGATGTCAGATACAGCTCCGGTGTGTGTGAAATGTTGTCCGAGGGTGTAACAGTGTAAGTAAAAATGAGTGGTGTGAAAATGTGAAAAAAAAACGAAAAAACGTCACAAGATAACTTGTTCTTCCTCCACCCACAGTCTCATATATGTACATATATATATATATATATATATATATATATATATACTGTATTTTATCAAACAAATATACAAATATATATTTATATAAAAGTATATATATATGTATATATAAATATATATATATATATATTTATATATTTGTATATGTATGTATGTATATATTTATAAATATATATATATATATATATGGACTATATTATGACAAATATAATTGAAGGTGAAAGAAGTTGATGAGGAGAAATGGGAGAATTTTACGCCTTAACGTTTCGACCCGCAGGGTCTTGGTCACAAAGCTTTGTGACCAAGACCCTGCGGGTCGAAAAAAATATGAAACATTTGGAAAAAGAGAATCACAAAAGAAAAATGTAAAACAGAAGACACAAGACTTATGGAGTCACAAAACACTTTCCAGTTGAAAGTATTAATCTGAAGAACCGGCATTGGACCTAATTAGACATGGTTAGCAAAGGTTAGTCTGTTTGAATGAGCCCTAATGAGTTCGCTTGATGCTCAAGAATAACCGGATGCTGAACAGAAATAGAGTTTGAATTTCATTAACAGCCACTCGAAGCATGGGGCGTCTAGAGAGGTGTCGGGTGGGAGAGGGGATTAGGGGCTGGGCTGAAGGGGCAAGGGTAATTGGGGGCGCTTTTTTTCTAAATCGGGCAAATATTCTAGTTACTTACAACTGATTCCAGAAGGCCAAATACCCTCCCGCTCTGGCTGAATAAAGCTGAAAAGTGATAACCTGGATGTCCTCTTCAAAAAAAAAAAAAAAAAAAAAAAAAAAAAAAAAAAAAAAAAAAAAAAAATGTGGACTGGAGAGGAAAATCAGAGGGGACGGCTGTACAGAAGCCGTCTTTTAAATGTTCTTGAAGAATTACAAAAAGAAAAGAAGAGTTTGCGGGGCATCGAGGACCATAACGTCTTTGTATAGTTTCGTCTCCTCCCTACTCTCCTCCACTCCTCCTTCCACTCCCCCTCCCCTCCTCCCCCTCCCCTCCTTTTACCCTCCGTCTCTCTCCTCCACCTTCCTCCACCACCCATGCTCACCTCCCCCTCCCCTTCCCCCATGCCCTCCCCTTCCCCTCTCTTCTCCTCCTCTTTCCACTCACCCTTTCCCCTCCACTCCTCTCTCCTTCCCCTCCACTCCTCTCCCTCATCCTCCCTTCCCCCATCTCTCCTCCCTTTACCTTCATCCTCCCCTTCATCCCCCTCCAATCACCCCTTATCCATTCCTCTCCCCTCTTATTCCCCCTCCCCTACCCATGCACTCCCCCCTATCTACTTCCCCTTCCCCCTTCTCTCCCTCTCCCACCTCCCTCTCCCCCTCCCCCAAGCCCCAGTTGACTGGAATGGAACTGGAAGGGAGTAGATGTGGATCTGCAGCTGAGAGAGAATCGAATTGACAGAACCTGGAATGGACTGGAATTGAGGATTTAGTTCAGCTGGAATCCCTGAGACAAGAAGGCCTGGCTGCTGGAAAGTACAGTCACGAGCAAAATTTTGGACGCACACAGTTTCTAATGATACCAAATTCAAATTCTTTGACAATTTTTTTCTATTAATTCAAGAAAATTACCAACTGTTAGCTAAATACTAAATAGGAAAATATATCACGTACTCAAAAAAAAAATCATATTGATGTTGTGAGAACTGGAGCATGGGTCAAATTTTTTGCTCGTAACTGTACCTCTGGCGACAGCCAAAGAAAGTACTAAAATGTCTGGCAGTTTGGTAAAAGATTAACTAGATATTAAGAAGATCAATTAACCCTTTAAAAGCAAATAATAACCCCCATAGATGTATGAAATAATGAGAGCAACGGAAATAAATGATTATGTATACATATCTATATATATATATATATATATATATATATACATATATATACACACATATATATATATATATATATATATATACATATGTATACATATATATCTAAATCTATCTATCTATCTATATATATATATATATATATATATATACATATATATATATACCGCAAACCCACCGATGTGGGCAAATGTCCAAATATTAGAAGTGAATATCCACTTATTAGGAATGCTATATATAACACCTTTATTCAAGGAAAAAAATCAAAGTCAGTATGAAAATAATGAAAATAGGTATGCCTTTGTCTTTAACAAATATGCGTATGTGTATATACTTACTCTTACTCTTACTCCGCTGGTCTTCTTCTGGCCACTTGGTGATCCATAACCGCTTTTGAAGCATCTCGCCATGTCTTTCTGTCCTGTGCCACCTCCTCCTTCTATTCTCTTGGTTCTATTCTGCATATCTGCACATCTTCTTCAACGCATCTCTTCCAGTCTTTTCTAGGTCGTCCAAGTGGTCGTCTTCCACGCACTCCACTACTGAGCACTTTCTTTGGTCATCTATCTTCTTGCATCCTTGTGACATGACCTGGCCATTTCAATCTTTTTAATCTTATTACATTTTTAATATGGGGTTGTTTTGTTTGTTCTCGAATTTCCCAGTTATGTCTTATTCCCTATTATTGCTTTTGGTTGTCATACTCGGGTCCTAAAATTCTCCGCAAAATCTAATTTTCAAGAACTTCAAATCTTCTTCTCCATAGCTTTCGTAAGGGCCCATGTTTCGCAGCCGTACAATATGACTGGTCTCACTATTGAGTTGTACAGTCTCATTATTGTTGTTCTTGATATTGACCTTTTTTTAAACAATTCTTTTAGGCTGTAGTAACATCGATTTCCTGCTCCGATTCTGGCTTCCACTTCCTGTTTCATTCTTCCGTCACTGGTCACCTTTACTCCTAAGTATTTAAAATCTTTAACACTCTCAATATCCATCCCCGCAATCTGTACCCTTTCCGGCAAATTAGACTCTCTTGCTACCTTTATTATCTTTGTCTTGCTCTCATTGATCTTGAGTCCAACGCTTTCTGCAGCTTCTTTAAAAGAGCTCCGCCAGGTTTTCCATTTCTGTTTGATTCTCTATCATGATGTCAACGTCGTCAGCATACGCTAATAGTTTTATGGATTATATCTACCAATTTTATTCCTTCGTCTCTCTCATTCATAATACCTCTGATTATTTTTTCCATTGCCAGATTAAATAACAGTGATGAAAGTATGCATCCTTGTTTTAAGCCATCTACTATCTGAAAAGGTGATGTAGTTTTACTCCCACATCTCACTACGCTATATATGTATATATATGTTGTGACGTGACAAGGTTGAAAAAGAAGACACGGGTCAAGTGCCGGTTTCCATCAACCTTAATCAATTTCTTCCATTTTTTCACATATGTAGAGCTGGCAACTGGTGTCTCCTATCTTGCCACTACTTCCACTCAGCGACATAGAAAGAGCACCACATTAACAAAACACAGAAGAGTCTAAGCCTAAGTGAAGCACAGATTAAAAGCAGACTTGCTGAATTGAAGTAGAGTTTGAACTTCTCTCTCACTTCAAATGCCGAGGTGGTACATCTAGAAGGAATTCAAGTCTGAAGGAAGTTCAAACTGTACAGTTCACAACAGGAAGTCCCCCATTGCTGTGTGCTGCGTTGCCTGCGTCGCCTGCGTCTCAGTTTGCACTTAAGCTAAGGTCTCTTCCCAGAGAGGTCTATGGGAAAATTCGAGGGACGTTGCCAGCCATTATGGGGCCGCGGATTTCCAGTCAATGAAACTTGAGGGAACAATAATTAATATGCAACACATATTCTGTCTCACATATCAAACAGAAACCGAAACAAGAGTAAGGCTCGTTACACACGTATCAACATTTCGCCCTGCACCGACCACGACACGACGCTGTACTCTCAAATAACCATGGGTGTCCATGGATGTTTTCACGCGTCACGACCACGACCACGTTCCATAGGCTCCCATTGTTATTTAATAGCACGACGTCGTGTCGTGGACGGCGCACGGCGAAAATTCTATACGTGTAAGATGAGCCCAAAAGTGTACATAATCAACTTGCCTTGCACATGTCATGTAAACTACATTAGCGCTGGGCTCGCAAAGCTCCCGTTCGTTGTTCTCGGCGGGCCGTCCGCTCATCACAATCACCACCAAATCTCATTTGGTGTCTAGCACCGGTGCCGGGCGGGCCGGGCCTGAGTGCCGCTTACTACCTACTGTGCCCACAATTTGTCGCCGTCGTATCTCCCGGGGTTTCTCTCTTTCCCTCGTAATCCCCCCTTGATTGCATGTCCATTTTGACCCACGGGACCACCAGGGCAGCGTCGTCTGAGAGAATTGATGTGGGAGGATAGGGTTGGGAGCTTGACGTAGGTGTATGAAGTGGGAGGATAAAGATGGGAGTATGAGCAACATGGGAATATGAAGGTGAGGTGATAGAGGTGCAGGAAAGGGAGCAAAAGAGTGAATGAATATAAAGGTAGGCATATGCTGGTGGGATTAAAATGAATTTTCTCCTTTATCTTTCTATGTATATATATATATATATATATACTGTATATATATATATATATATATATATGTATATAAATATATATATATATATGT
>NC_134784.1:15631938-15634438 GCF_046742065.1 Oratosquilla oratoria
CGTTACATAACGTTAATTACTGCTTAATGAAGCGAAAAGATAAAGAGTTTAGGCGTACGTAGCAGGAATGACAGAAGATAATTAGGAAAGCAGAGCTACTAAACTTACTCAGTAGGGGGACGCACGCTCCACCCCCACCCCCCACCCCCACACCCGTTTTTCATTACTAATGAAATTACGTCACTGCCCCACCCTTTCTCTATCTATTTCTCTTCCTCTCTGTCACTAACATCACCGCCCCAGAAATGAATAGTCTGGCGTTACAGGAAAGAATGAAATCCTTTCCAGTATTTTATTTGAAAAAATAATTCTAGCTGCCACCAGGTGAATTTATTCAGCTTGAAAACCTCCCCTACCTGTTTCAAAGAGGGCCTCGTAATCAATTAATAAAAATAGAATAAATAATGAATAATAATGAATAATAAAATCGTCTTACATTAAACAAAACTTAACCTTCGATCCAGCATTGAGGAAGACTCAATTAAGGTTACGAAAAAGATAAGAGATTTGGACAGGGTTGCAAAAGAAAATTAGATGATCAAGCGTAGCGCTCTAAGTGAGCGAGACTGATCAGCACCAAGGAAAAGGCAGGAAGTATTGTGTATTTTTACATTTGCCGGGAATTTTGAATTTTAGATCAACTATTTGTCAACATTAGTTGAAAGAGAAAATCTCTGTTTGTCATTCAAGATACTTTGAGCTATGGTATTAATATTATTATCTATTTTATTTATTTCTTTATTTAGTGCCTTAGTTTAATGGTGTTGATCACGATGATCCTATTAACGATAATGGTAATGGTAATCCTGGCACTGCTCATAATGGAGCTCATAAATTGGCACCCACTCTGGCGTGGATGTTGACACTGGATATTGGCGCCACAGACTTGGAGTGGCATTGTGCCGCCGGCAAGAGAGCCTCATTATGAAGATGAGTGCCAATTTGCATAAGCATGTACAGAGACGCTATTATGTGTTGTCGCAGTTTCCAGAAACCTTCGTCCAAGAGAGGCTACTGTTGCATGACCTGAGCGAAACATTTTGAAAATAAAGACAAGACTTATTTTAGCAACAAGCCAGGGCAGACGAAGGAAAGGAACCCTTTGGAAAAGTTTCGCTCAGAAGCAGCAAATGTTGTGTAGCTTGGACGAAATCTTTTGGAAATAGTGGCAAAACTTATGATTGCAACAAGCCGAGTTTCTGATGTTGGCGTAGTCAGCAAACCCCCAGGATTCATGAGAGACAACATGTGGTGAGATTTAGGGAATATAGAGATTAAAATGGGATTAACCTCCCGGCTTTGGGGTTTTCCTTAACCTGAATAAAACCGCCTGGCTTTGATCATGGGCTATTTGATAGTCTTAACTAATTAACCACTGTCTCTAAAGGTGTTATCACACAGACCTATTTTCCCTCCAACCTCCAGTTAATCGGCAGTACGGCCCACCTTCAGCTTTTTTTTTTCTGCGATAAAATCACGATGACAAATTATGTTGTTTTTTCAAAAATTCACATAGAATGTCATTTAATATACTGTACTGGAGGGAAATTATTTTCCCCCAACATATATTCCTTCCCAAAAGTTGCAGGCTGCAAATCTTCTCCAACAGTCGGAGGTAAAATATCTCGGTGTAATAATGCCTTAAACTACATAATCAGTCTAGGGGCTTCTTCTCGAATGGCCGAAATTGTGTGGCATAATTCATTAAAGCTCTAAAGTATCCCATTGTGTTTACTCATTAACGATGAAGATGGGTAAAATTGCCTTGTTACAACACACATACACACATACATACATCCATACATGCATACATACATACATACATACATACATACATACATACATACATACATACATACATACATACATACATAAATATATACATACATACATATATACATACATACATACGTATATACATACATAATGCATACATACATACATTCACAGACACACACACACACACACATATATGTATAACCTCGTTTTTTCTGTCTATGGATCTTAAAGATGTCTGAATAGATGAAAGTGCTCGGTCTGTAATCTGTTACTTTCCTTTGTGGTCTTCTGCATACATACATACATACATACATACATACATACATACATACATACATACATACATACATACATACACACATACGTACACACATAGACACACAAACATTCATCAATATACCAAAAGGCCCCTATTCATTCGCAGAGGAGTCGGCCAGGCAGCCTACACCCATCCCACGCCCATCCAACTCGCATTTCTTGCCCCATTCATCTTATCTCCTTGTGGCTGAAGGGCCATCTCTGATCCCCGCCCCATTGCCCGGGTCAGAAGCAAAGCGATGCAATAAGAGACAGTTTTTGACCAGGGGACATAATATGACTAAACGATCAACGGGACTAACAGGGTTAATACAGGGAGTTAATCCCTTTTAAGACAATGTTTTAACGTAATAAAGTCGTTGAACAATGTACTCGAAGGTAAATGTTGGAGGTGTTTGGTAAA
>NC_134784.1:15644438-15659438 GCF_046742065.1 Oratosquilla oratoria
TAGGGTTCCGATCTTTCCCCTGTGTTTATGTTCATCATCCAAATCATATATACATATATATATATATATATATATATATATATATATATATATATATATATATATATATATATATATATATAAAAAAAAACACACTGAATGGTTCCAAGTGATCAATTAATATATTTTTCAACCACATATCACTTTTAATTCCATACCATCGCAAACGAGACTGAGAATCGCTCGAAGGAGGCATCAGTTGGAAATTGAAACGTAGACGAGCCGAGGATTCGAACCCAGCTAGCCCGTAACAAAGTTACATTGACGTATTGGTTTACGTCAATGTAACTTTGTTACGGGTTAGCTGGGTTCGAATCCTTTGAAAAAGCATACCTGCAAAACTAGTCAGGAATAAACTCAAGACTAAAACTCCTGTGTTTCCTACTCCGCTTACGTCAACCTGTCGAAATGTCTCAATATATGTATATGTATATATATATATATATATATATATGTATATATATATATATATATATATATATAATCATATATATATATATATATATATACACATATTTAGAAATTATTTGAGACAAATGAGAGAGTGATAGGTGGGGAAGGGTAAACGAAGATGGGCTTCAGAATACGTCCTAACGTTTCGGTCTCTATGACCTTCTTCAGAGGACTCGCTATAATACGTCATGATCACAAAATTTATATCTGCAGTGGGAGGAACTCGTCAAGCTTCGAGCGTCAGGTTTTTTCCAGAGCGTTAATTACTAAAAGACTGGCTGCTTTGGAAAGGCATATAAACCCTTCTCTATCGTTGTTGTTTACTTGGATGTTTATATGTGCAGCTTCCACCGTCTTTCTCATTTTCTTTTGTAATCCCTTATGCAAAATTTCGACTTTGTTCCAATCAGGTAGGTTGTTACATAGTTCGAGGTGGCGAACAAGGGAGTTGGATGTCCTGTGTGCCCTTACGTCATTTTTGTGTTCGCTCAATCTCTTTTTAATCCCTCGACCTGATTCACCGATGTAAGCTAAGGGACGGCCGCTACAGGGAATGCGATAAATCACACTGAGGTTGTTGTGACTATCAGTGTGGTCTTTAAACATTTTTCCTATTTTATTCAAGGATGCCTTGGCAATGTTTATCCCACCTTTTAATAAATGTCTATCAATATCCTCGGTGTTTTCAGAATTGGGTACAGCTGCACATATAAACATACAAGTAAACAACAACTATGGAGAAGGGTTTATATGCCTTTCCAAAGCAGCCAGTCTTTTAGTAATTAACGCTCTGGAAAAAACCTGACGCTCGAAGCTTGCAGATAATTCAAGTGGAGCCGATGATGAAGGGATTGAAGCTGTTGATACAGATCCTGAAATGAAAACAGAAAATTTTAGCATATTGCATAATTCATAAATGAATAAATAAATGAATGAATACAGTGTGATTTAGGCTACTTTTGAGTACAGTAGTATTTTTTTAGATAATGATCATATTCACACAAGCCACTAAATTATTTGGAAATAATTAACAGGATATGAAATAGGTGGGCTTGGAATTCAGCCCACACAGGACTCAGTCCACTTTTAAATTCACTAAAAATAATGGGTTAGTTGGGTTAGGTTAGGCTAAATCCCTTTGGGCTGAATCCCATGTGGGCTGAATTCCAATGGAACCTATGAAATATATTACACAATGTTGAATGAAATGAATAACAATCATCTAGTCCCCAAAGTTGAGTGGATACAGTATATTATAGTGATATAGTCATTACCCAAATTTAGAAGTTATGAAGTTGAAGTATCATCTCTTTAGGCCTTCACATTTTTATTGCACATGCTCTCCATTGTTCACCAAATTTATATAGTTGCATATGAAAAGGGAGAAATGCACACAATATAAGTAAAATTATTTACCTGGGTCATCAATTTCTTTTTCTGTATGCTGTGGCTGACCTTGGCATTTATCTCTGTGAGATTTTAATCTTGACACAATGCCCTGTAGTTCCTGGCTGCAGTCTTTGCATTTAGCTCGGTACCCTTTGCCAGAAGTTGTTGGTAGTTTTTCAAAATAATTCCAGACAGGATCATTTTTTCTACCTGAAGGAACCACTCTGCCAGGTCCAAAAGACATCCTTCCTGGTTGATTCCAAAGCAGCAACTGACTCAATGAGAAGCTGCTTACCTAGAACAAGTTTCAACAAGAATCTTGTTGAAACTTGCTGTGGGCTGCACAGTGATATATACTACATGTAGGCTTATACCGTTCCTTGTATACTTGTGGCAAGTCTATATAACACTGCTCCTTATATTGATATGCTAAAAATGTCCTTTAGCAATCAGATCGCATATCAGATAGCAATCCCACAATATTTAAAATCTATGAAAAGAAATCTATTTAAATCAAATAAATCTGATTTAAATAAAAAAGAATCCGATTTTTTATATATTTTAGAAAGATAAAAAAAATCGCCAACCCTGGTGTCCACTAATCTCATACAATAATACCTGTTAAGTCCGGCTAAAATTGGCATTTCAAAGCATAACAGTGCCTTAAGAATAGTTTCTTATTTCACTATAAAAGTTTATATTAAATTATACTGCATTGAATAAGTCAATAGTTGATATATTTGTCCTATATACAATGTTAGGTTTCTAGTTTTGATATATTTGTCCAATATAAAATGTTAGGTTACAAAGAAAGCAATGGCCTCCGCTAGCGAACCCAGGGATCTGGGTGCGCACGTCCTGTGTAATAGTAGTCCTTGGTATATATATATTTGTATATATATATATATTTATATATATATATATGTATATATGTATATATATGTGTATATATACATATATATATATATGTATATATACATATATATATATATATGATATATATAGATATACATTTATACATATGTATACACGTGTGTGTGTGTGTGTGTGTGTGTGTGTGTGTGTGTGTGTGTGTGTGTGTGTGTGTGTGTGTGTGTGTGTGTGTGTGTGTGTGTGTGTGTGTGTGTATGTGTGTGTGTATGTATGTGTATGTGTGTGTGTGTGTGTGTGTGTGTGTGTGTGTGTCTTTACGCTCGAGGGATCCCATCTCTCTTTGTCTCCATCGATCAAACTTAGCCATAAATTCATTTGTGGCTTTTGATTGGACAATTTGCTCTTTTTCTCGGCCCATGTGCGTTCAGAGTCGTGTGTACACGTGTGTACGTATTCATGTGCATATTTTGTAATCAAAGCGGCAAAATACAGTGCAACACGTATGAAAAGACTATAACATAAGCGAAACTGAATTTGAACATAGAAAGAGAGAGTGAGAGGGGGGAGAGAGAAAGGAAGGGCTATGAAATAAGCGAGACTAAAATTGAACATAAAAAGAGAGAGACAGAGAGAGAGAAGGAGAGAAAGGACTATGCAATAAGAGAAACTGAAATTGAACATAGAGAGATAGAGATAAGGGACTATGAAATAAGCGAGACTAAAATTGAACATAAAAAGAGAGAGAGAGAGAGATAGAGAGAGAGAGAGAGAGAGAGAGAGAGAGAGAGAGAGAGAGAGAGAGAGAGAGAGAGAGAGAGAGAGAGAGAGAGAGAGAGAGAGAGAGAAGAGAACGAAGAGAGGGAGACCTAAAATCTTCAAAATGAGATCATATATAACTCTTTGGGGAGAAAGGAAGACCCTCAACTAAAACAAAAATTGCCTGGCGGCAGGAAACATGATGAAATATAGTTCGTAAAATGCAATTCAAGAGACGAAAGCCTTTATTGTAGCAGGCCCCAGGTGATTTTGTTCAACTCGATGGTGGATTTTGGATTGAAGAGATATGATTAAATGACATCCCCTCCCCCTCCCTTCGGGCAGCTCCCATTGATTAAAAAATTATTATGTTAATGTATAAAAACACATGCAGTGTGTCACTATAGGGAAATGGTTACAAATTTACATAAATATGTTTATCTACAGTATATACTCGTATGTATCATGTATAATCTATTATTGCGTGAGTTTATACGTATATATATATATATATATATATGTATACATATATATATATATATACATATACATATATATATATACATATATATATATATATATTATATACATACACACACACACACACACATATATATATATATATATGTATATGTACACACACACACACATATATATATATGTATATGTACACACATATATATATATATATATATATATATATATATATATATACATATGTACAGAACTACATTAATTGATTTGTAACGGCATATTCCAACACTGCATCCTCTCCGCTAGAACCAACCTCTCTCCACGGCTTCGTTACAGAACCCAGTTTGTGCAGCTGTCCACGGTCGATGGGCAGGAACAGATGGAGCTGCTAGTACACTACATGCGCTTCGCCCTGGCCGTATACGGTTGGCCGATGCACCTCATGGCCAATTCAGCCGTCAAGGCCTGCACGCTCTGCCCCCTCCTCAGGTAGGTACTTGGTGACCCCCTGCGTCAGGTGGGTACTCTATGACCCCTGCGTCAGGCAAGGACTCGATGACCCCAGCTTCAGGTAGGTACTCGGTCGCTCCTATGTGAGGTAGGTACTATGTGATCCCTGCGTCTGGTAGGTATTCTGTGGCCCCCCTGCCTCAGGTAGGTGGTCTGTGACCCGTGTGTCTTGTAGGTATTCTGTGACCCCCTGCGTTAGTTAGGTACTCTCTGACCCCTGTGTCAGGTTCTCGGTAACCCCTACGTCAGATATAACCTCTGCTCTATTGTCAGGTGGGTATACCATGTCCCCTTCATCTGGTAACTAGTGCCCCTTTGCTTGGTAGGTACTTTCAGATACTTCGCCAGCTCAATGCCTCTTCGCCCTTTAACCCTCCTGGTCATCTCTACCCCTATTTAAGCGTGCGACCACACTGCACGCGGTTTGCCGGGAGGGCAAAGGGTAGCGGGATACCTAGAGGGTGAGGGGCAAGACTAGCGGGTCAGAGGCAAGGACAAACACATGTTATCTAATACGAGTGGCCATACTGGACGCGGGTAGTGAATAAGCTTGGAAGGAACCCGCTACCCGCGCCCCGTATGGCCACTCGTATTAGATAACATGTGTTTGTTCTTGCCTCTGACCAGATAGGCATCTCGATACCCTCTACCCTCCCAGCAACTCGCGTGCAGTGTGGCCGCACCCTTACAGAAGCATTCTTTCGCCACTTTTCAGGGTAGGTGTTTTGTGATCCTTTGGGTGGGTGCTACTATCTTCCTATCTACCAATCTACCTATATACCATGAGCCTTTTTCCCTTATAAGGGAGATCGCCAAGTCAAAGGCACGTACCTGCTCACACCTATTCCACTCCCCCTCCACCACCCTTTCCCCCTTCTCATCTTAGCTCTTCATGGATGACGGGTCATACCTGTATCCCGCCCTCTGCCTTGGGTCAGAAGCAATGTAGCAAGATAGAGTACATCCACACCAAGGCCTATGCTCCCACATCAGTTTAAATACTCAATACCCACCGGTCAAATAGGGACATTATGGTCCTTCTTCAGCTAGGTATTCTATGCCTGTTCTTAAGGTAAGTATATTTATGCCCCCTGGCCAAGTAGGAGCTCTATGCTCACACAGGTAGGAATTAGTTACAACGAAATCTTTAAGTAAAAACTACAATATACTAAGGGAAGTGTTTTTTTAAAATAAAACAACTGCAATTAAGGCCCTTGATTAGTTGACGATTTTTTTAATTAGAACTGGGAAAAAAATCTAATTTGTGACCTGAGGTTTGACTGTCGCTGGCGGTTGTCACCTATAGTGCTTCAGCCAAGTCTCCTCCTTCTCCTCTTCCTTCTTCTCCTCCTCCTCCTCCTCCCTTTTTTCGTTTCTTTCACTCTGCTCATCCTTCTTCTCCGTCATTCTCTGCTTTCTTACATCTTTATCCTTATCTTCTTAATCTTCTTTTTCATATTTCTATTTTCTTTTTCTTTTTTTCTTTTGTCATTTCTTACTCCTCCTCTTCGTCTTCTTCGTCTTATGTTTCTATTTCATGTTTGTTTTTTTCTTCCTTTCCTTTGTCTACATTTTCATATACTTATTTTTTCTTCGTTTCGTTTTCTTAACTTCAAAATTATCTTATTTCACAGAATATTTGCAGTTGATTACCATTATTTCAATTATAAATCTCCCGATTACGTCTTCATGTTTGAATGCAGATGTACGTGTACATTGGTGCAATCTTTTCAGCTTGTGTGCATGTGTATGAATGTGTGTATATGTATGAATGTGTGCATGTGTATGAGTGTGTGCATGCGTGTGTGTATGAGTGTGTGCGTGTGTATTTGTGTGTGTGCGTGTGTGTATGTTTGTGTGTGTCCAATCTTTCTATTAGTTTGCTCTTAGATGCTTGTCAATTCTGCCTATCAAATGATCATATAAAGTACTACCCTATACCATCATATTACATCCAAACGCAATTCGAAAAGCGATATTGAATTACTCTTGACTACCCACCTGATATCAACACACACAGAGTCGCTTTTCCTATCCATCATCACACTATATTCCACTTCCGTGCAGTTGCCGCCGAGTGTAGAATGGCGTTCCACCAGTAAACAAGTTCCCAGTGCACTTCCCCACAGAAGAAATCACACCGCGCTCTTTCTTTCTCCCTTTTCAAAGCTGCTGGCAGTGCTGTTGTAAGCGTGGCGGAGGGACGGCGCCCCCAGAGGTCGTCAAGGACAACTGCTGTGGGTGCAATACAGCCGCCCTTCTTCGTATGGCGCCCTCGGAGGGCGTGGAACTCGTCTACGTCACCTACCATGTGGACATCGGGGAGACCCCCTTCTTCGTCGCGCTCGACCACGCCAGGAGAGCCGTGGTGCTTAGTATCAGAGGGACGCTCTCCATGAAAGTGAGTATTGTAGGACACAAGGGGACGGGAGCGGGGAAATGCTGAATGCTGAACGTATCAACATCAGTGATGGTTAGTTGATATATTTTGGAGAAAAAAATAGGTGTGTGTGTGTGTGTGTGTGTGAGAGAGAGAGAGAGAGAGAGAGAGAGAGAGAGAGAGAGAGAGAGAGTGTGTGTGTGTGTGTGTGTGTGTGTGTGTGTGTGTGTGTGTGTGTGTGTGTGTGTGTGTGTGTGTGTGTGTGTGTGTGTGTGTGTGTGTGTGTGTGTGTGTCGTCACTTAAACGTTATCATGTCTTTGTACAGACACGTCAGGACAAATTAAAGTATTTTTCAGTCTTTGTTTAGGAGAGTTCCATGGACATTATATATATGTATATATATATATATATATATATATATATATATATATATATATATATATATATATATATATATATTATTCTTCTTCTTCTTCACCATCTTCTTCTTCTTCTTCTTTTTATTCTTCTTCTTCTCCTTCTTCTTCTTCTTTATGAAATTATTACTCCAGAAATCATATGCACTATGATCTTTCAATAACATGGTTCATATTGATTTAGATACTAGTAAAATTTCATTTATGTCAGAAATACTAAGAATATATTTAATAAAGTTCTATTGAAGAGAATCTACATTTAACTACAAGATACTGCAGTAACGGAACGCTTTTTCTGTTACTTTATTGATTTGTCTACTATTCAACTTATTAATTTGTAATTGTTTATTTGTATGTTTATGTATTTTTTTACATGTTTCTATATTTATTCAATTTTCTATTTATGTAATTCTTTAGTCATTGTATTTGTATGTATTTATTTACGTATTTATGCATTAATTTCTGTACTTTTTAATGTAGTTATCTATTTATTGTATATATTTGTTTATGAATGACTCGCCTTTGCTCATGTCGCCCTCCAGGATGTCGTGACGGATCTCAACGCCGAGAGTGAGCCATTGCCCATGGATGCTGTCAAGGAAGACTGGCTTGGTCACAAGGTTCGTGTGTGTGTGTGTGTGTGTGTGTGTGTGTGTGTGTGTGTGTGTGTGTGTGTGTGTGTGTGTGTGTGTGTGTGTGTGTGTGTGTGTGTGTGTGTGTGTGTGTGTGTGTGTGTGTGTGTGTGTGTGTGTGTGTGTGTGTGTGTGTGTGTGTGTGTGTGTGTGTGTGTGTGTGTGTGTGTGTGTGTGTGTGTGTGTGTGTGTGTGTGTGTGTGTGTGTGTGTGTGTGTGTTAGGATGTTTCAATTTAGGGGTTAAAAAGGAAAATTCAAAATTTATCATTTCGGTAGCAACTTATTGTTGCCTTTTCACTTACTGAACGAAATTCTGGCATAATAAGTAATTTTAAATATTTCCTACCTACATCAAAATGAGTTTGAATTATATATATGTTTAGGATTTTCAGTTTATTTGGCATTATTTGCATCTTTCTATTTCAAGTTTCAAGTTCATTGCCATAAAACAAGTTTATACATAAATATCTAATACAAAGAAAAGTTACAGTGACATACGAAGCTCCTTAGTAGACGTGGTTATACGACATGATAAATCATGTGGCTGCTGGCAAACCTAAAAAAGGTCAATGCAGTTATATAAACAAGCGTACACACACATGTACACACGCACACACACGCACACATACACACACGTACGCACACACACACACACACACACACACACACACACACACACACACACACACACACACACACACACACACACACACACACACACACACACACATACACACACACACACACACACACACACACACACACGCACACACACATACACACACGTACGCACACACACACACACACACACACACACACACACACACACAAGCACACACACACACACACACACACACACACACACGCACACCAAACACACACATACACACACGTACGCACACACACACACACACACACACACACACACACACATACACACACGTACACACACACACACACACACACACACACATAAATTATATATATATATATATATACATATATATATATATATATATAAATATATGTATATATATATATACATATATACACACACACACACACATATATATATATATATATATATATATATATATATATATGTAATATATACATGCATATATACATATACACATATATATGCAGACACACATACAAGCTTCATACACACTATAATGTACTGCTTGAGAGTAGCCAAAACCTTTTTATCCTTCTTGCTGTAGTTTCTTTCTAGCAGTTGCCGGCTTGCAAAGTGTGCTTCAAAATAACCTTCTCGCTTTTCGTGACTGTAAACATGGCCCGCGGCTTTGTTAACACGTCTTTCAACACTTTGTGTGTGTGAAGGCCACTTTGGTACCTGCACTGGTGTGTCTTTGAAGCTTTTCAAATCCTTTCTATTTAAAGATGTTGCCAATGGTGGTTCCCAGACTTTGAATAAATGAGCAGTCTCCCAACTGGTCATCTTCAAATGTAGCACCTCTAATTTTTAGGATGATTTCTATAGCTTCAGCACGAAATTTTGCACCCTGGCTGGAAAGCATGGCTTGCAGCACTGCCTCTGAACGAGCATACCAAACAGTTCTCTTTATCACAGATAATACAATGTCTCTCACTAATTAGTTTTGAGTTCTCACAAGCTGCAATTGAAACAACAGCACTAGCTAATGTAGTGTTCAAAATATCCCTTGTGTTGTATTTTCTTTTCTTTGGTAAAGCCTCAGAAGTCACTTTATAAATGTCATCTGACATTACTTCATTTCATTCAGAAGAATCATCAAACAACTGATGAACATCCTGGCAATACTATTCTTCTCTTTGCGTCACTTCTTCACTCTTCATTCTCTTCTTTTCTTTCCTCTCTCTCTGATAAGTTCCTTCTTTTTTATAGAAGTAGTCTGTCTATTACTTTCTGCATAATCTGTTGAGCCCATTTGCATACTGCCTTGGCCTTCTGCTTTTGTTCTCTGTGACCTGATTAAGTCTAGCTCTAAAACTGGTATCTTCTTTTCACGATGGTAACAGCAGTCAATGTGCGGATGATCTTTTCTCTTGTCAGAGGGAGAACAATCTGTTTTTGAACACATAATTATAGAACGCTTGCAGCTCAAAATACCAAACAGTTTATGAAGTGAGTGTAGAAATGCATTGTTCGACACTGGATGATCAGTGGGGGGTTTGAATAGGCCATTAGCTGTTGTCCATTGGTGCAGAAGAAGATGGGGTATGATATCACTGATGAGTTCCTTATCCGTATAGTTCCTTCTGTCTTTGAAATTTTGTTCTCAAAGGAGTAACGCAAATCTCAAAATGTCTCTCACTGATGGAAGCTCTGACACTGGAAGCTCTTTCCCTTTACCAATTAACAGGCTCATATGGGATGATAGTTGACCTCTGGTCTTCCGTTTTAACATGTGAAAATGTGAAAACAGAAGATATCCTTTCAAGTAAATAAAGAAACTTATTTAGATTGTAAAATATGAAATTATGATTATATAAATAAATCAGCATTCACATTATAAATGAATTAATACACATATATAATAGACTCTGACTAACTTCAATTTCTATGATAAAGAAAAGAAGAAATCTAGACTGACACAAATTTGAAATTTGCTAAATAGAATAGCGTAACCGCGTGATTCACTATTTAATACTTGCATTGATATATTTACATGTCTACTTCTGTTGTTAAATTTTTGTAAGAGCACTGTGAGAAAACCACCAACTCTTTCTTCTAGTAGGAAACTGAGCTCGCACGGTTGGCCGGTTGGGTGACGTGCTGGGGCGCCGAGTACAAGATAAAGCATGGATAAAAGTGATAACCTGTTCTGCTCACGTTCTTTCACGTATGTTGTGCAACAGCTATATAAGCAAAAGAATCTCCATGTGCATTATTTGAGAACAATATTTTATTCAACTTGACAATTCATACTAATTTGCATTTGTTTTCTATCAAAAGAATATAATGAAAATTTAGGGTGAAATTGATGTAGGATAGAGATATTTTAATCCACTGTGTCATACATATCTCACGTTTGGGAGTGGAAAGGCACAATAATTTTACTACCGAATTTGATGTTTCGCATTTTGTGAAAATCGACACAACCTAGTGTGTGTGCGTGTGTGTCTGTCTCTCGTTCATCTTTTTTTCGTGACCACATCGAATATTCCCCTTTTCCCAATAGTTCCATTTCTTGTTTATTTTGTTAGTTTTACACATTATGTGAACCTGTTGTGTTCTTCATGTTGATTTTGATTAAAGAAGAAAACATGTCATGTACCCTGCTTACAATTATGACAACTGACATCAAATTCAATTTCCATCTGTTCTTATTCTCTCTGGTCGAGCGGGTTAGAGCGTCGTTACTTGAGGCGGAGGTCGAAGTGACAGCGGTTCGAATCCTGCTGACAGCGAGTTGGGCTAAGGGCATGGTTAGTTATGTTTCATGCTACAAAGTCTACTACAAGGGCCACCGTCCTTGCCCTCTGATAGGGGGAATTCGCGACATTAAAAACCGAATAATAATAAAAAATTCAGGTTCTAGTCAATTCAATGGACAGTTCTGAACAGCGCTTCATAAACGGGTTCACTGTTCACGAAACCCTATCATACGATTGAACATGAAACGACCAACTGCCCCAGCAAACCAATTTATAGAGCTAAACTTTTCCGTCAGTCTCTGTGTCGCTGGAAAATATGAAAAATAAAAAAATAAATAAAGTAAAAAGGAATGTAGCTTCATTGTGTATGTATGCGTGAGCGTATGAGTGTGTCCGTGTGGGTGGGTGTGCTTATGTACATGTTCATATGCATATTTATGTATATATATTTATAAAAATATATATATACATACGCATATACAGTAGATATACATAACAGTACATACACATATATACATATATACATATACATACACATAAACATACACATACACATATACTTAAGCATACACATATATACATAGACATACATATATACATATAAATGTATATATATATATATATATATATATATATACATATATATATACAGTACATTAACAAATACATATGCAGTACGTATACATATGCATTACATATACATACACAATACATATACATATCCATATACAGTACATATACACACATATACATACACATATACAATACATATACATGCACAGTACATATACATATACATACGCATATATATATATATATATATATATATATATATATATATACATACACATATACATAAGTAAAGCCGATATATGTATATAAAATGAATACTTTCCTCCACGATGTTTGTATCACTATAAGGTCTCCCTCCTGTACATGTATATATATATATATATATATATATATATGTATATATATATATATATATATATATATATATATATATATATATATATACATATACATAAGTAAAGCCGATATATGTATATAAAATGAATACTTTCCTCCACGATGTTTTGTATCACTATAAGGTCTCCCTCCTGTACATGTATATATATATATATATATATATATATATATATATATATATATATATATATATATATATATATATATATATATATATTATATTTGAAAATAGCTGGAGTCCAGGAACCATTTTATGGAAGAAATTATACGCTGGACTCGACGTTCGTCAATTTATTCCGACGTTTCGAACCCCGGACAGGGTAATACCCTGAAGACGAACCCCGGACAGGGTTCGAAACGTCGGAATAAATTGACGAACGTCGAGTCCAGCGTATACTTTCTTCCATAAAAATATATATATTTATATATATATATATGTATATATATATATACATATACATATACATATACATATACATATACATATGCATATGAATATACATATACATATAGATAAGCTTATACATATTCATACACATACATATACATAAATATACAAATACATATACGTAAGTGGGAGTAGGAAACACAGGAGTCTTAGTCTGAGTTTATTCTTGACTAGTTTCGCAGGTAGTCTTTTTCAAAGGAATGGTGTACAAAAGGGGTTGAAATGGTTTGAAAAGCATACCTGCAAAACTAGTCAGGAATAAAATCAGACTAAGACTCCTATATTCCCTACTCCCACTTACATCAACCTGTCAGAATGTCTCAACATATACATATATATATATACACGTACACAGTTTATATATGTGTGTAAAAAAATAAATTACTTTTACGTTGTTTCCCTCCCTCCCTTCCTTCGGGCGCAGGGGATGGTCAACGCGGCCGAGTACATTCGGCGGAAACTGCGCGAGGGCGACCTTCTGAACCGCGCCTTTGGCCACGACCCCAACCGCGGGACGCACACGTACGACCTCGTCCTGGTGGGTCACTCCCTCGGTGCGGGCACCGCCTCCATCCTCGCCATCCTCCTGAAGCAGGAGTACCCGAACCTCGTCTGTTTTTCCTACTCGCCGCCAGGAGGGTTATTGAGGTGAGTGGTATGCACCCATGCGGTCATTTGAAACTGACACAGGACTGTGTAAATGCATGTTTCATTTGTGTAGCAGCGTTGATGCAACCTTCATTAAAAATACCACAACTGTAGATAGAAGTACTGTATGAAAATTTTTCAATAATATATATATATATATATATATACATATATATATATATATATATATATATATATATATATATATTTGAAGGTGCGATATATTTAGGGCAATTTTTTTACGCCAAAAATACCTCAAAAAATCCCCCTAATGCTGTAAATAGAGGAGAATTTTAGGTTATCAGGAAGAGGGACCTACTGACGACAACAAATTTTTGGACTCGAACTTTTGAAGTATTGATCTTTCCACAAAATATAATCCTACAGATTCTACAATCTACATTATCTTCAGGATATTACAATTTTTAAATGCAGTAGATTAAATTAATAATAAAATCACATTTCCTTATCTAGAGTATAAACCCAAAGGCTTCTCTTTGTTATAAAAGAGGTAGCCACCAATGAAAATAGATATTCACATTATAAGTACATATAAATACATGATATATATACAAATAAAATTTTGAATGGGGGAGGGTGGAGGGCGTTCAATAACTTTCTGGTGAAAGGAAGGAAAAAGGTGAAGAGCCTCTAAGTCAAAGGACATCAGTAACAACAAATTTAGTTATATGAAGGAAATAGACAAGAACTGGTTTTCTAACAGTGTGATTAACGAATAGAATAGACTTGGTAACCATGTAGTGAGCAATGAAAGTATCGATTGTTTTAAGAGAAAATGAGTTCATTTTATGGATATGGATGACGGGTAGTAATGGACATGGAACTTCCTAGCTTAGGCCTTATGGTCTCTTACAGTCTCCTCCATTCTCATGGTCTTATTAGATAACTTTATGGATAGAGATGAAAGGTAGTAATGGGCATTGAACTGCCTGGTGTAGGCCTTATGGTCTCTTGCAGTCCCCTCCATTCTTATGTTCTTATTTGATAACTCTATGGATAGGGATGAAAGGTGGTAACGGGCATTGAACTGCCTAGTGTAGGCCATATGGCCTCTTGCAGTCTCCTCCATTTTTATGTTCTTAGTATATAACTTTATGGATAAGGATAACAGGTGGTACGGGGCATGGAACTGCCTGGTGTTGGCCTTATGGCCTCTTGCAGTCTCTCCATTCTTACTAGATAACTTTATGAATAGGAATGACAGGTGATACGGGACATGGAACTGCCTGGTACAGGCCGTAGGGTCTCTTGCAGTCTTTTCCATTAATATGTTCTCAACAAGTTAAGAACATTCAAAGTCGAGGATGTCAAGACGAAAGGAACCGACATACCAAATTGCATTATTCTCTTTCATTTGATATCGAGTGCATTTATCTACGTCATTAATCAGTACAATATTGGATAATCCATATGTAATGTTTATGTGATATTTGTAAGGAAAAATATTGTTTATCGTTCTTGGTAGAATGAAGTATTTATAACCACGCAAAATGACATTACTTTTTTTTAAACATAATGAAACAGTGTGTGTGTGTGTGTGTGTGTGTGTGTGTGTGTGTGTGTGTGTGTGTGTGTGTGTTTGTGTGTGTGTGTGTTTCTATGCTTTTGC
>NC_134784.1:15661938-15681938 GCF_046742065.1 Oratosquilla oratoria
TTGTAACAGCAAGCCATGGCCCCAAGGTTGAGAACTTGTAATCTAGAGGAATCTTGTAGGTATTAATAATGAAAATTAAAATATGACAATAATAATAACAATGATTATGATAAGAGGGCGATATTTAGAATAATAACAACAATAGTAAGTATTATAATGTTAATTCATGATGACGATGATAACAAAAGTCGTCATAACAAAAAGAAAAGAAATGGTATTATTTACTACTCTTGATGATAATGATGAGAAGGAGATTAAGTTGTTAATCTGTTTTAGACACGAGCATTGGGGGAGATAATCTGCTCCGATGTCTATCCAGCAAAGCGAAACATGTAAAATGCTTGTTGATCCCTAATCCTTTTTATAATCACACGGAGTTATCCCTTCTGTTCACTAGTTTTTTTCTTAAACTTTCCCTCTGTTCAACACATTTTTTTCTAAAGTTCATTTTTTCATCTTTACTGCTTTTCTGTAATTAATTCCTTTTCTGTTTATTACTTGTTTCATCACTTCCCATCTGTTGCATAAGAACATAAGAATGAAGGAGACTGCAAGCGACCATAAGACCTATACTAGGTAGTTCCATATACCTTACCACCTATCATACCTATCCATAAAGTTATCTAACCTTCTCTTAAAACAACCGATAGTTTCAGCGCTCACTACATGGTTCCTCAGTTTGTTCCATTTATTAACCCCTCTATTGGTAAACCAGTTTTTGCCCATTTCATTCTTAAACCTAAATTTGTCCAATTTAAATCCATTAGTACGAGTGCTGCTCTGCTGACTTAATATGATGACCTTGCCTGCATCACCCACCCACCATATTTTTTTTTTCTATTTCATTATTACCTCAACATGACCCCCTCCCCCGTCGCCTTGTCCCCCTCTTTCCAACATCGACTACCCCTCCCCATGCATCAAAAGCGCTCACGAGTCTTCATTTTTCCTGTAGCATATTATCGCTTTTCCGCTCACTCCTTTGTTTCCCAGCGGTCTGTCCCTTCCCACGTTCCTCCATTACATCCCGGTGCATTGCTTTAGCTTCCATTGCCTATCGCCGCCCGCTCTTCTTCTTCTTCTTCTTCTTCTTCTTCTTCTTCTTCTTCTTCTTCTTCTTCTTCTTCTTCTTCTTCTTCTTCTTCTTCTTCTTCTTCTTCTTCTTCTTCTTCTTCTTCTTCTTCTTCTTCTTCTTCTTCTTCTTCTTCTTCTTCTTCTTCTTTTCCTCTCCATATTCTTCTTCTTCTTCTTCTTCTTCTTCTTCTACTTCATCTTCTTTTTTCTTCTTCGTCTTCTTCTTCTTTTTCATCTTCTTCTTCTTCTTCTTCTTCTTCTCCATCTTCTTCTTCATCTTCTTCTTCTGTGACAACTCTTGACGCTTGTACTTTTGGCGAAGTAAGTTCTTCAACATTTCCTGGTATTCCACCTCAGGTTCTGGTAACAGAAACCCTTGCATTAATTTCTTATTGGCTCCTGTCACCAATTATGGATGCCTTTCGATTTATATTTGAAACATATTGTTGTGGGTATGCATGTGTACTTGTATTTACCTAGTTGTATTTTACGGGACGGGAGCTATGCTCGTTGTGACCCGTTTTCGTATCTCTCCACATCCAGTTTATTCTTGAACTCGTGTATAGTTCTGGCATTCACTGTTTCACTGTTTAGTTTCTTCCAGACATCGACCACTCTGTGCGGGAAACTGGTCTTTTTCAGGTCTCTTCTGTAACTGTCCTTCTTTAGCTTCTTATCGTGTCCTCTTGTTTCTCTCTTGTCCCATTTCAATAGGTCATTTCTATCGAGAACTTCCATCCCTTTCATAATTCTGAAAATGGTCAACAGGTCGCCTCTTTCCCTTCTCTGTTCCAATGTTGACAGCTGTACTTTTTCCAATATTTGTTCATATGTCAAATTTGACAGTGTGGGTGCCATCTTAGTCGCCGCTCTTTGGATCATTTCTAATTTCTTTGTGTTTTTCTGTGTGCTTGGTGCCCACATTGATATAGCATATTCTAGTTTCGGTCTTATCAATGTAGTAATTATTTTCTTAACCATCTCTTCACCCATGTAGTCGAAGGCCACTTTCATTGATCTTAATAAGTTGTAAGTCTCTTCGAATAATTTATTTACATGTTTGTCAGGTGTCAAGTCTATTGAGATGATTACTCTTAGGTCCCTCTCTGAGTTTACTTTCTTTACTTCTTTGTTCCCAATCGTATATTTTCCCGAAACTCTGTTTTTGCCTCTTCCAAATTCCATCTCGTATTTCTGGCTGTATTCCCATACTTTATCTAGGTCATCTTGTAGCGATCTACAATCTTCTTCTGTTTTCACTCTCTTGAGTAATTTGGTATCGTCGGCAACAAAATTTATGTAACAATTTACTCCTTCGTCCATATCATTTATGTATATGGCAAACATTAAAGGAGCTAAAACAGAGCCTTGTGGGACGCCACTTTTTACATCTTCCTATTTCGAACTTTTGTCTCTAAGTCTCTCATTTTTCTCCCAGTCAAGAAGTCCTTCACCCATTCCAATAGTTTACCTTGAATTCCTCCTATTTTTTTTCAATTTTACTTATTAATTTTTTGTGTGGTACCTCGTCAAAAGCTTTCTGCAAATCCAGAAAGGCGCAGTCTGCCCATCCATCTCTTTCTTGTATTATCTCAATTAGTCTCGAGTAAAAGCAGATTAGATTTGTGGTGCACGATCTTCCACTTCTAAAACCAAATTGTTTTCTGGTTTATTATTTTATTTTCTTCCAAGTATTTGCTCCATCTGTTCCTGATAATCTTTTCTCATATTTTTGCTACTGTGCTTGTGAGGGACACCGGTCTAAAGTTTGTAGGATCTTCCCTGTTTCCTCCTTTGTGCATTGGTACTATGTTTGCATTTTTCCAATCTTGCGGTACCTTTCCCTCTTTTAATTAGAAGTCTATTATCTTGTGTATTTTATCTGTCAGTTCGTCTATACACTCTTTCAATATCCAATTGGCAATTTCATCTGGTCCGTGCGACTTTCTGACATCTAGGTTTTTTACTTGGTCTCTTATTTCCCTCTGTGTTATTTTTATTTCCTTCATCATAGGTGAACTTTCCAGTGTGTTTTTTTTTTTTTTTGTGTGTGTGTGTGTGTGTGTGTGTGTGTGTGTGTGTGTGTGTGTGTGTGTGTGTGTGTGTGTGTGTGTGTGTGTGTGTGTGTGTGTGTGTGTGTGTGTGTGTGTGTGTGTGTGTGTGTGTGTGTGTGTGTGTGTGTGTGTGTGTGTGTGTGTGTGTGTGTGTGTGTGTGTGTGTTTAGGTGCTTGTCCATATGTAAAGGTAGATGCGTGTTTACGAATATATATGTGTATTTTATGTGCGGATATAGATACAAATGTGACCATAAGTGTGCACATACAAATGTGCAACTGCATGTGTATTATCTACCTACTTAATGCGAGATACAGTGGCCTGAATCAGTCAGGATGTAGATTTAATCTAGAAGTAGATAGAAACAATCCCATCAACCGCGTAGTCGATAAGTGGAATGAATTTCCTTCAATAAATAAAATTCTTTTTCTTGTTCATACTCCTCCTTCTTCTTCTTCCTCTCCCTCTTCCACCTCCTCCTCTTTTTCCTCTTGTGTCTCCTTCTCTTCCCCCTTTATCATGTATCCTCCTTTCACTCCCCCTCACTCCATAATCACACCGTTTCCTCTCCCATGTGGAGGGCACCTATTCCTCCTGCCGTGTGGAGGACACCTATTCCTCCATCCCTCCCAATGCAAAACTTCTTATTTAACATCTTATTCTTACTCCTTCTCCTCCGTACATCGTTCCTCCAATATGAGAGACCTCCCGTACTCCGCCTCCTTACACAAAGACCACGTTTGTTACTCCGCATGAAATCTCTTCCATATGCAGAGTCCAGAAACAGAGGGGCATCCCCGCCACTTTGACTGGTTTCGAGTTGAGTACAGATATACATACAGAGGAGACTTACGCCTTTTATGATCCGATTTTCACTCGAAACCACTAAAAGTGGCAGGGATGCCTCTCTGTTTCAGGACGCTTCATATTACCTCCATCCATGAGAGACATTAGCACTGTAGAGTACCTGTTTATTCTTTCTCTCACACTAAAAGATGATCACATTAAACCTCCATCTATGGAAGACATTAGCATTAATAAGTACCTTTCTCTCGCAGTGAATGATGATCACATTAAGCCTGTGACGGAACAGAGGCTGGTAGCATCTTGAGTGAATGAAGGAAGAACCTTTGGTAATTCTTTGTTCCTTCCTCTGCAGTGGAAAACGATTACTTTGAGTCTGCGGTGCTGCGGAGGCTGGAAGGATCCCGGGGGCGAAGCTGAGGAGTGGAGTACCTCAAGGTGCGCGATGAGATCCCAGTCGGCTCACCCGTCAGACTCCTCCATTGCCCTCACCGTCCACCCGCCGCTCTACCCGCCAGGGAAGATCCTTCACGTCGTCAGGAGCCACCCGGAGAAGAAACAGTATGTTTGGGGAATGAGGGTTCTGAATTCGGGAGGTGGGGTTCGGACTTCAAAAGATACAGTTTTAAGTTAGGAAGAGTGGGATTCTGGGAGGGAATGTATATCCGAGTTTAGAAGATACAATTAGGACTTCGGAAGATATTTCGAGTTTATAAGATGCAATTCCGAGTTCGGAAAATACAAATCCGAGTTCAGAAACTGTGATTCCGAGTTCTGGAGACATGATTCCGAGTTTGGGAGATGGACTTTCTAGTTTAGGAGATGGACTTCCGAGTTATGAATATGCCATTCCAAGTTTGAGAGATGCAATTCCGAGTTAGAAAGATGTCGTCCCTGTTTTGGAAGATAAAGATACAAGTTCGGGAAATTATTCTGAGATCGGGAAATGTGATGTTCAGATTTGGTTGATGTTTCATGCGTTTAGGATGATTGATTATGAGTTTTGCGTTTAAGTTTGAGGGACGGGATTATGGTTATGAGTTCTTAGGGATCTCATCGTAAGACAGCAATAACCAGCACTTCTTTCCTTGGGGACAACATCGGACAGAAGAGGCAGTACAGATTTAAAGAGGGTATTAGGAAAAATTACTAAGTCAATATTTGTCATTTATTTACTAATATATTTATCTATTTGTTTATTTGTTTCAGTTGAGCCGAGCGGGTTAGAGCGTCGCTACTTGCGACAGAGGTCGAGGTGACAACAGTTCGAATTACCACCAGCGAGTTGGGCCAAGGATATGGTTTATTAAATTCCACGAAAAAAAAAGTCCTCTGTAAAGGGCACCGTCTTAGCTTCCTAATAATGTGGATTTCGCGACCTAAAACCGAAAATCTTATCTATTAATTTATTGAGAAGAGATTAGTTTTCAGTCATGAAAGAGAGCTGCGTGCCTCTGGTCCATAAGGGTGTCACCAAGTTCCATATTAATTACATCAGTTTTATCCAGTCACTACCACTTACGGGGATTTCTTATTATACCTTTGAGAATGGTACAAGGCTATGTCATACCCTTTTTTTTATGTGGACTCGCAGTAATGGATTTAAATTGGACAAATTTATATTCAAGAAGGAAATAGGCAAGAACTGGCTTACCAATAGAGTGGGCAACTCAAGGCTAGATAACTTTTTGGGTGGGGATTATCGGCGGTAATGGACATAGAACTGCCTACTGTAGGCCTTACAGTCTCTTGCAGTCTCCTTCATTCTTATGTTATGTACGAATATGTTCTCTCTTTTGCAAGACTTTTCCGAGCAAATTTGGATTCAATTCGGTTTAACGCCGTGAACTCCCTCTATCAGGAGGCTAGAACGGTGCCCCTTATCGACTTTGTAGCGTGGAATTGAATGAACTGGCCGCAACTAGTGATACTCTAACCCGATCGGGCGCGCAAAATGAATTTTTGATAAAAATAATGGAATTATTCCAAGAACAAATCTCTGCCGTATATATGCAAAGTATAATTCTATCAGTCACTCCAACCCGTTTTCTATATGATATATATATATATATATATATATATATATATATATATATATATATATGTGTGTGTGTGTGTGTGTGTGTGTGTGTGTGTGTGTGTGTGTGTGTGTGTGTATGTATATATATATAATATATATATATAATATATATATATATATATATATATATATATATATATATATATATATAAATATATATATAATTTCGTGTAAATACTTAAAAGGTGAGGGAGCGTGTGGGTTTGCTGAAAGCAGATAGTTTAATACATACTATGAAATTAAAAATTGAAATAATAATGATAATGATAATAATAAGATAATAATAATGATATAAAATGATCCTTTAGATATACAAAAAAAAAATTGTACAACAGACGTTTCTGTTAAAGAAGGGACCCCCTTTGAAAGGGATCGCAGTCGACGACACCCACAAACCAATACACCACCACTACCAATGGCGTAATATCAGTCTTGTTTATGACATCATGCCGTGTGAAAAATGCGACAATGACGTCATTGTCTCTTTTGACCAATGCGACTATGACGTCATAGCACCTCACCAATGCGGCTTTCACGCTGTCCTCTCCACTTTCATTGCATCAATGACGTCTTATTGTGTGAAGAATGCGATTATGACGTCATGACACTTCACCAATGCGACATTCAAGCAATCCAGCCCACTAGCAACACATCGATGACGTCATATCATGTGACTAATACGACGCTCGGGCCGTGACGTCATAATAGCCTTTGGCCAATGTGGTGCCATCGTTGTGTCGTCTATACTTACTCTCCATCGATGACGTCACTCCCGATTGTCATTTGTCTTTTCGTATCTTGTTCTTTATGCGTCCCGCGGCGTGTATAAATGGCTTCGCCTTTCCCCTTTTCTCTTTTTTTTATAGAAATATTTCCGTTCATTCTCCTTTACCGACCGCGTCTGTGTGTGTGTGTTTTTTCAGTTTTCTATTTTCAATTATTTCTCTTTTTGTGAACACATTTGGTCAGTTGCACCGCATCCGGCGTTATTGAACTCGCTCCTCCCACATGAAGAAGGTCAGGAGCGTACGCCGAGAGGCGCCTAGTGTATGTATGTATATATTTGTTGAGACATTCTGACAGGTTGACGTAAGTGGAGTAGGAAACACAGGAGTCTGAATCTGAGTTTATTCCTGACTAGTTTCGCAGGTATGCTTTTTCAAGAAGCATACCTACGAATCTAGTCAGGAATAAACTCAGACTAAGACTCCTGTGTTTCCTACTCCACTTACGTATGTATGTATGTATACTCGTATATACATATATAAGGAGCTTATAAAGTCCGTGTGCAATTTAGAGTACTTATAACTTTCTCACTGTACATGATTATGACAAAAAAAAATTATATTTTTCAATGTTTCCAACATGCCTACCATCATTACGTATTTGAAAATGCACAAGGACTTTATAATCTTCATGTATATCCAATTTTATATATATATATATATATATATATATATATTATATATATATATATATATATATATATATATATATATATACTAATTTTCGTGACATTTTACTTTGTACGTCCCATACCTTTTCGAAACGATATTTTCCTCGTGGATAGGTCTATTTACGTGTGCGTGTGTGTATTTTGTGTGTGTGTATGTGTGTTTTGTGTGTGTGTGTGTGTGTGTGTGTGTGTGTGTGTGTGTGTGTGTGTGTGTGTGTGTGTGTGTGTGTGTGTGTGTGTGTGTGTGTGTGTGTGTGTGTGTGTGTGTGTGTGTGTGTGTGTGTGTGTGTGTGTGTGTGTGTGTGTGCGTGCGTGCGCGTGCGTGTTTCAGTGTGCATTTATATCTACACCCGCGTGAGTACCTATTGTACAACTTGTAGATTTATACAAAATTTGTAAAACAACATTGTGGATGAAGGGTCACCCCACGGACGACCCTTCATCCATGAGGAGCTAAAATGAAAGGAAAACAAAATGGTGGTGGGTGGGAGTGGGTGCGTGCCTTTGACTTTGGCTACCCCCCTTATAAGGGGGGAAGAGGACCGCCCTTGGTCTATAGATAGGTAGATAAAATAGGAGAGTAATTTATATAAACATTCACTCGAAGTCATTTCAGTCTTTTTTTTTCAAGAATCAGCAAGGCAAGCATTAAAAGGTTATCTACCTATCTACACACCAAGGGTCTCTTTCCCCCTTATAAGGGAGGTAGCCAAAGTCAAAGGCACGCATCCAATCCCATCCATTCCACATTCCCCTCCATTACCCTTTCCTCCCTCTCATATTAGCTCCTCGTGGATGACGGGTCATCCCGGTCTCCTGCCCACTTCCAGGGTCGGAAGTAATGCAGCAAGACATACCACAACCACAGCAGGGCGGTGGCGGTGTTGTGTCTTGCTGCATTGCTTTAAAAGATGGCTTTATGTGGTTTTTTTTTTTCACTTCTCTTCAGGTCGTGGTGTTCATCACAGTCTCCTGTGTACCAAGCAGTTTGGGTCGACAACAAAGACTTCGATGAGGTTCTCATCTCCCCTTGTATGATCCAGGACCACATGCCAGATACAGTTCTCACGGCTCTCACGAAGGTAGACTCTCACACGCTCTCTCACTCTCTCTCTATCAATCTCTCTCTCACCGACCTCTTCTCTCTACCTCACTCACTCGCCCTACCTTGTCCTCTGTTCCTCTTTTTATACATAATGTGTCACATCACCGTACTATTTGTATGTACCCTACCGATTCCTGTACATCTATGAGGCTTCCGGCTTTTTTGTTAAGTTCTTTTGCTTCTCAATCCATGGACAGTGGAATATACAAAACCTAGATTGTGGTGAAAGAATACAAAAGTTCACCCCTTCGCCGGGTACAATGTTTACCGTTTTCTCTGTTTGCATGTCGACGTCCTCAAAGAAAACCAGAATCTAGGAAGACCGACATGGCGTATATTTTGGGTTTCTTTGCTTTCTCTTAGCTTTATATGTCAGCCAGCACTATAAGAAAAAGACATTTTGTCTTTTTCTGAGAAAACTGACACATTTTGTACAAATATTTTCCCACCATATGGCTAACAATATACTAATGCTGCTTCACTAATAAGAACAAAAAAGATTGCATTATCTTAGCTTTTAATTTACATGAATTCTTCGCATAATAAGTAACCATTGCTGAGCCAAAATTTCCTGGTAATTCAAATGGTAGGGCATATACCAATTTCAATATTTGTGTAAATAATACCTGAATTATCAATTGAAATCAAAGCCGCAGGATTTCAGCTCTACTTAGCTTTACAATATAAATAGATAAAGAAATCATAAATCAACAACGGTTTTCATGGCGTTTTTTACAGTATGTATGTATATATATATATATATATATATATATATATATATATATATATATATGTTTTTGCATATTCTTCATCTTTATATATTTTGGGTCTTACTTGAACGCTTTTACACTTTAAACAATGTCTGATTCTTTACGAAAACCAAACAAAATTGCATCACGTTGACTTCCGCTGACAAACCGACTCTGAAGCTTAAAGGATTATCACACTGGGCTTCCAAGGGCTTCATCGGCGTCGACCATTGAGGTTTCGTATGAGTAAAATCGACTTCGGGTACAATATATTTTTTTTTTTTTTTCAAATTTCCAAATAACAAATTATTTTTCCGTCATATATATCAAAGCTGATGAACTAAGAGATCGTAAAATGTCGGAGGAAAAGTAGCCCAGTATGATAACCCCTTTAGAAACGTATACAGTCTTCACCAGAAAGTCCTACTTGTTAGATGTCGTTCAAACTGACGCCAGACGATTTTGTTCAGCTCGGGAGCAAATCCTGAATCTGGTTTCCATTCACTCAATACAAATTTTGGGCAGTTAGCCAGATCAAAATGTAAATAGGATGATGGTACAATGGTGGACAGATGAGACTAATAATAGTAGCCACCACCACCCCCACTACCACCGCCAAGTTATTGCAACAACCAGTAACCCCATTTTAGTCTCATTAGGACTATAGGGAAAGGGTTCCCAACCTACGACCCATATCCTGTTTGTTAGGTGTGTCCACAGAATGGTCAAAAACTGAAGGTCCTTTATAGGAACCCCTAGTTTAGCCAGGGCACCTTAATTTGGACCATATCTGGTCACAGAATGAATGCTACGAAAATGGTCCACAGACAGAGAGTGGCCCAGTAGTCCGTTAGATTTGTGCACAATATAATAAGACCCTTCTTTTTTTCAACTTGACTTGGAACAAAGAACAAGCATATACAACCAACTTTGGATTAGTCCAGCGGATATGTGACCAATATATATGTATATACCAAACCCTGCATTTTTTAGTAATAACAACATTACTTGGAACAAAGTTAGAACCAACGCAAGAAGTACGCAGCAAGTCCCCGAAAATCACGACCACGTGGTTATGAGCTCGACACTGTATCCAATGGGCTACCGCAAGGATTTATTATTAAAACATGAATATAGGCACAAAACGTATGTTTACATTGAAAGAACTCGTGATTTATTATGAAAAAGGCCTTTAGTGCAGGCCATTTGTTCCAAATATGGTTGCTATTACTAAAAAGAAATAATGCAGGGTTTGGTATATATTGTGTATATATCCGATGGACTCTCTCTCTCTCTCTCTCTCTCTCTCTCTCTCTCTCTCTCTCTCTCTCTCTCTCTCTCTCTCTCTCTCTCTCTCTCTCTCTCTCTCTCTCTCTCTCTCTCTCTCTCTCTCTCAAACACACACACACACACACACATACACACACACACACACACACACACACACACACACACACACACACACACACACACACACACACACACACGCACACACACATGCACACGCACGTACACACGCACACACGCACACACACACACACACGCACACACACATGCACACGCACGCACACACACACGCGCGCACACGCACGTACTTCTCGTGGCGCAGTGGTTAGAGTTTCCGGCTGCCACCAAGGCGGTCAGGGTTCGAATCCCGCTCAGGGCTGGAATAATTTCAGTATCGCTGCGCTGTGGGTTGTTACTCCAACTCTCGTGGGCGGGGAGTTGGGTGTGTGTGTGCGTGTAAGGTCACACCATCACCCATAGGTCGGTCATATATGAGCTCTGAGCTCTTCTCCGGGAGGGAAATAGCTGTCAATCACAAGTCCAACACGTGATCCAAGAATTTTAAGCTTGATTTTGGATTGAAGTTTCAAATTATTTCGACCAAAATGCCTTTAAGCTAAGAAGGGTCTTTAGACATTTGATTCTGACAAGCGCCAGACTTGGTTCAGCTGAGACCCAGGGGTGCCAATCTCCTCGAAAATCGGAACTCGTGGACGTTAGCAAACGAACGAAAATGGACTGTGAATTCAGTATATCGTAAATTAGTTCATTGAATTGATTTATATATTTATTCGTAAACTCATTCATAGATTTATTTCATTAAAGTAGTTGATTAAATCATAAATTGAAAGCATAAATTAGTTCAGGTTTCGAAAGATTGGCAACCCTATCTACGGACTCTAATTGCCGTGAAAACAGCGGACTGGGTGCTTACTACTTCACCCATCATCTTTTTCCCACTCTTCTCCCTCCTGTACACCTGTCCCCATGTACAACCTACCTCTCTCTCTCTCTCTCTCTCTCTCTCTCTCTCTCTCTCTCTCTCTCTCTCTCTCTCTCTCTCTCTCCTTCTCTTGTTCTTCTTTTTTTGTCTTCTTTTCTTCTTTTTCGTCTTCTTCTTCTACATCTTTTTATTTTTTGTCTTCTTCTTTTCTTCTTCATAATTCCTTTATCACAATATTTCATTCTTCTTCTTCTTCTTCTTATTCTTATTCTTATTCTACATCTAATTTTTGTCTTCTTCTTCTTCCTTATCATTCCTTTATCACAGCTTTTCAAACCCCTCTCTTCTCTTCACCTATCCCTCCTTCTCCTTCTCTTCTTCTTCTTCCTCCTCATCTTCATCTTCCCCATTCTCTTCATCCTCTTCTTCCTCGCCCTTATCCTTATCCACCTGCTTTTACTTCTCCGCCACCATCCACACCTTGATACCACAACCACCATCACCTTTGTTACAACCGCCTCGCCAACCGCCAACCGCCACCGCCACCGCCACCGCCACTATTACATTACTAATCTCGGTCTCTCTGTTTTTCTTTTTCATGACAATTTTTTCTTTATCATTTGTTTTCCTTTTGACACGTGTATATGTTTACATATTTTCTCTGTTTTCATTTCCTCGTCTTCCTCTTCCCCATACACCACTGTTTTCCCTTCAATATGTCCATATTTGTATATTTGTATATTAAGTCTCTTTGGTTTGAGTTGAGTTTTTCTTTAATTTTCACAAAAATATTAGATTTATTTCTAATTTCTTAAAATATTTTTTTCTCTGAGTCAGTGCATGTGCGACCCGAAGCATTTTATTATTATTTTTATCATTTAATATTATTATTATTATTATCATTATTATCATTATTGTTGTCATTACTATTATTGTCATTATTATTATTGTTATTGTTATCATTTTCTTCAAAATTCGGTTGACTATTCCCGAGATTCAACAATTGGTATGAAATCCTAGGTGGAATGCTCACTTAGAAATCTCTTCAACCCAATGAGCGCATGACAACTTATCCTTACTCTTACCGTAGTTTTCTTTTTCTTTTTTTTTCCAAAATGCAAGTTGTCGTCGTTAGGTTCTTTTTGCAGAACTCTTGTGCATCACTGTGCTTTTCATTTCCACCATGTGTCAAAAAATATATATAAAAAATGGACCTTGAAAACCACAACACCCAAAGAGCCAAGGGAGTGAGAATACAAGACTGAGCTACGACACGTCTCCAGTAAGGACCAAAAGGTCCACCATAAAAAAAAAAAATGAATAAATAAAAAATACAAACGCATTCAGAATACTGAATGCAGAAACTGACTCAGATCTCAAAACAATCCGTCATCAAAACCCTTCAATAATTTAAACGGAACTTTAAAAACAAATTTCACGTAAATGACAAACATAATCACAGGCTACACAATCGGCCACACGTACGATTTCACTTACAAAGTCGTGATTGTAGAGTTCCCATGACCCATTTGGCTACTCCATTGTGATTCATTTGAGAGACTTAATAACTCAATTGTCTACACAATTTATTAGTTATTGAATGAATTGGGCAGGGTCATAGTAGGCAAAAAAAAAGTAGACTTTTGGACCCACAACAAGAAATAAGCAAACCCACACTCGAACAGCCAAATAACCCAAAGAGAAAAGAAAAACCATTCGTAGTCGTTGCAGCGCTTTGCAAAATTGTCTGCATAACCAGGGGAAGGATGTGTGAAATGTAGAACAAAAAAAAAAAAAAAAAAAAAAAAAACGCGGCTCGTGTTCTTGCTCCTGAGGCCAAGGTCCAGCCACCACCACCACCACCACCACCACTATTGCATGTGCTAAACCTCTTGTGATATGGTACCGCCTCCCGTGTGACACCGCGCCACCTCTACAGTGTGTTCTTCGTGTCCAGGTGTTAAGTTCAAATGATCCGAGCCCACCTTCACCAATCAGCTCCCGACATTCAAATGCTTCGCCACCATCTCTACCAACCAACTCTCTGGCAACTTATTCTGAGCCGTGCCTTCACTCCCCTTCCCACGAGTCAGGTACGGTGTTGTGGCCACTCAAAGAACTTGTATTGTGCCACGCTTAACCAGCATCTTTTTTCTTCTATTTCTGTCTGTCTATTAGCTCTCAGTCTTTCTCCTATTATATATATATATGCGGTATTTAATTGTCCTATTTTTACATGTGTATATATATACATTTATATATATATATATATATATATATATATATATATATATATATATATATGTATATGTATATATGTATGTATGTATATGTACTAATCCAGCTTTTTATCTGACGCCATGAGTAGCTGCCATGTGTCTTTTTGGCGATCGTCAAGATTATTATTGTTGTTATCATTATTATAATTATTACCATTAAACTGCTCTGAATGAAGCTCGTATGGCATTGTACTCGATTCTATACCCTTGGCATTCCAAGTCAGTTTAATTTGACTTCATTCAAAGTTGCTGTTGGCGAAATAAATGTACATCTTTCTATTATCTCTAGCAGTGGTTGATCCTGCCTGGGTGTGGAGGCTGTTTTGAATGTAGCTTGGGCATCGTGACCTAACACTAGTTCCATAAGGTCGATTTTAGATATTTTCTACTCGATTCTAACACCCTTGTGTGCGTTTCGTCTCGTGAGCATGTGGTGTGGCGATGCCTATAAGTAGGACGAAGTCATTCTCTAGCCCCGCCCCCTTTCCTTTGATGCCAGATGTCGCTACGGACTTGCTTTGTTGTAATGATTACATTTGGCTGCATGAGATTTGAATCTCTGAAGTCAGAAGTAAGATCGAGGATTAAGACAACCCAGAAGGCTAGAGTGAACAAAAAGCAGGTATGCGTTCTGGATAAAATTTATATATACTGAATATATATATATATATATATATATATATATATATATATGTATATATGTATATACATATATGTATATACATATATATATATATGTATATATATATATATATATACATATATATACATATATATATACATATATATATACATATATACATATATATACATATATATATATATATATATGTATATATATATATATATATATATATATATACATATATATATATATATATATATATCTTGGAACAAATAACTCGTAACAGTGAAGTCTATCAGATAAACAAACATGGCTGTCGCGAGCCTCGATTCGGGATCCATCAGAATGGTAGGCCGCGACGAAACATGAATGCCTTAATCATATTTCCATAACTTCCAACGAAAGACAAGAGTCGTACCCAAGCCTGTACGCTGGTGACATAATCGGAAGCGTCCTGGTCTTGTTTTCGTTTTGTTGTCGGTTCGAATCTCGCACTCCTCTCCAACTCCCAGCAGTGAGTGTTACTTGCCCCAACAGTCCAAGCGCATAACAGGGCAAAGGTGACTGTTTCGGCCGTAGTTACGCTTCTCTCTTCTTGTCCAAACTATAAATACTCTTGACTAATTAGATCATTTCATGAAATATAAGCTAACGACGGTGGTGCTAGATTAACCTCATGGATAGAAACGCCATAACAACCAATCAGCAGCCAAGTCATACAAGGGGAAACGTAATTCATTTGATTACAACTCGGCTGCAGCCAAAATGAGACGAAAAGCGCAAAATGGGTTATTTGAAACAGGCTGCAAACCATTGACGGAGTGAATGAAGTTATGGCAAATGAATTAACAAGCTTTACCAATGAGACTCGAACCTATGAATGTTTGAATGCGTTCTACAAATCAAGTTCCAAATATATATTTTTATGATTAAGTATGGTATAATGGTAACGTCCTTGCTTTGTGGTAAGCAGTCGCACATCCAAGAGTTCGAGTCCCAGTAGCAGATCTTGTTAATCCCCTGAGCGCCTTGGCTATGAATAAAATCTCCTGGCGGCAGCCAGAATATAAGGAAAAGTGCCACCTAGAAAGGAAGAGGCTATCCGCGGCAGGTTCAATTACAATTTAAGTCGATGGAGCCGTTCACACACAGCAGCTCGGTTTTTCCTTGACTACATGGTACCGCCGCGGTTTCCGGGCGGTTCAGACTGCTAGTGTGACCATGGCCTTAGTGTTCTGCTATGACAAAATGGGTCTCACTTTCGCCTCATAATCATGAAGACTTGGGTTCGATTCCCAACGGCTCCCGGCGAGTGCTACTTGCCAGGGCTCTCCGAGTACATAGGATAAAGGTGACTGCTTTTGTCACAACTTCCCGACTTACGGTGGGAGTAGGTTCGAGAAAAGGGGAGTTGGCGCACAGACACACAGGGGTAGCGATCGCCCCGCAAAGACAACATGGCAATACAATAATAAAATAACCTAATCTTTTTCAAACACAGATATTTATAAAGCAAAATAATTAACATGGGAATATATATCTATGTGCGCCACCCCTGATTTTTTTATTATTATCATTATTATTATTATTTCTTATCTATTTACTTTATTTTCTCCTAAAAACCCATCGTAACTTCGAAAAATCGGAAGTCAAATGATCATAAGGAGAAAGACTAACCGCTTCCTGAAGGGGTTACCACGCTGGCTTTCCACGGGCTTTACCATCATCGACCATTGAGAGTTCGTTTGAGTGCAAACGACTTCGATTACAATATCCTATTTTTTAAATCTCCAAATATGAAATTGTCTTTTCGTCACAAATAATGAACTAAGAGATTGTAAACCTTTACGAATGTTAGACATACCGGTGAAATGTTCTTAGAGAAGTATGTAAGATTTCGATTAGCAAAGTCATATTCTGGTTATTCACAAATGGAGGCTGGAGGTAGGATGTCGGAGGAAAAATAGCCCGGTGTGATAACCCCATAAAGCCTGTTCTTCGACTGGATTCTGTAAAGAAACATCTCGCTTGTTCCTTTGGATGGACGGGGTGGGGCAGTCTTGACTTATAAGATTAAAACAAAATAACACGATTTTTGTCAGTTATTTAATATATTTTATTTTAGTTACAACTATCTCATTGGTCTTCTACTTCTTTGGAATTAGTATTTTTAAATTTAATTCACACAGCCTCACACCTGGGCAGTACAGTCATTCACTATAATGCAGATATTGACTCTATTTTTGATGAGCTTCCATGCAGACAAGAGATTCATCCCCACTGTGGCAAAAAATATATATATACTGTATATACAAATATATCATACTGACGCAGTATAATTTTGTAGGAGCTTATTCAAAGTCACTCCTGTCAAAGTCCTTGTTTATAACCATTCTCTTTCAAATTTAGTGATCATAGAAAACGTATTCTGTCGAGCAAAGATTTACAACGATAAATATATCACGATTAACATAAAAATGAGTATTGACGATACTGAATAGCATTGCATTGTAAGACAGCTATATTCATGATTATTATACACACTAATTTGTAATATTATGCAAGTAGTTTGTAATTGTGTGACATCGCTGATCTGTCCCACTAATCAAGAAAAAATTGACATACGCAATGCAGCTAGCTATTATATAATTGACTGTATTACAATAATCTCTTAAACACATGAAAATATTTACTAAGTTCTTTTTGTGATGTACATAAATTTTCACAAGGAATTTGTGTAGATTTGTTCATGGTAGGCACACTTAAAGAAACTCCTGTGATGAAATTATTAATTTATTTAAAATTCGATTTGGATTCTTATGTAACTTCTTCCATACTGAGTGGCACTACGTAATGACCAGAGACTGAACGTACGTACACTCATAGTCTGAAGTACGTACTACAAGTGACTTTAACTGATAACTAGTTTGATCTATTTTGTTTTATTTATCTATTTATTATATTTTTTCAATGTGAGACTTAGTTACAACAGCATAGGAACAAGCATCGCATTGTACCATCACGTTCATGAATTAATAGATAAACAAATAAACAGATAAATAAACTGGGGTTTTCACGATTTTCTTTGGAATATTTACCGTCAACTCCAGTCAAGACTCGATTTAAGGAAACCTTTATTTGTTTTTTTTTGTTTTTTTGTTTTTTTAATACAGGCTGTGACGAAGTCTGAAGTTATGAAATTGTGCGTTACTGTTGCAATTGTCTTTCGTATATATGCAAGATAACGAGAATATTTTAACAAAAACATACCACACAATGTTCATTCCAGTCGGTATAAATAGATGATGATATCATTTGCTGCAGTAGACTTTTGGGTTGACTTAGCCTCGCCGATTCGCTTACCTCCGTTTGTCACCGACACGACGTCATCGGCTCATCAGAGAAAAGGGGCGGAGCTTGGAGAGCTTCAGCCTTTTTCCGCTAGATGTCTCCCTTGGTGTTAGTTGACTTTGATTAAAAAAATAAAAAAGACACTTTCCTATTAAACAGAATCCATGCTAGATGCCCATAATATTTTCTTAAGATATTTTCAGGACCTGCCAAAGATGTGTGTAGGATCTCTGCTCAAGAATGTAAGATGCATGAAGGCATCAAATATGGCATCGTGACATTTTATCCCAAATGCCTGATTTTTTTTATTCACAATTCATTGGACTTATTCACGATGCAGTTAAGATAACAAATTTTCTGAAAAATAAGAGAAAATATTCTACAATTATCGCTTTTTCCAAATGTGCAATTAATGGAAATTCGAACAATTTGAAGAATTTCGCGTCAACTTGAATGTAGAATCAGGTTTATAAGCGCCTAATAAATAAACAAGATTCAGGTCAGTGTAAAAATGAATTTGTCCAATGATACGCCTTTTCGCAATTTTACTTCTTGCTCGTGTAATAATATACATAAAAAATATGCATTTATATATCGAAAAGTATGATTTTTATAGATTCATTTATTTATTTATTTATTAGTTTATTTGTTTATTTTTGCACGGGCCCTCGTAAATATTGACAGTGAAACAGATAATTGAGCACCTGTGTTTGGCTTTTTTTCAATACTTTACCGTTCGTTTTCCTTATGTACAATCATTCATACATGAAATCTTCCTCAGCACCCATTGTTTTTAATTGTCCCCCGTCCCCCCACCATCCACCTTTCTCCCTCCCTCTTTTCACAGGTGAGAACTATAATTTTCTTTTCTTTTTTAACTCCCGCTCCCCCCCCCCAACACACACACACTACAGCAAAATCTCTGGAATCTTATCTCAGATCTTTTACACAAATAGATAAATCAAAATAGATAAAAACTGAGAAAAAGCGACATGACGTCATGTCGACTGGTCAGTTCACTGTGTAAAGAAAACTATGATGTCATGAAAAGCTACGCCTACTCGTGACGTTGTATATTTTGTTTTCTGTCTTACCTGAACTATCCTGCTCTTGTTTAGACTTTGGCATTGCAATTCTATTCAAAGAAAAGATAACATTAGAAAATTATTGTATATAAAAATCTAATGCTTAACAACGAAAAAGATTTATTCTTTACAATTCTGATATACGAGTTGTGTATCTCAGTCAACATTGCCTTCTTGCCAGTTCTAATATCACAAATCAACGCTGATGCCAAATCTAAATTATAAGACCCCCAATACACACAACCGTACTTATATGAGCGACTGTACATAGTTTCAGTAATTAATGTAAATATATACTCAAAATCATGCTTTTGGATATGTGTAATAGGTAAAATATGAAAAATAGAATTAAAAAGAAACACTTGAAAACTACAGTAGTTTCTATTGTAATACAGTATCATTGTGTGTGATATATATATATATATATATATATATATATATATATATATATATATATATATATATATCAAGGACTACTATTACACAGGACGTGCGCACCTAGATCCCTGGGTTCGCTAGCGGAGGCCATTGCTTTCTTTGTAACCTAACATTTTATATAGGACAAATATATCAACTATTGACTTATTCAGTGCAGTATAACTTAATATAAAATTTTATAGTGAAATAAGAAACTATTTTTAAGGCATTGTTATGCTCTGCAATGCCAATTTTAGCCGGACTTAACAGGTATTATTGTATGAGGTTAGTGGACACGAGGGTTGGCGATTTTTTTTTTTTTTTTTTTTTTTAATATAGAAAATCGATTCTTTTCTATCTAAATCAGATTTATTTTATTAAAATAAAAAAATCATAGATTTTAAATATTGTGGGACTGCTATCTGATATGCGATCTGATTGCTAAAGGACATTTTTAGCATATCAATATAAGGAGCAGTGTTATATAGATTTGCCATAAGTATACAAGGAACGGTATAAGCCGTATGTGAGGACGGTATGCTCAGGTTCACTCGATTCCTCCAAGAGTTTTCTCATCTTGGTGACATTGGCTGCATTGTCTGTCACAACACTTCCAATGTGACAACCAAAATCTTGTTCAGCCTTCTTGATCGAATTTTGTACAAGTTGTAGAAGATATTCAGCAGTGTG
>NC_134784.1:15691938-15694438 GCF_046742065.1 Oratosquilla oratoria
TCCTTGGGAAACCAACATCACCCTCACGCCCGGCTCGGCCAGGGCTACTGCTTCTTCGTCGAGACGCCGCCTCTGGACAGCCGTCGACGAGTCTTCCCGGTGCCCCAGGAGGAGGAGGTGTCGACGAGTGACGGTAGTGACGTCGACGAGATCACGACGAGGTCCATCACGCCGACGGACGTCATCGTCCTCGACCCGATCCTCCCTTCGCCGCCGCCGCCGCCTCCGGCACCACCTCCGTCAGCCCACGACACGGCCACGCCCCCCGACAGTGCCAAGTCCCCCGGGTCTCCCCCGAGGCTGTCGTCTCCCCTGGGGCTCAGCGCCTCCATCATGGGCAGCGTAGAAAGGCTTTGGTCTGCAGCAGCAGCCGCTGCGTCCTCCCAGCCCACACCCACCCTCGAATCCCCAAGCAGCAGTAGTAGTAGTAGTAGTAGTAGTAATAGTAGCAGTAGTAGTAGTGCTCCGAATAGTTCGCATAGTATTAATAATAACGAGAACAGTAGTAGTAATAGCAGTAGTAGTAGTGTGTCTCCATCGTCATCAAATTCGAAATCACCTTCGTCATCTTCATCGTCAACGACATCGTCTTCCTCATCGAATTCGTCGTCCTCCTCGTCGTCAACGTCGTCGTCCTCCACAAGAGGGTCTCGAGGTTCTCACAGGGTCAAGTTCGACTTGACGGCGTCTCAAGTCTCGAGGGACTCGGGATACGGCGAACGGGTCAACGGGTTCGAGGCCCCGGTCCACGCCGTCGGGTCGGCGCCCCCGGCCTACCCGGCATGGGGCGTCCAGCAGGAGTATGGGCGAGGGGCGCCGCCCATAACGCCCCACTACGTCTACTCGGGGCACTCCCCGACACACTTCTCCCCCGGTTCCCCGACTACAGACTCCGACGTGTTCACGTCACCCTTAAGCTCAGATCCCCCTTCTTCACGCCTCTGCTCCCTCCTTCCGACTCCCGTAGACGTCCCTTTCCTCCCTCACGTCCAGCCCCACGTCGGGGGCGCGGGGGCGCTAACGCTGCACCACCACACCAACCCCCTGACGCGAGAACTGGACAGCGGGTACAAGATGGTGGGTCCCACACAACCCGTGTCGGAGGAGACGGTGGAACCAGCCACTCCAACGTCGTCGACCTGGTCCCAGAGCGACAATGAGGCCTACACGCTTGTCACTGAAAGTAGTTTATGATTTTGTAAAATTCGCTACGTCAGGTTCTTGTAAACAACCCGACCACCATGTCCCGGCCACGTCCTCAGGAGGAGGTGGACAGTGTGGGATATCAACGGGAAGGTAACAGAACCGCTCCGAGGGTGTCCCAAACAGAAGAAAAACGAATTTATTCAAACGAACTAAAGGTACGTTTTACTTGGTGCGATTATCGCTCAACTATGATCGTTCGTGGTTCAACGATGATTGTCAAACGATTGTCAAGAGTACGAATTCTTTGGTTTTAGCGACTCGAGCGGCAGTCGCAAAACAGTCCCATCATTCAAAAACAAAGAATGAGTGCTCTAGGCAATCGTTGGATGAGCATCGCTGAACCATGAACGATCATCGTTGAGCAATAATCGCACCGAGAAAAACGTACCTTTAGAGGAGAGTTACTTTCCACCCTCGGGAGCCTGAGACGACGGTTGACGCCGGTTCCTGGTGGTCCATGAGGTAGCGAATGGAGTAATATCATATGCTTATCAAAAGTACAGAAAGAGACAAAAGTCATAACCAAAAACGCCTATTTTTCACCATCGTCTCCAGCTGAATAATTTCTGATCATCTCAAGCTATGACTTAATCCTCGCTGCACCTCATAATTTTTTTCCAGTTCTTAATGTTAAGCACACTTATTATCATCTAAGGCTGCCATATCGGTAGCCATAGCTTTTTACAAGGGGAGGCGACCTGTCTCCGGGGACCAGTGGCGGAACAATGTGATGTAAAAGAAATAAAATCAAGCAAAGGCAGACTTAAGGTTAAACTAGTCACAGTGAAGAAGAATTGTCGCTTTGGTGTTTGTGGGAAAGAAGGAAGTTAGCAACGAAACATGTGAACATACTACTCCATGAGAACTTCTTTTTGACCCTGGGAAGAAGGATAAACGACATGAGGTGGAGGAGTCTGGATGTGACCAAAGGAGTTAGTGAACGAAAAAAAAGGGAAAAATATTCACGTATTAATTCAAAATGGACAAGGATATTGTAATAATGCCAAATTAGCTTTAAGTCTGGTGATATAAAGCATTACACATATATATATATATATATATATATATATATATATATATATATATATATATATATATATATATATATATACAGGTGCATATATACATACACACACACACGTATATATATATATATATATATATATATATATATATATATATATACACGAGTGTTACATAACTGATTCAGATTTCTTAATTACCGACGAAATCAGAAAACGTTATCATTTGAAACACAAACGAAAACAAAGAGAAACATGACAGTCAGGTCTAC
>NC_134784.1:15704438-15724438 GCF_046742065.1 Oratosquilla oratoria
CTCAGAATGAGCTTGTTAACCGGTCAACCCGAATACTCGTAAAGAGAAACACTCCTCAGGTACTCTGGGGTAGCGCATCTTTACAACGTCTACAAAATAAATAAATAAATCAACCATTGAGACGCAGAGTCCAGTTCCTGAGGCGAGGTATCATAAATCTCTTCGAAGTTTGTAAATGAGGAATATGGTAGAGCAGGCTCCAGGTAGGTAGGTACTTCGGTCTCCCTTTATGCGAGCCCTACACGATCAATATTATTGCGCAATATTCCGTATTGTACAATATTATTGACGGTGTAAGGAAGGTTCGTGATGGTTGGGACAGGACACCAGCGACCTTTGGAACCCCTTATTAGTCATAACACAAATGACAAATGGTGTCGGCAAAGTGGTCAATAATATTGTACAATACGGAATATTGCGCAGTAATACTGATCGTGTAGGGCCCGATTTATCACTACTGTACAAAATATGACACTCACTATACATTATGTATAAATTACTACCAATAATTGTACATGTACATTTGTTTGTATCCATAGTGCGATACAAACACCCATACACACACACACACACACACACACACACACACACACACACACACACACACACACACACGCACGCACGCACCCGCACGCACGCGCGCACACACACACACACACACACACGCACGCACCCGCACGCACGCACGCACACACACACACGCACACACACACACACACACACACACACACACACACACACACACACACACACACACACACACACACACACGCACGCACGCACCCGCACGCACGCGCGCACACACACACACACACACGCACGCACGCACACACACACACACACACACACACACACACACACACACACACACACACACACACACACACACACACACACACACACACACACACACACACACACACACACACTAGTTTTTCACAATAATTTGTAAACTCGTACACTCATTTTTGTTTATTGTAACACGAGCCTACATGTCATATGAATTAGTAGTTTGATTTTGTAAATGTCATTGTGTTGTTGAAACCAGTGAGCAGTGGTAGTTTGAAATAGTTTTGCGACAGACCTATCGATGGTATTGTACAATAACAAAAGACATTGAAAACACGGCCAGAGACAGAGTAATGACCTGATTACAACTCAGTGCGCCAGACGATTTCAGTCAGATAGACGAACCCTCAGTCGTTTAAGTGTTAATGAACTCATTAACAAGAGGCATTCCTTGTAACATTTATCTAAGTTGTTTTTCTTGCATATAAGACAATCTTCGACAAGAAATATATGACTGTATTTTCGCAGTTTATATGTATATGTATTTTCATAATATAATTGTAAAAGAGACAATTCCTTCAAGCATGATTATGAAAATAATACTTTTTTTTTTTAAGTCTGGATTCATTAAGGACCAAAAGTTTCCCAGCGACACACTTTAATATTTGATAAACGTCTACCAATTTTAATGTCATAGCTTAAACTCAAAGTTTTCTTCTTTTTCCTGGTATGTTGACAACATGGGACCCAGATTTCAATTTTATGTTTTCGTTACATCCACTAAGACATTATTTGTCATATTTAAGTTATAAATTGAATTATAAAAATCGTATTGATATTTAATATTTTCATCATGAAAGGTAAAAGTTGATATTGAGTAACCTGCTAATTAGACTGTGCATGGTCATTTCCGTAAAGGTATTTTCTAGAAGATTCGAATCACGCATTTTATGTTGCAAACTGTGGTTATATTCTCAAATTTCATTTCCCTTTCACTTAACAAATATTCATGATCAATAAAAACACGAATCAGCATTTAGTTTAATAACTATATCTTGTATCGCAGTCCAATGGATATAGTTGCACGTACAGATCGATCCGTCATTCGAAATCCACTGCAAAGCAGAGGCTTTCCCTACCTTGCACATTTCATACGACTGCGTGGACGTTGTAAACATCCGCAACCCCAGAGTACCTGAGGGTTGTTTATTCGAGCTAATATTTTGGGTGGGTGGAGAGAGAGAGAGAGGGGAGGGGGGGTGAGTGAGGCAGAGAGAAAGATGAAGGAAGGGAGGGAGAGAGAAACTGATAGGGGAAAAAGCCTTTGGTGTATATATATATATATATATATATATATATATATATATATTATATGAATATACATATATATATATATATATATTATATGAATATACATATATATGTATATATGTATATGTATATATATATATATATATATATATATATATATACATATATATATGTATATAGACACATACATATACAAAAGGCTTTTTCCCCTTTACACGGGGGGGTAGCCAAAAAGAAAAAGGCATAGAAACCACTCCCACCCATTCCATCCCCTACGTACTGCACTCCCCTCCACCTTCCTCCCTCCCTCTCATCTTGGCACCTCCCGGATGACGGGTCATCCCTGCAGCCTGTCCACTGCCCTGGGTCAGAAGCAGTGTCGCAAGACACAACACATCCACAGCAAGGCCGCTTCATTAATTCGGCGACCCCCCCTCTCCGTCTCCTCATGAAGAAAAGGAAAAGACGGGGAGAAATCCCTTGGGGCTCCGTCAAATTATTTCTTATACATACTTCCTCACCCCCCTCCCCCACCCACTCCACTTATGCATCACAGCATCATCCATACACAACACTTCTCCATTCACCCCTATCTTCTGTCCTCTCCCGTCCTTCCTCAACAGACATTCCTCCCCTTTTACCCCATCCATCCATCTCATCCTAGGACGCCCCTCATATTCCTTCCTTCCACCTATACCTTCCACACCTCTTTTACTAATTTTTCTTCACTCATTCTTTCCATGTGTCAAAGCCATCCTCACCTCATATATTATATATATATATATATATCATATATATGTATATATATATATATTTATATATATATATACATATATATCATATATATGTATATATATATATATATATATATATATATATATATATATGTACATACTGCTGATCACCACAAAGGAAACCAGAAAAACTAGAATTCCCAAGTGCTTTCGTGATATTTCACATCTTCAGGGGAATACAAAAGAAAAAAGTTACATATAGGTATATTAGAGGTATGAAAATAAAATGGGAAAGGTACAGACAATGACCATTGAGAAAATGTAATAAACATTAGAATACATATAATCAAATAATTTTTGAAAAAGTGTAATGTGATTACAGATTTTGTTAATGATGAAACAATCTAATATAAAAATACCATTGCTAGTATTAATGTTGGATCCTTCAGATTTTTTTTATCATACAACTTTCAATAATGTTCCTATTGGCAAAAGAATCACAAGACAATGGATGAAGCATTAGACCAATCAGTACGATGATCAAAATCTCTCATATGGACAAACTCTCATATGGACACTAGATTCTTGTGCTGTTTTTACACTGTACTTGTGTTGCTTAATCTTTGTTGAGAGTTTCTTGCCCGTTTGACCAAGGTAATACTTTTTACAATCTCTACAAGGAATCTTGTATGTGCAGCCACTTGAGACACTAGGTGAATTTTTAATAATTAACTCCTTAAAAGTATATGGATTATTATATACAACTTTAATATTCCATGTTTTTAGGATGTGAGGAACTTGAGCCAGATTGTTACTGAATGGTAAAATCAGAAGTTTCAATATCTATCTATATATATATATATATATATATATATATATATATATATATATATACATATATATATATACATATATATATACATATATGTATACATATATATATATATATACATAACTATATATATATACATGTATATATGTATATATATATATATATATATACATAGATACATATATATATATATATATATACATACATGTATATATGTATATATATATATATATATATATAAATATATATAATATATAATATATATATATATACATATATATATATATATATATATATATATATATATATGTGTGAGTGTGTGGTGTGTGTGTGTGTGTGTGTTTGTGTGTGTGTGTGTGTGTGTGTGTGTGTGTGTGTGTGTATACTGTATATACATATGCATATATATGTATATATATATATATACGTATACATATATTTATATATATACATATTTATATACATATATATGTACATATACATATATATTTATATATGTATATGAATATGTATATATATATATATATATATATATTATATATATGTATATATATATATATATTCATATATATGTATATATAATATACATATATATATATATATATACATATATATATACACATACATGTATACATATATATATATATATGTATATACATATATATATATAGTTAAACTTAATGGTAAGATTATTATTGCAGAGTTTTTTATCTGCCTTTTCTCTTTCTCTGAGAATCTTTTTCCCTTCCACGGGAAGTTGTCTTATAATGTCACCATATGACATTGTTTTGTCAGTTACTTTGGGCATGGCTTTGCCAAAGTGAAAAACTGGCCAGAACGCGTTTTCACACTACTTAGTGCTTCATCAGTGGCTAGACTGTGAATATCTGATTGAATTATTGTGTTTATATATTGTTGGTGGTGGTCTGATATTACATTTTGGGGCTTCTGATTGGCTAGTGGGCTGGACTGGGACTCCCAAACTATTCTACTTCCTCATTGGTCGGCTGTTGTGTGACGTCATCAGTATTGTGCCTTCTTTCAGTGGGCTTAGATCTCCTTACGCTAGGGAGGGCTTCTAAATCCCTAGTTTGTATATTAAGATTGGGAGATGTTTCTTTAATAAAGAGAGCTTCGAGGATAGGTAGCCTTCTATGGTCTTAATTTGTTGCCAGCACTTCTGTGTTTTCTATTAGAGTTTCTTTATTTAAATTTCTTTTGTGAGCAGAGTGATGGTGGTTTCTGGGAGCTCCTGAAGAGAGGTGGTATGATAACCGGCGTGAGAGCTTCATTGTTGTCATGCCAATATAGTTTGAAGGTTGGGATGCACAGTTCCCAAGTTTACACGTGTACCTATATATGACGTGAGTTCTCTGAAGGTCACTTTTACTTTCTCTTATATTATTCTTTAGTAGCAGTTGAGATGTCTTTTTATTTTGATAATATATAATCAGTTGTACTTTAGAGTTTTCTTCTTTAGGTTTAATATTTCTTTTAATAATTTGTTGCATAACCCTTTCATCTTCTTTGTAGGCTGTGGAGAAGAAGGACTTATAGTAAATTTTAATCAGGTTTTTGGCGTTAATGTCCTGTGGGATTTTGTCTGGGTGGCTTTTGTCCTGGTACCATTTGTCTAAAGTTCTTTTTGTGATTCGCTCTATATCCTTATTGGCGAATCCATTATTCATAAGGGTCTGAGAAGCTCTTTCTAACTCATTATGTAATAATTGGGAAACAGTACATAATGAGTTAGAAAGAGCTTCTCAGACCCTGCAGAACACAGAAGTGCTGGCAACAAATCAAGACCATAGAAGGCTACCTATCCTCGAAGCTCTCTTTATTAAAGAAACATCTCCCAATCTTAATATACAAACTAGGGATTTAGAAGCCCTCCCTAGCGTAAGGAGATCTAAGCCCACTGAAAGAAGGCACAATACTGATGACGTCACACAACAGCCGACCAATGAGGAAGTAGAATAGTTTGGGAGTCCCAGTCCAGCCCACTAGCCAATCAGAAGCCCCAAAATGTAATATCAGACCACCACCAACAATATATAAACACAATAATTCAATCAGATATTCACAGTCTAGCCACTGATGAAGCACTAAGTAGTGTGAAAACGCGTTCTGGCCAGTTTTTCACTTTGGTAAAGCCATGCCCAAAGTAACTGACAAAACAATGTCATATGGTGACATTATAAGACAACTTCCCGTGGAAGGGAAAAAGATTCTCAGAGAAAGAGAAAAGGCAGATAAAAAACTCTGCAATAATAATCTTGCCATTAAGTTTAACCATACATGCTTGAGAGAAAATCTCCTGCCCATATATACAATGAATATATATATATATATATATATATATATATATATATACAGTATATATATATATATATTATATATATATATATACACCAAGGACTACTATTACACAGGACATTTCTCCCTTTTCATTCGCAACTATATACAATAATACCTGTTAAGTCCGGGTAAAATTGGCATTTCAAAGCATAACAGTGCCTTAAAAATAGTTTCTTATTTCACTATAAAAGTTTATATGAACTTATACTGCATTGAATAAATCAATAGTTGATACATTTGTCCTATATACAATGTTAGGTTTCTATTTTTGATATATTTGTCCAATATAAAAGGTTAGGTTACAAAGAAAGCAATGGCCTCCGCTAGCGGACCCAGGGATCTGGGTGCGCACGTCCTGTGTAATAGTTGTCCTTGATACACACACACACACGCACACACACACACACACATATATATATATATATATATATATATATATACATATACATATATTTATATGTATACAGATGCTCCTCTACTTACGTTCATTCGTTTTACGTTTTTCGATTTTACGTTTGAACTGACTGTAAAAAAAAAATTGTAAAAAAAAAAAAAATTGAGAGAATTTTTTAGTTTAGCGCGCTCTCCGTAGTTCAAACAATACTTGCACACAACGCTGTGTCCATTGTTTACATTGCACAAACGACAAACTGAACATGCCTTGCCTCCTCCTCCTCCACCATCTCAATTTATGTTGCTTGAGTTTAATAAATTTGAAATTAATGTTATTATTTTACAATGTTATGTGTATAATTAATGATTTAGGGGTGTTTTATAAGATACGGTAATAGAATTTACGGATGTATAGTACAGTAACAACTTACGTTCATTTTCAACTTACGTTCGGCCGTTCGGAACGTAACTAAAACGTAAGTTGAGGAGCGTCTGTATATATATATTCATATATATATATATATGTATATATGTATATATATATATAATATATATATATATATATATATTTATAGTAAAGGGGGAGCAGGTTCTCAGTAATACACGTGGATTAAAAAACAACAGCATTGTTGTAGTTGTTCAGTTTTTTCTTCGTATTCTCGATTTTCCTGATAAGAGATTTTCCATTAACTGGGTGAATTGAAACTAGGTCTCTATATTCTTCCATTTGTTCTTATTTGACATCGACGTTTCGTCTTGAAAAAGACATTATCAAGATATAACTGAAATAACAAAAATTACATGGTAACAGTAAAGGTACTAGACAATATCAAGATATAACTGAAATAACAAAAATTACATGGTAACAGTAAAGGTACTAGACTGAAATAACAAAAATTACATGGTAACAGTAATAATAAAGGTGACAAATTTGTGAAAATAAATACGAAGACTTACATTTAAAGGGAAGAGAGAAAGAAGGGAGAGACAAGCCGAGGATGACCGATGTATATATACCTAAGATCAGGTCAGACAAAAGGGGGGGGATGGACAGACAATAAGGATCTCAGAGGTCAAGGGGTAGGGATGGGGTTGGGGTGGGGTGGGGGAGGATTAGGGGGAGGGTTAGGCGGGTGTGGTCACCGATGCTGAGGGAGGAGGTGGAGGTGAAGGGAGAGAGAGAGAAGGGGTAGAGGGAGGGGGGATTTTTATTTCTAAATAATGGGATAGAAGAGATAAGATTGCTTTGGATGTTGATGACCGGAGCTTTGTCTTTAACCGTTAGGAGTCCTCTTCGCTGAAGCCTTCATGTCTGCGGTAGAAAGATCAGTCTTCCAGGACGGAGAATTAAAACCACCTATATACTGTAGATCTGTAGATGACATCTTTGTCAGCACCCCTTCCGTTGATTTGTTAGAAAATATACGGTGCCGACTTCAGGAAAATTCAGGCTTAACTTTTTCCACTGAAATGAATAACATTGGTATACTCCCCTTCCTGGATGTGCTGGTCTATTCTACTTCCGACAACTTCATTACTAGTGTATATCGAAAACCCACCAACTTGGATAAGTGTATGAATGGCAAGAGCGTGTACACAGACAACTACAAGAAAGGTTTCATTAGAGCATATATAAAAAGAGCCATATCAGTATGTTCCTCGTGGCAAGCTTTACACAGTGAACTTCAACACCTGAGACAAATGCTCAAAAATAATGGGTATTCTAACACTGACTTTGATTCTGCTACCATCACTGCTACCATCATTCTGCTACCATCACATTTCACAATCAAAGAACCACAAAATCATAACTTCATTAACATTTACTACAGAAACACCTTCACTAGTAATTATAAGAAAGATGAAAAAGTCATCAGGAACATCATTCATAAAAATTGCCTTCCTACAAATGAGAAAAACAAAAATCAGATTTCTCATCTATTACAAAAATCCAAAAACTTCCTCCATGATCATGACAAACAATTTGTCTAGGCGATCAGACTTCACATCTAGAACTAATGTAGTGTATCAATATCAATGTTCTACAGGAAATTGTAATTTCCTCTCTCATTCCTACATTGGTTTTACTAGATGTAAAGTCAGCCGTCGCCTATCTTTACACCTACAAGAGGGAGTAATCAAAGAACATCATAGGAGTTTCCATAACGCTGCACCCAGGAGGGATGATTTGATCAACAACACCAAAATTATTGGATCGAGCAATGACCCTAGGAGACTACAATTACTCGAAGCCTTTCACATTAAAGACAAAGCTCCGGTCATCAACATCCAAAGCAATCTAATCTCTTCTATCCCATTATTTAGAAATAAAAATCCCCCCTCCCTCTACCCCTTCTCTCTCTCTCCCTTCACCTCCACCTCCTCCCTCACCCTCGGTGACCACACCCGCCTAACCCTCCCCCTAACCCTCCCCCACCCCCAACCCCCCCTACCCCTTGACCTCTGAGATCCTTATTGTCTGTCCCTTCCCCCCACCCTTTTGTCTGACCTGATCTTAGGTATATATACATCGGTCATCCTCGGCTTGTCTCTCCCTTCTTTCTCTCTTCCCTTTAAATGTAAGTCTTCGTATTTATTTTCACAAATTTGTCACCTTTATTATTACTGTTACCATGTAATTTTTGTTATTTCAGTCTAGTACCTTTACTGTTACCATGTAATTTTTGTTATTTCAGTTATATCTTGATATTGTCTAGTACCTTTACTGTTACCATGTAATTTTTGTTATTTCAGTTATATCTTGATAATGTCTTTTTCAAGACGAAACGTCGATGTCAAATAAGAACAAATGGAAGAATATAGAGACCTAGTTTCAATTCACCCAGTTAATGGAAAATCTCTTATCAGGAAAATCGAGAATACGAAGAAAAAACTTAACAACTACAACAATGCTGTCGTTTTTAACTCCACGTGTATATATATTGATAGTATATATGGGTAAGATATTTTCTCTTTTACATACTTCATTGAAAGTAATGGCTAATTGTGCATTTATTATTTTCTTAGATATATTTTCCACATCTCTTACTATGGACTTATATTCCTTTGAAAGGAGGTTTATGACTTCACCGTAGGTGGTTATCTTTACTATATCGCGATTTCGGGTTCAAGACCCTTCTTCAGTAGATCGTAGAAATATTCTATCTGCTTAGGATAAGAATTATTCCGGTGTTATATTTAGATATGTTACTTTATATACTTCAATTTCTGTACTTGCTCTTCACTGGGGGGAGATTACCGGTACCTGGAAGAACTTACCTGGTAACTCAGGCAGTGATGAAAAGTCACGTGCTAGGGGAAACCTCTGACTTCGTGTCGTGACAAAATATCCTATGCTTGGGCATTCGATGCAGAGATTGTGAAGCACATTACATGGGAGAAACAGGGAAGAAGCTGGCAACACAGATATTAGAACACCGGAGGGCGGTATATAGGAAGAACACTGAGAACCGACAACACGAAATGGACTGGCAAAATGCGGGGGTCAGATACAAAGCTGGCGGAAAAGGAGCAAGATTATTTTTGGAAGCATGGGCCAGTGATCAAAGGAGTATAAACCGTTGCGTCACTTTGAACGCCGTGTATGAAGGAATGAGGGGGAGGGTGGAGAAAAGGACTTCGTAACCAGCAGTGAGAAGGAGGGTGGATTTTGTCCGATATACGCCAAATGGTTGGTACGGTATTTTTTAGGTCCAGCCGCTTTAGTCCGGGTAATTGAGTTGCTTGTTTGTTCAGGAGTACTACTGCGTTAACTATGAGTATTCATATTGTTATTTGCTTTATGTTATTATCCTACGGAATCCTCATATTGTACCATTTTGGATGTTTGTAACGGCCGCCTGGGAGACCTTTCCCAGGGCGACACACGTGCCGATATATAATGATTTTCTTTGTATGCCTATGTATATCCCTGAAGACGAAACCTGGAAGGGGTTCGAAACGTCGGAATAAACTCTAGACTCCAGCTATTCTCGAACATATATATATTGTGTGTGTGTGTGTGTGTGTGTATGCTTGTAATTACCGTGACTTCTTTTTTCTCTCTCTAGTAGCCTCTATGTTATTTGTTTACACATTCATTGATTTTTTTTTTTTTCATTTGTTTTATCCTACTTCACTGGCCGAGCGGGTTAGAGCGTCAATACTTGTAGTGGAGGCCGAGTTGACGGCGGTTCGAACTCTGCCACCATCGAGTTGGGCCAAGGGCAGCATTCCTTTAGAAAGGTTGTAACAGTGCTACTGCGAGAAGAGAAAGAGGTTTTGGTGAGTTCGTCTCCTTTATGGTAAGGTAAGGCTGAACTGATTTTACATGCGGCAAGAGCCGATATATATATGTATATATATATATATATATATGTATATATATATATATATATATATATATATATATATATATATATATATATATATTTATTCATATATACGACGCGGGTAGTCACCCGTAGTGCGTAATTGCATAATTGCACCGGATTAGGTTAGGTCGGGTCAAACAGGGTCGCACTGTCAAAGTCGCGTCAGGTCCCTTGTGGACGACATGACGCGCGTTCCATGCCACCTGGTTATTGTGGTGTGTACAATATTCCCATCTCAAAATTGCCTTGGCTTAAGAGGGCGTCCTGCACGTGAGAACTTGGTGGGCGGAATATCGAGGTGTGCCGGTTTTAGGCGGTCTATGGAAACCCATTCTTGCCTGCCGGAGATAGAGATGCGGAAGGTCTTGTCCTTACGTTCAAGGACAAGATGGGGGCTAGTGCAGGGACGGGTGAGTGGTGATGTGGGAGCGTCAGTCCTCAGGAAGACGTGCGTCAAGGTGTGCGTTTTGGGAGGTATTCATTAACCTCCCGATGATGTGTCGGCACGCATGGGGCGAATTTGACGACAGTGCGTCGCAGCTGCTGCAAGCTCTCGGGAGAATCCTATGGAGGGAAGAATTCTGTGGACACAAGGAGAATTTGGCCGAGGACCATCTCTGCTGGAGACACATTGAGGTCGTCCTTGATGACTGTCCGAAGGCCAAGAAGTATCTATGGTAGTTGGGGTAGCGTGCCATAAGAGATATTTGAGTGAGCGGGGGGTTGTTTTGACCATGACATGAAGCAAGTTCCTCGGTCGGAGGTGACGTGCACCGGGAGGCCAAATCTGGCAATCCATCCACTGAGAAAAGCTGTAGTGCAGGACGAGGCGGTACTATCCTTCATGGGGATGGCCTCCAACCGGTGGGTTGATCTATCAATAGCGGTGAAAGGGTAGCGAGGGGGGGGGGGATGACGTCGACATGAATATGTGCAAAGCGTCATCGGTGCTGATGGAATGATCCGATGCCTGATTCAGTGTACCTTGCTGGCAGGGAATGCAAGATCTGGTCCACTCTTTTGCGTCCTTGGAGATGTTATGCCGGATGAATTTCTTCTTCAGGAGCTTCGCAGTGACGCGCCCTAATGGGTGAGACAGGCCGTGTATTAAATTAAACACTTGACGTCGGAAGACGGCTGGGATGAGGGGTTGTGGGTGGCCGGTACTGATGTCGCAGAGGATGGTGTGGTTGTCGTGGAAAGGAACGTCTTGCCACTTAAGGTATGTGATGGATGTCCTGCAGGCAAGTGTTTCAGGATCCTCCTGTTGCTCTCTGGCGGGATCCCACAGGAGGTCCTTCGGTTTTCCGTGAGGGGCGTTATAGAGTGGGAGCAGCCTTTGAGCGATGTTAGGGAGGAAACGGTGATAGAAGTTGACCAACGTAATGAATTCCTGCAGGGCTTTGATGGTAGTGGGTTTGGGAATTTTGTCGACTGCGGCGACTTTATCCTGCAGGGGACAAACGCCGTCAGGAGAGATGAGGTGTCCCAAAAATAGGACGGACTTTTTCCCGAAGCTGCATTTGTCAAAACGGACGACGAGTCCGTTGTCCTGGAGACGCTCGAGGATGGTCCGGAGAAGACCAGAATATCGTCGACGTAGCAGACGCAGAAGTCGAGGTCGCCGAGGATGCCGTCCATTAGGCGCTGGAATGTCGCACCTGAGTTTCGCAAGCCGAAGCAGGAGTAATTAAAGGTGCACGTCCCGAAGGGGGTGGTGATGGCGGTCTTCGGGATGTCGTCTGCATGTACCGGAACTTGGTAGTAGCCCTTCAAGAGGTCCAGTGTCGAAAAGATCTTGGCGCCGTTGAGGCATGTGGTGACGTTGGCCATGTTTGGGAGTGGGTAGTGGTCAGGTTCCGTCATCATGTTCAGACGCCGGTAGTCTCCACAGGGGCGCTAGGAACCATCGTTCTTCTTGACTAAGTGGAGAGGGGAGGACCAAAGACTGGAGGCCTTTTGGTAGAGGCCTAGTCTTTCCATCTCTTGGAAGGTTTTCTTGGCGAAGGCGAATTTCTCGGACGGTAGGCGGCGGTATTTGGCAAATACCGGGAGCCCAGACGTCTTGATGTAGTGGTACACGCCATGTTTAGCTGGGGTCTGTGGTGTCTGTCGCAGCTCAGGCTTGAAGATTTTGGGGAATTCCGTGAGCAGGTGGACGTAGGGCTTTCTAGCGTCGATGGCGGTGACCGTGGTTGGTTTTGGCGCGATTTGCAGGGGCGTCGAGGCGGATGCGGTTGCGCAGACTAGGCGGCTGTTGGGGGCGACGACCAGTAACCTGTAGTGAGCGAGGAATCAGCACCGAGGAGGAACGTCTTGACGTCTACCAGGGTAAAGTTCCAGGAGTGATGGCAACTCCCGAAGGTGAGGTGCAGGCGTTTCCTCCCGTAGGTGGCCATGGTACTGCCGTTAGCTGCGACGAGCCTAACACCAACGTCCTTTGGGACTCGGCGTTCTGCAGCGGATGCAGGAAATATGGACCTGCAAGCGCCAGTATCGACAAGGAAACGACGTTTAGAGGCCTTGTCGTTGATGAAGAGGCCCATTGCGCCCGTAGAGACCACCGTGATGGACGGTGGCCCTTTTAAGCGTTTTTTTTTTTTTTTTTTTCAGGTACATACTGGTTGGCATTACTTGGCGAAGGTGCCGAATCTTGTGTGGTAGTAGCACAGGTGTAGAGGGGCGGTGGTCCGGCGTCGTTGTTTTAGCTGGTGTTGTTGGCGCCTATTGGCTGGCGATGCTGCTGTTGTGGTGAATTCGTCCGTGACATCATCAGCAGCACAGACGTCCTGGCTCCCTGCTGCGGCGGCGTGGGCGTCGGCGAGATGGTAAGCCTTCCGTGAAACTTCGTCGATGGTCATGTCCTCTGCGTTGCCAAGGGCGGATCGGACGGGCGCTTGGAGGCGCATGAGCCACATTTGTCGAAGCATATCGATGCTCCTGTTGATTCCATTGGCTGTGGGAGGAAGGCGGGCAATACACATCGTCTCGAGGTATGCCGTACTTTATTTAATATCCCCCAGTGGCTGTTGGGAGAGTTGGAAGATTTTTGCTGCTCTGGAGGCTGCTAACGGCGTGAATTCCTGGAGCAAGTACTGTTTCAGAGCGTCATAGTGGATAACGTAGTCGTATCGATGGAGCCATTGGGAGATAAGTGGGAACACATCCTCGGGGATCGCCTCGAGAACATAGTCTGCCTTCGTTTGGGACGCGCTGATATTCCGCAGGCGGAACTGGATCTCCGCCCGGCGAAACCAGGAGGGAGCGTCGACCGTGGAGAAGGGTGGCAGCTTCAGGGAGACGGCGTTGACGGTGTTGGTAGCGGGCAGCGTGGCGTCGGGGGTAGCACCGGTAGATGGGTCCATTGTCGCTCCGCATGGTCACCATTGTAGCGGTGCTACTGCGAAAAGAGAAAGGGTTTTAGTGACTTCGTCTCCTTTATTGTGAGGTAAGGCTGAACTGATTTTACATTCGGCAGGAGCCGATATATATATATATATACATATATATATATGTATATATATATATAGGTATATATATAGGTATATATATATGTATATATATATATGTATATATATATATATAGGTATATATATAGGTATATATATAGGTATATATATATATATATATATATATATTACAAAGGATTACAAAGGATTACAAAGGCGGAGCATGCCGACAGGAGACCTTTTGGTCCATATCTAGGTCGGATGCGAAAAAAATCATAATAATAAAATAAATAAAAACTATAATAATGTAAATAACAAATAAAATACATAAATAAATGCATAAGTATAGTTAAGTAATAAACAAACAGGTAAATAGTAAATAATAATACATTGACATATAACTAATAATAAATGAAAATCAAACAGACAAATGATAACAAAACAAAAACAAATAATATAAGATAAATTACAATCATTACAGCATCTTGCTTAGGTGTTTATCTAAATGATTCTTAAAGCTTCGAACTGAACTACATTGCACTACCTGTGCAGGAAGTTTATTCCATTCATTAACTACACGGTTGGCAAAGTTGTTTCTACCTACTTCCATATTGAATCTATTTCCGGACAGTTTGAGACCATTGTTTCTTGTCTGATTCTCATTCAATGTGAAAATTTGGTCACTTTTGATGTCAATTCCCTTTAGAATCTTAAAGACCTGTATCAAGTCACCTCTGAGTCTGCGATTTTTTTAGGGAAAGTAGATTCATATGTTTTAGTCGATTTTCGTATGATTTATTTTTTATATTTGGAATCAGTTTTGTGGCTCGCCGTTGTACTTTTTCCAGTCTGTCAATGTCTTTAATGAGATTCGGTGACCATACGGAAACAGCATATTCCAAATGTGGACGAACTAACGATTTACATAGCTTGTTAATGAGTGATGGACTTTTGAAATCAAAAGATCGCGCAATCAGTCCTAGAATCTTATTTGCTTTCTCAGAGGCTGAAATACACTGCTTGGATGATTTGAGGTCGTTACTGATAATTACGCCGAGATCTTTTTCACTATCCACTTTTGTTAACGAATTTCCAAATAACTTGTAATCGTACTTACTGCTATTTTTACCTATGTGCATTACCTTGCATTTACTTGTGTTAAATTTCATTAGCCACTTTTCAGACCATTGCTGTAATTCATCTAAATCTTCTTGAATATCTAATTGGTTTAAGTGATTATTTGCCATTCCGCACAGTTTTGTATCATCAGCAAATTTGGAAACAGTAGATTTTAGTCCATGGTCTATATCATTTATATATACTATGAATAGAAGTGGCCCAAGAACGGAACCCTGAGGAACTCCACTTGTAACATTTTTTTCATCTAGAAGTTTTTCCATTTAAAACAATTCTCTGTTTTCGACCATTCAACCAATTACTAGACCAACCTAATAGGCTACCACTTATTCCGTGTAAAGTTAATTTAGTAAGTAGTCTTTCGTGTGGGACGGTATCAAAAGCTTTTGCAAAGTCTAGATATATTAAATCTATATTGTTTCTTTTGTCATAATTCGAGATAACTGTGTTGTAGAATTCGAGTAAGTTAGTCACGCAAGAACGTTTCCGTCTGAAACCATGCTGGCTATCATTTATCAAACGGTTACTTTCTAAATAATGTTCGATAGCATCTCTGATGATAGTTTCCATTATTTTTCCTACGATTGAAGTCAAACTTATAGGCCTATAGTTATTTGGTTTCTTTTTGTCACCTTTTTTGAATATGGGAGTAACGTTAGCTAGCTTCCATTCTCTTGGGACATCTCCGGATATGATGGATTTCTTGAAAATAATTTCTAATGGCACAACAATCTCATTTTTCATTTCCTTTAAGATTCTTGGATGCCAACCGTCAGGCCCTGGTGTTTTATTAACTTTGAGTTTATCTATACACCTTTTAATTTTTTCTTTTGTTATATTTACCGTAGTAAGTTTACCCTAGACTTTTCACAGGTTTCAGTTTGGAGTTCACTTTGAGGTGTTTCGTTTACGAATACCGAGCTAAAATAATTGTTTAAGATATTACACATTCCCTCATTTGAATATTCAAGTTGACCGTCAGCAGATAATAGTGGACCAATGTGATTCCTAACAATCTTTTTATCTCTAATGTAACCATAGAATTCTTTAGGATTCTCTTTGGATTTATCAGCGATGTTCATTTCGTATCGTCGTTTTCTTTTTCTTATTGTCTTTTTTAAATCTCTCTGTATTGATACATAACTTTCATAGTCATTAGATGCACCCGAGCACTTATATTTCTTATAAGCCTGTCTCTTTTTAGCAATACTTTTTTCATTTTCTTTGTCGAGCCACTTTGGGCGAGCCTGATTTGGGGGACGTCTGTCCTTAAAAGGAATGTAAATTTGAATCATCTTAGTAAGCGTATTTTGAACAATTTCCCACATCTGATCTACAGGTCTTTCGTTTAATTTTGCCTCCCAATCTGTAAGCTGAAGCTCCTGACGTAGTCCTATGAACTGAGCTTTACTGAAATCGGGTATTTTAGAAACACAAGTATCTATTCTAAATTTTTTTAGGAGTTTGAATATAAATAAGTTGTGATCGCTATTTGCAACAGATTCACCGATTTCTACATCAGTTACCATGCTTTCGCGGCTAGTGATCAATAGATCAAGTAAGTTTCCATATCTTGTGGGCGCTTTTATATGCTGAATTAAGTAATTGTCACCGAGAAAATCAATCAAGAGACTATCTATATGGCCATGTTCAAGGGTCATCTAATCATATATATATATATATATATATATATATATATATATCATATATGTACATATATATACATATATACATATGTATATATATATATATATATGTATGTATGTATATATATATATATATATATATATATATATATATATATATATATATATATACGGCGCTGGTAGTGATCCGTGTTGTGCAGTTACATAATTGCACTGGATTAGGTTAGGTCGGGTCAAGCAGGGTCGTACTGTCATAGTCGCGTCAGGTCCCTTGTTGGCGACAGGACGCGCTTTCCATGCCATATGGTTATTGTGGTGTGTACAAGGTCAATGTCCTAGCCTCCTGAATGATTTTATTTAGTCTAATTAATTTATTTTTGTTTATTTGTTCACTACGTAAATATAATTATTTTATTATGTTATTGTTATTAATATCATTGTTACTATTATCATTATTATCATCATTATTATTATTATTATTATTATTATTATTATTATTATTATTATTATTATTATTATTATTATTATTATTATTATTATTATTATTACTACTACTATTACTACTACTACTACTATTACTATTTATAGCATAACTTTTTTGTGGCAGAGGAGCATTCGATACGAATCTGGATCAAAAGTCATGCTAGTAGAGCAAAACCTTATCAGTATTTTTCGAGTACCTGTTTCATATCTGTTCTTATCTTCATCTAGTTCCATTCAATGACCACTTCACTCGCGGAGCCTTTGATACAATGTGAATTCCCACTACCTCCTCCTACTCTTCTTCTTCCTCCTCCCTCTTAGTACTCCCATATCCTCAGGCTCTTCTTCCAATACTCCAGATCACGAGGCAGTATATGAATATATATACATGTAAATATGTGTATATATATACATATATATATATATACATATACATATATATCTATACATATATATGTATACATATATACATATACATATATATATATATATACATATATATATATATATGTATATATATATATATATATATATATATATATATATATACATATATATATATATACAATATATATATATATAAACATATGTATATATATATATATATATATATATATATATATATATAATGGTCTTTTGTTAAAAAAAAATAGCCTCGTTTTCACTGGGATTAATGCCAGGTTGAGATTATTAGCAGAACTTTTATTGCTATTTTTAAAGCACCTTCCTATTCTCCCAGTGAAGGAGTTGAAGACATCTACTTGAATTATTTTCTTCATGGTTTCCTGACGGCATTACGTACCCAGGAAAGTTCACTTATTAATATTCCTCACTACAGATGCGAAGAGCCCTGAGGCTATACACAGACTTTCCCCCACTCGCTTTCACCCCTCTCATGCTTCCGCCACCTTTGCCTTGTAGCCTCTCCCACTCCCTCCTCACACCCACACCGTCCTCTCTCCCTTCTCAGAACGCAAATACGCACGGTCTGACAACACCAGCCATATACCATCGCCATCATCTCCCTACACACCACCACCTCACTCACGCTTCATGGATCTGTTGAACCGTTCCCCCTGCAGGATGTATAAATATGGAGCGTAATTGTACATGAATGGCACCTGATCGAGGCTAGGGTGTGACGTAATGTCATCGGACGGAATGCGCGTGTAGGTGTGGCAGCAGCGCCTACGGTACATGTCCTTCTACACTCTCTCTCTATTTCTATCTCTCTCTCTTTCACTCACTCACTCACTCACACTCACACACACACACACACACACACACACACACACACACACACACACACACACACACACACCTACATAAGAGCCGACTATAAAAGCTTGTTGACAGTCGATAGAAAAAAGGATAAGGAGGGGAGGATGGAGAAGATTGAAACAATGAAACTTGTTGAATAAAAGTATGTTAGAGTGCCCACTGCTCTATACATTAAAACTGAATTATCTCTTTTTGTTTTGCTTAAACAAGATCACCTGGACTTAGAAAAAATAAACGAATAATTGACTTCACATTGTAATTTTGAATTCATCGACATTAGCCTCTCCCAAACGCTGAATGAAAATCGTCTGGCATATTTTAGCCCACAGCGTTTGCCAGGAAGTTGAGAGGCGGGGAGTAGGAGGAAATGGGCGGAGGGAATGTGTGTGTGGATATGGGAGCTAAAAATACGCGGCGTTACACTGGACAACTTGCCAACATATGTCAGAATCTCTGACAACGTCTGTAGTTTGACAGAAAAGGTCCTAGATTTGTGTATCAATCAAATTATTCAAGTTGTTTATATGTGTTCTTGTTTATTTATTCATTTAATCATCTGTCGACTTATATGTTCTTTTTAAACGTAAGATTATTTTGTTTACTCTATGTATGAATTTTATGGCCAAGGAAAAATGAATTAAAAGATGAAATAGTATATGAAGTAGCGATTTCAAATACCTGCCTTAAGAGTCGGCGTTGTTTTCACTCGCTTTGGACAAGCGTCTTAATTCATTTGCAATAATGAATTCGCAGCGTCTGTTTGACGTTGTCATATAGTTAAACATGTTCAACTTTACCTCTCGCGCGTCTAGCGTTTCAGCAGCGAATAAAGAATCTAGCATCTAGCGTCAAAACAGCGTCGTGTAAACCGGTCTTTAAAGAGAGATAGATCTAAGGAAAGAGTTCCTGCAGACTCTCTATTCAGAATCTTTAAGAATCAGCAACCTCCAACATTCGAAACAGAAAAATATATATTTATATACAAATACCGAGATATAAGAAACGCTTCCTAGTTTTCAGGTACATTTTTGGGAGGGAAAATATGTACTGTGTCAGTCGTGTGGAATGCGAAGGAGGACGGAAGGGGGAGGAGCTAAGTGCTGACGTTGATAATCGAATTACGTCATGTCGTCACCTGGATTTGCATCGGTCTAAGACTTCCAAGGTCAACCGACCGACGACTGTCTGACTTCCTTACTCCAGGCCTACACATC
>NC_134784.1:15726938-15729438 GCF_046742065.1 Oratosquilla oratoria
GGAGGGAATAAGTGAGAATTTGTTTACCAACAGAGTGGGCAAGTCTATTCCATTCGTTAACCACCCTGTTGGTAAATCAGATTCAAAATACCAGGGTGTGAGGGAAGGATAAGGTAGGGAAGGATAGGATAGGGTAGGGAAAAATAGGGAGGAATAGGGTAGGATGGGGCACGATAGGAAGAATAGAGGAAAGGAGGACAGTGGAACAGAAGATAGGAGAGAGAGCCAAGGAAAAATGAAACAACAACCTTGTCTTAGTGAAGTGATTGGTTGGAGGTCACAGGATGAGGTAGGTGGGGCGCCGGATGACCAGGATGGATGGTCCACATGGCCGAAAAGAGCCATCCTGAGACAAACTGGAGGAAGATATCCTCCAGGAAGACCTCGAAAGACATGGAAGAGGGAAAGGATGTGGAGGAAGGCCAAGCAAAGGGAAACATGAGTATTTCAATAGCTTCTCTTGTCATCCTAGAGTAAGAGAGATGAAAATATATGTGTGTGTGTACGTGTGTGCGTGCGTGTGCGCGTATGTAATCATGTATGTATGTATGTATGTATGTATGTATGTATGTATGTATTTATGTATGTATGTATGCATGTATGTATGAATGTATACATGTATGTATAATCATAGCCAGTGTTCCTTGTTGACTACCAAGATGTCTCATCGCATTAGCTCCGAGGCGTACACAACTTAAGGGAATTTGCGCAGAATTTGAGCAGCCATTTCGAACCTTTTACATTTGGCGATACGGTTTTGATTCCCAGTCCCGCACGGATCAAAGAGCGGTCGAAAGGTCGGGCGAGTGCCATGAAAGACCGGCAGCCGAAAGGTCAAATGTGGTGGACAAGGCACAAGTTCAGGCCTCGCTCATGCCGGCGGGGTAAATCAAAGGGGAACAATCGGGTACTTGCTGGGAAAAACAGGTCATGTTTATGATTTTGCTTTTCAAGACAAGGGTAATGTTTATTTTGTTTCATTTGTTTATTTTTTTCGAAGGGCTGATGATTACGATTTTGCTTTACAAGAAAGGGATAATCTTGATTTTGTTTTATTTTATTTTATTTTATTATTTGTTTATTTCTATGGGTTGTTTGTGGTTTCACTTTTCAGAAAAGGATGATTTTTTTCAAGGCTGATGTTTATTAAAAAGGCTGTGTGGTAGCCCAGTGCATACCGTGTTGAGCTCATGAGCGGGTGGTCATGAGTTCGATTCTCGGGACCCGCTTCGTATTTCTTGTGCTGGGTCCCGACAGCCTTGGCCGGGCGGGGAGGCGACCCAAATATCGGTCTAAAAATCCCAACGGTTTGCCGCAGCTGACAGGGTTTGCCCTGGCAGGGGTTTTCCACTTCCCACCTCGCAGGGGTGGGATGGTGAGTCTTTTTATGTTTATGGTTCTGCTTTTTAAAAAGGAATAATGTTTATTTTGTTTTCTATTTTGTCTTTTTTAAAGGATGATGGTCATGATTTTCATTTTCAGAAAAGGAGTGACCAGGAAATGTTTATATATATATATTTTTTTTCAAGAAATTATGACATGTTCTTGAAGAAAGGATAACGGAAAAGTAAAACAAAAGAAAATATCTTTCGTCTTTCTTTCCGATTGAGTGGTTTTACTTGAAGCCTCACTTTCCGCACCTGCGTGGGTCAGATTGACCTTGTTCAGCACAAGCATTTTCTTTTCTTTCTTTGTTTTCCATCAACATGTCCACTGTTTTGGGCAGTCTGCCCGTGCCAAAATAACATCCACGTGTAGATACGTCCAGATGTAATCAACAATATTAATCTATGTGATCACGTTCTACTATGTCTTATTTTCGATTTATCTATTTATTTATTTGTTCATTTATTTGTTTTCCCCGAATCTCCTCTTATGTAATGCTTTTCTCTGTGCTTCACCAACATCGTCTTGGATCTCGTGGCAGACTCATGATCAACAGCTGTTATCCTCACGGATGAGAGCATATAGTCCGATCTTTGAGTAATGCTGTGACTTTGCACATACCATACACTCCCATTCACGCTCACGTGTATGTTTGTGTTTGTGTGTGTATGTGCGTGTATGTGTATGTGTGTGTGTGCACGTGTGTGCGCGTGTGTACATGTGTGCGCGCATGTATGTGTGTGTATGTACGTGTATGTGTGTGTATGTGCGGTTATATATGTGAGTGTGAGTGCGTGCGTGTGTGTGTGTATGTGTGTGTGTGTGTGTGTGTGTGTGTGTGTGTGTGTGTGTGTGTGTGTGTGTGTGTGTGTGTGTGTGTGTGTGTGTGTGTGTGTGTGTCTGTGTGTGCACGCGCGCGAGTGTGTTGCCAGTTTACATAGTGTTAACAAATTGCCTAACATTGTCGGTATTTAATGTCATATATATATATATATATATATATACCTATACCTATACATATACATATACATATACATATATATACATTAGCACAGCGTAATGTAATAGCACATTGGTAAAATGAAACTTGTTAACCCACTGTCGGAGAAAAGAA
>NC_134784.1:15734438-15739438 GCF_046742065.1 Oratosquilla oratoria
CCTGGAGGGATGCTCTTTTCATCTGCTCTCTGAATTTTTTTGAGTGTCTGTTGTGGTGCTGTGTTTCGCTGCACTGCCTTTGACCCGAGTGGTGTGGCGGGTTAAGTGCTGATCAGCGTTGCCACGTTTTCTACACTGTCGTGTAGAATGGGAGAGTGTTGCCATACCGGGGCATACATTTTCCTCGGGCGTGTGCCGACTTTCATAGCAAGATATACTTGTCAAACTTTGACAAAATGTTGGTTCTAGTTTTTTATATATATTCTTGAATGTATATAAGGCCCTCATGCCCTAGCATATTCAGTAAAATATAAAAATTATTTTTTATATTATTATCGCAAAAAGAAAGCTGAAACTATAGTGTAGAATTTTTTTCTACACCTTAAAAACGTATCTTTTGGGACACAATATCTTATATAAGTAACATAATCACCAATAAAAGTCATACATTTTGATGTACCATTTATTATTTGATAGCTAGTTATCTGATTTTTAAACAGCTTGAGTTTTTGAATGTTTTGAACAGCCCTCTGGAAAAAAAAATCCTCGCGCAGTTTCCATGCATGCCGCCATTTGACTACGTTTTGGGTACAAAATTGTACGAAACGGCAGCCCTGGTGCTGATGCTTTATCCGTGAGGTGCTGAGATGGGAGTGACATGTATTAGGTGATAATGTAACATTATGGGTGGATTTAATTTGGCTACCTCCCTAATAAAGGGGAAAAGACCTTTGTATGGATTTATGATCAAATGTTTATTTTGTTTAAAATTATATTAACTTCCTTGAAAGTGAAAAAGATAGTATTTTTCATAAAATTGTTGTATCTAGCAAACAAAGGAAACTATGACAGAGCACTGAACGGTATTGCCTTTTGTAAGACGAAATAATTCTAAAATTAAGCACAACTTCTCTTCAATCAAAAGAATATAAACTTTGTGAACTTCCACCATCACCAGTGTTCATATTTTGACATTTAGGGCTTATTTCCTCCCTCTACCCACAAAATGTGAGGAGTGGCAGGTACGACCACACGCACATACGAACACACGCACACAAAAATTCTGAGACGCCATCACCTCAGCCAGAGCCGTCAATGGCGGGAATCTGCAGCGTGCGTTCGTACGTGCGTGTCTGTCGCCTCTTCCCGCCGCCTCAGCTAGAAGACAGTTGTTTTTATACTGCAGCTCAAAGGTTTGAACTTGTTAACTCATCATGAGTAAGCGGACAAAAGAAAAATAAAAGACACAGAGGAAATCATACTCACGTTACTCATATGAATGTCCCAGAGAATAGATAAATTTATAAGTAAATAAACATATATAATTCCGTTCAGACACCGGCTAGCGTATCCCCCACCCATCCCAACGCCACGGGCAGACACATAAATTAGGCCAAGGTAAGAAATTTTTAAGATATTGATTTCTCAGGTCAAGATTATTTGTGTATCTATCGCTATATATATATATATATATATATATATATATATATATATATATATATATATATATATATATATGATATACATATATACAGTATATATATATATATATATACATATATATATGTAAATATATACATATATAAATATATATACATATATATATATATATATATATATATATATATATAAATGCTCTGTATTAAACACGACAGCATTTTGGCACTGATTAATCTTCTTGCTAAGATTTTCAATTTTTCTCACAGTAGATCTCATTTGGGGGGGGGGGACAAATACAAGCCTTCCGTAGTATTCCATATTCAATTTGACGTCTCGACCTCAGGGAGTCATCTTCAGAATAGTTTACAAAAACTGAGTCACAGTTTTACAAAGCTACATGATATACAATGGACAATATTGTACAGACAACGTGGATTAAATATAAGCCGCTTGGGAACGTTGGAAGGATCTTGACCTTCTGCGTAGGCGGACACTTCGCCTTGGAGAAAGAGGAGAAGGGGGAGGGAGAGGGGGAGTCAGGTATGGTAGGTCGTCTCACTGGGACACCACGCTGGTCAAGTGGGGTTGGTGAGGTGGAGGAGGGGGAGAGGAAGGAGGTGGGTGTTGCTGTCGTTGGGCTCCAAATCTGGAGGAAGAATTAAATAACGAGATGGTAGACATCATATTGGATTGAATGGTGATTATTGGAGCTCTCTCCCTTATGTGAATGTCTTCAAGTATTTTTTATTCTTTAATTTTGGTACAGTGTACGACTATCCTAGTGTTTTCCACGATAGTCTCCCTATCAATTACAGCCTGGTGGTATTGGAGGTGGTGTTGTTTAATTGCTCCTTGCTGTAAATGTAGGGACAACCTTCTACTCATTTGGCATGTCGTGAACCTAATGTATGTAGAATTACGGGGTGCGCAGTCCCCAGAAGCACAACGGTATTCATATATAATATGCCGCCATTCCCAGACAGATTGTTTTTCATAACAAGGGAAAGGTGCGGGGGTTGTCGTAGAAAATAGCTAACTCCAATACGACCAGGCTGTAATTGATAGGGAGACTATCGAGGAAAACACTAGGATATTCGCACACTATACCAATGATGTTCCTTTCTAAAACAGAATTACAAACAACAATTTTTTTTAACAATGTCCCAGTCAATTCTATGGTTAGTGTCCATTACATGGACAAAAACCCCACTAAATATTTGGCCCGTCCTTATACTATATCTGTGTTGATTCATCCTAATATTTAATTCTTTACCAGTTTGGCAAATGTAACAGGAACTACAGTGTTTACAAGGAATACTATAGACACATCCTACATTATCGCAAGGGGAATTTTTAATGAGGAGCTCTTTGACGGTACAGTCTTTTAAAATAACATTATTATTGAACTCCTTAAGGATGCGAGGAAGTCTTACAAGATTTTTATGAAAAGGAAGAACTAAAATATTTTTCTTGCAGAAATTATTTTTTGGGATGTATTAAAATAAGACTTCCTGGCCCTATATTGTGTTTTATATGTAACTATAGAATTCTTTGGGATTCTCTTTGGATTTATCAGCGATATTAATTTCGTATTGTCGTTTTCGTTTTTTATTTCTTATTTAAATCTCTCTGTATTAATACATAACTTCGATAGTCATTAGATGCACCCGAGCACTTTTTTCAGTTTCTTTGTCAAGCCATTTTGGTCGAGCCTGATTTGGGGGACATCTGTCCTTAAAAGGGATATAAGTATGAATCATCTTAGTGAGCGTATTTTGAAATATTTCCCACATCTGATCTACAGGTCTTTCGCTTAATTTTGCCTTCCAATCTGTAAGCTGAAGCTCCTGACGTAGTCCTATAAACTGAGCTTTTCTGAAATCGGGTATTTCAGTAACACAAGTATCTATTCTAAAAAAAATTAGTAGTTTGAATCTAACTAAGTTGTGATCGCTATTTGAACCAGTTTCACCGACTTCTACATCGATTATCATGCTATCGTGGCTAGTGATCAATAGATTGAGTAAGTTTCCATGTCTTGTAGGCTCTTTTACAGGCTGAACTAAGTAATTGTTACCGAGAAAATCAATCAAGCAACTACCTATATGGCCATGTTCAAGGGCCATCCAATCAATGACAGTAAAATTGAAATCACCCATTATCAATAAGTCCCGGTTGCAGAAATTGCTAATGATAATGTCTTTGGCCCATATATTACACCTACATTCATTTTTTGTCCATTTGTTTGGGTTAACCCTACCCACAAACTATCATATGCATCCTGTTTCACTTCCTCTAAAACACAAACATGGACATTGTTTTTAACGTACAACAGAACACCCCACCTTTCTTGTGGTTTCTATCCTGATGAAAGTGTTTAAACCCCGCAATATTATATTCAGTTTCAAAATCTTTACTATTTAACCATGTCTCGGTTATTCCCATCATATCGAGATTTTCACTTTTGACATACGCCTGAACTTCTTGGAACTTGTTTCTAATACTACGAGCATTAAAGTACATGGTTTTAAGAAATTCATGATTACTTCTTTTTGACACATTTTGAGTTTCAATATCATGCCTTACATTATAATTTTGTTTTTTATTGACACCTTGCTCTATATTGATATTTAGTCCTTCATTGATATTCAATGCCTCATTAACAATCCCCCCATCACGGACAACTGGTCGCTCAAGGTCATCCGATCTCTTTTGTACACTTCCCCCCCACCTACGTTACCGCGTTTCACACCGGCCTCCCGTCGTTCATTGACATTCTGTCCGGCATCCCTTCCTAAAATTATATTTTGTCCTCCAGTGACATTATATCCTACCGTTTGCCCTCATCTATCAATACATCTCATCGTGATCTTTTGTCCTCCACTGCCATTACATCCCATCGTGATATCTTTTCCTTCATTGACATTCTGTCAGGGATCCCTTCCTAAAATTACATTTTGTCCTCCACTGACATTATATCCTACCGTGATATTTTGTCCTCCACTATCATTACATCCCATCGTGATATTTTGTCCTCCACTATCATTACATCCCTTCGTGATCTTTTGTCCTCCACTGTCATTACATCCCATCGTGACATTTTGTCCTTTAACATTACATCCTAATGTAACATTTCGTCCTCTACCGACATTATATCCTAAAATTATATTTTGTCCTATACTGGTATATTGTTCTATATCATTGCTATACTCTAGTCTGCCTTCCCAGTACACTCTATTTCCCCTTCCCTTTGGGTTTCTACCCCCCCAAAAAGGAACTAGTTCATTACAAACTCCCACAATGATGTTTGTAAGAACATCTTTGCCTCTTCGGGTAAGGTGGATTCCATCAGAAGCGTAAAGGTCATGACGTCTGGAAAAGAGATACCAAGGATCAAGAAAGTAGAATCCCAGTTGCGTGCACGATCGTGATATCCTCTCATTGATCCATATGGCTCTCCTGTTCCAACACGAGCCTGCGTAGATCCTCGGGAGGATCCCACAGACTACGTGACGGCTCCCATGTTCCTTCATCTCCTGAAGGAGGACCTTGTAATTCTG
>NC_134784.1:15744438-15746938 GCF_046742065.1 Oratosquilla oratoria
ACACACCACTTTCTCATCTAACTTGTGTGTGTGTGTGTGTGTGTGTGTGTGTGTGTGTACACACATATATCTATCTATATATATGTATATACATATATATATATACATATATATATTTGATTGACATCTCCGTCACTGGCGATTCTATTCAGGTATTACAACGACGAAAGTCCATCAAGGATACGTAACAGCTTACCATGAGCTATGAGTGGGCTCAGTTATCCGTAAAATTAACTTAGGACGGCAGTTAGTAGTCGACTTAGTCCTTCGGGAGTTAGATTAACTTCGAAGTTGGAGAATTTTAGAGTCTCGTTAGCTTAGTTGGTAGAGCGTCGGCTTTGCTTCTCACATATCCTCGGTTCGAGTCCGGGGACGACTGTCGGAATTACTATTATATATATATATATATATATATATATATATATATATATATATGTGTGTGTGTGTGTGTGTGTGTGTGTGTGTGTGTGTGTGTGTGTGTGTGTGTGTGTGTGTGTGTGTGTGTGTGTGTGTGTGTGTGTGTGTGTGTGTGTGTGTTTATGTGTGTGTGTGTGTGTTTATGTATGTATATATATATATATGTATTGAGAAATAGACATTTGGGAATGGATGTTAAAAAGAGATTGTATGAAGGAGTGATTGTGCCGACAGCACGGTATGGGGCAGAAACATGGAACATAAGAGAGGAAGAGAGAAGGGGTTTGAATGTGTTTGAGATGAACTGTCTGAGAAGTATGATAGGGGTTACTAGGCTGGATAGAGTGAGAAATAAGGAGGTGAGGAGGAGAACGGGGGTGGAAAGGGAGTTGGGAGATAAGGTTGATGAAAGATTATTAGGATGGTTTGGACACATGGAAAGAATGATTGAAGAAAGACTAGTAAAAGAGGTGTAGAAGGCAGATGTGGAAGGAGTGAACATGAGGTGGCGACCTAGGATGAGATGAATGGATGGGGTAAAAGGGGCTTTGGGGAAAAGGGGAATGTCGGTTGAGGAAGGACGGGAGAGGACAGAAGACAGGGGTGAATGGAGAATGGTTGTATATGGATGATGTTGTGATCCATGAAGTGGAATGGGTGAGGGACGGGGATGAAGGAGTATGTGTAAAAAAAATTGACGCAGGACGAAGGGATTTCTCCCCGTCTTCTTTTCTGCATGAGGGATCGGAGAGGGGGGTAGCCGATTTAATGAAGCGGCCTTGCTGTGGATGTGCTGTGCATTGCCCACTGCTTCTGACCCAGGGCAGTGGGCAAGATGCAGGGATGACCTGTCATCCAGGAGGTGCCAAGATAAGAGGTAGGGAAGATGGTGGAGGGGAGTGGAGTGTGATAGGGACGGAATGGGTGGGAGTGGTATTTATGCCTTATTATTATTTTTTTTGGGGGGGGCTACCTCTCTTATAAGAGGCAGAAAAGCCTTTGGTATATATATGTATGTATGTATGTATGTATGTATGTATGTATGTATGTATGTATGTATGTATGTATGTACAGTATATATATATATATATATATATACATATATATATACATATGTGTGTATATATGTATACATATAATATATATATATATGCATATATATATATATATATATATATGTATATATGTATGTATATATATGTATGCATATGTATATATATATATGTATATATTATTAGTACAGTATGTATATATATATATATATATATATATATATATATATATATACATATGTGTGTATATATGTATATATATAATATATATATATGCATATATATATATATATATATGTATATATGTATGTATATATATGTATGCATATGTATATATAGATATATATATATATATATATATATATATGTATATATATATATGTATATGCATATATATATATATATAGAGAGAGAGAGAGAGAGAGAGAGAGAGAGAGAGAGAGAGAGAGAGAGAGAGGGAGAGAGATAGATATATAGGGTCACATGAAGAATTGTCACCCCAGAACGCCCACGCGAAGATTCGTCTCCCCATGAGATCCCAACTGAAGCTTTGTCACCCAAGTGCGGTGAATATCAAGAGTGGAACAAATATTATGTTAGGTTAGGTTGAATGAGGGTTATGCTTATTGTCATCAACTTATACAACCGAAGAATCGTAAACCCAGGATGGCCCACATGAAGAATTGTCACCCTAGGATAGCCCACATGATATATATATATGCACACTCAGGCACCTTTTACTGAACGACCTTCACAAGAAATTATAAATACTGACGGTATTCAGGAACTGTCAGTTGGGGCGCCACCATATTTGTCCTTACCAACTGACAGGACCAAGCAAAGGGCCTTGGGGTGTGTGACATACTTGTTTTTTTTTTCGTGTTTGTTTATCTGTTTGTTTATGTATTTACTTATACGTCTTTTTGTTTTACTCGTTTGTTTTATCTTTATTTTCTTTTATTTATCTTTTTATTCATTTTATGTTTCTTTATTCATCCAAGGACGAATTCAGTAGAAGATCGAATACGAGT
>NC_134784.1:15766938-15771938 GCF_046742065.1 Oratosquilla oratoria
TGGGATGGCATAGGACTGCCCAGTGTAGGCCTTATGGTCTCTTGCAGTCTCCTCCATTCTCTATCTAGAGAGCTTGTGAGCGGCGTATCGTATCTTTAGGTCGTAGAATTACGACGTGAAGGCGTCTTTTACGACCTCGTAAACTGACGAGTATCGTGAGTATCCGGTGTCAGCAAAGACGCGTGCCACGAGATCGTAACGGACGCCTGTAGTACTTACAAGTGACGCCCCTTGTACATCCTCCAAAGGGGGGTTTGGTTGTCGACCTTTAACTGAAAGGCCAGGATAAGGTTCCCCCGGAAGAGGAGGAGGAGGAAGAGGAGGAGGAGGAGGAGGAAGAGTAGGAGACACCTATAAATGGCGGTGGAGGTTGGGTTGTGAGGAGGGAGCGACGACGACGACGACGAGGAGGAGGAGGAGGAGGAGGAAAAGGAAGAGGATAAGAAGAGAAGGAAAACGAGACGGAGAAGGAGGAAAAGGAAGAAGAGGAGGAGACGGAGGAGGATGAAGAGGAGAAGGAAGAGGAGGAGGAGACAGAGAAGGTTGAAGAGGAGGAGGAGGAGGAGGAGACACCTATAGGTGTCGGTGGAGGTTGGGGTGTCAGGAGAGGGAGGTTCCTCCGACAGGTGCTAAGCTCGTTGAGACGACGGAAAGAGAGAGAGGTACAGTGAGGGAGGGAGAGAGGGAGGGAGAGAGAGAGAGAGAGAGAGAGAGAGAGAGAGAGAGAGAGAGAGAGAGGTAAAGCGAGAGAGAGAGTAGAGCGAGAGAGTTAGAGCGAGAGAGGTAGAAAGAGAGAGAGCGAGGGAAAGAGAGTAGAGCGAGAAAGGCAGAGCAAGAGAGGTAGAGTGAGAGAGGTAGAGCGAGAGAGAGCGAGAGAGGTAGAGAGAGAGAGAGAGCGAGGGAAAGAGAGTAGAGCGAGAAAGGTAGAGCAAGAGGGATAGAGAGAGTTAGAACGAGAGAGGTAGAGAGAGAGAGAGCGAGGGAAAGAGAGTAGAGCGAGAAAGGTAGAGCGAGAGAGGCAAAGCAAGAGAGGTAGAGCTAGAGAGTTAGAGAGAGAGAGGTAGAGGGAGGTAGAGCGAGAAAGAGAGAGGGGTAGAACGAGACCGAGAGATGTAGAGCGAGAGAAAAAGAGAGGAGGGAGTGTAACCATTACTAACCATCATCTACCACGCACGTGATCCACATGCTTGCAACATAGCGAGACTCCCCTCTTGCTTACCTTGCATTTCCCAGAACATACATCTAACGCAGCATATTTCAAGACAAACAAGATATAGATACCCAATGTCACCAGACTAACCTATTAAAAATCCTTTATCATAACTGCCCTATTATATTACCCATAAACTAACATATATATAATATACCTAACAACACCCACCAACTATAGGACTAACCCTCATATATAAAACTGACCCCAATGCATAGAATAGCGAGACTAACGCCTTTACTTACAACAACCCACTAACCCCCTATATAACCTATAACACCCATGTCACGAACGCCAGAGCTGGGTAGGTGAAGAGCCTACCGGCCAGACGCCAGAGCTAGGTAGGTCAGGAGCCTACCGGCCAGAGCTAGGTAGGTCAAGAACCTACTGGCCAAAGCTAGGCAGGCCGAGAGGCTGCCAGCCAGTTGTGCCCTAGGTCAAGGCCTGGCACATATTGTAATCCGTCCACAGGGCCCATTTGTGCCTTGTAATATTTGCTAACCAGATTGACTTTATTGTTAATAAATAGAAGAAAACTCCCGTTTTGGAGTTTATCTCGCCCGATTTAAGTCCTCCTTATGTAACCACAACCATTCACGGTTACAGGGAGGATGGTTGTTTTGCCTCCATTAAACAAAAGGAATAGTTGGAGTATGGAGTTTAAAAAAAGGATGGTTGGCGTGTATGGTTGTGAGTCAAAAGGATAGTTTTACATATTATGAAAGATACAAGCGAGACAGAGAAGTGACCAAAATTATAACAACATAAGAATGGAGGAGACTGCAAGAGACAGTGAAGCCTACACTAGGTAGTTCCATGTCTCTGACCACCTGTCATCCCCATTCATGGTTGTTTTGCCTCCATTGACCAAAAGTTGGTTGGAGTATGGAGTTTAAAAAAAGGATGGTTGGCGTGTATGGTTGTGAGTCAAAAGGATAGTTTTACATATTATGAAAGATACAAGCGAGACAGAGAAGTGACCAAAATTATAAGTCATACGAGGAAAGATCAAAAGCATGGGTTTTCCAACTTTGAAAGATCGAGGTGTATGATATTTGATTACGGCGTTCAGGGTATTCAAGGGATCGATCAAATTGACGAAGAAATTATCTTAACAACATAAGATTGGAGGAGACTGCAAGAGACAGTGAAGCCTACACTAGGTAGTAGGTAGTTCCATGTCTCTGACCACCTGTCATCCCCATTCATAAAGTTATTTAATCTTCTCTCAAAACAACCAATTGTTTCAGCGCTCACTTCTACATGGTTACTGAGTCAGTTCTATTCATTACCCACTCTGTTGACTGATTAGTTTGAAATGACAAGTAACATTACTAGAATCAGCCAGTCAATGTTTAGAATGACTAGGTGTTTTGTTGTCCAGGCCACTCGACGCCTTCAAGGGTTTGATTGTTCTTTGTTCAAATCTCGTCGAAGGATGATTGAACACGTTTGGGTTCACAGTGGGTGGAGCCCATCATGAACCCCTCAAAATATAAGTTCTGCTTTACGTTTAGAGGCACTTTTTGCCCTTTGGTGCGATTATTAGCCTACTAATACCACAGTCATTAATGGCGGGTAACGACGCGCATCCTACTTACTACCTGGCACCGTCCTATTTGGGTAATCGCGTTGGTTGTAGGTTCGGTTAATGAAACGACCAGCCTCGTACTTTCCAGATCGAAGCAAAACAACCCCATCATTCAAAGTCAAAGAATGAGGGCTCTAGACAATCGTTTGACGATTATCGTTCAGCTATGGACGATCATCGTTGACCGAGTAAACGTACCTATATTTATTTATTTATTTATTTTTTTTTTTTTTTGCGACGCCAGTGTCGTGATTTTTCCTGGTGACGTCATCAGAGGCGTGCTGATCTCGCATTAGCTCAGTTGTGGGTTCGAATCCCGCACTCTGATCCCTAGCATTGACTGTTACATGTCCCAACAGTCTCTATAGCGCATCATAGGGCAGAGGTAGACTCCTATCAACTTATCTCTGGAAGGAGACTTATTGTGATAGTGTGTGTATGTGTGTGTGTGTGTGTGTGTGTGTGTGTGTGTGTGTGTGTGTGTGTGTGTGTGTGTGTGTGTGTGTGTGTGTGTGTAGGGGGAAGTGGGAGAGGGGGTTCTCCCACAATTTAATAAAATCACCTGACGACAAACACAATAAATATTATAATCGTAAAGCGCATCAAAAGAGTTAAAAGAAATTTAATCTTGTTCTCGATTAACTGTAGGGGAGTGAGATGAAATGAGCAAGTGAGGCACTTCCATGTATGAACGGCCATTTTGTTTTTCATTCATAAAAGCCTTCTCCATCCCGTGCACCCCCACCCTTTTTTTTTTTTTTTTTTTTTTTTATGGTCGCGACGAAAAGTTCTGGATTAAACGAAACGTGATACTGTGACCGTAGGCTTTCTCACAGTGTTACGTTCAGAGTATCACTGTTTCGCGCAAATCATGTCAAGATATTTTTTGGTAGGTGTGCGTATACTGTGAATTGGCCTTGATCCTGTGACTGTGGTAAGGGACAACCATCATTCTGAGTGAAATCTGAGTAAAAACAAAATCTATAATAACGTCAACATTTTTAAATTATTTTGAGAACGTATCTGCTAGCATATAAGACGCTCCTTTTTATTTCCCTGTGTCTGTCATACATTCTTCATACAAAACAATATCAAAATATATTTCAATAAATGTATGATGAAACATAATATTTTTTCCACAAAATATCCTTTTAAAATAGGAGTGCGTCTTATGTGAGGGTGCGTCTTCTATGAGGGTGCGTCTTATGTGAGGGTGCGTCTTATGTGAGGGGGTTGCGTCTTATGTGAGGGTGCGTCTTATGTGAGGGTGCGTCTTATGTGAGGGTGCGTCTTATGTGAGGGTGCGTCTTATGTAAGGGTGTGTCTTATGTGAGGGTGTGTCTAATGTGAGGGTGTGTCTAATGTGAGGGTGTGTCTGTAAGGGTGCGTTTTACGTAAGGGTGTGTCTTATGCGAGGGTGCGTCTTATGTGAGGGTGTGCGTTATGTAAGGATGCGTCTTATGTAAGGGTGTGTCTTATGTGAGGGTGTGTCTAATGTGAGGGTGCGTCCGTAAGGGTGCGTTTTACGTAAGGGTGTGTCTTATGCGAGGGTGCGTCTTATGTGAGGGTGTGCGTTATGTAAGGATGCGTCTTATGTAAGGGTGTGTCTTATGTGAGGGTGTGTCTAATGTGAGGGTGCGTCTGCAAGGGTGCGTTTTATGTAAGGATACGTATTATGTAAGGGTGCGTCTTATGTGAGTGTGTCTTATGTAAGGATGCGTCTTATGTAAGGGTGCGTCTTATGTGAGGGTGCGTCTTATTTAAGGGTGCGTCTTATGTAAGGGTGTGTATTATGTACGGGTGTGTCATATGTGAGGATGTGTCTTATGTGAGGGTGTGTCTTATGTGAGTGTGTGTCTTATACACCGGAAAATACGGTATGCATGGGGGGTGGGGTGGAAAGCTCTCCTCAGCTGACTAGAATTTACTGGCGTTAGTTAGAAAAATATTCATTAGGTTTATTAATTGCAGGGAAAAGAATGGGGAAGAATTACCAATAAATGGAGTATTTTCGAAAAAAAAATAGGAGGTAATGATTTTACACAAATAGATTCATTTGGACAAATTTAGATTTAAAAAGGAAATAGGCAAGAACTGGTTTACCAACAGAGTGGAACAGACTTAGTAACCACGTAGTGAGTACTGAAACAATTGCTTATTTTAAGAGAAGGTTAGATAACTTTATGGATTGGGATGATA
>NC_134784.1:15774438-15779438 GCF_046742065.1 Oratosquilla oratoria
AACCAACCTAATTTAAGCTAACCTAACCTAACCCAACCAAACTTAACCCAACCTAACCTAGCCCAACCTACCCCAACCTAATCTAGCTTAACCCAACCTAACCTAACGTAACCTAACTTAACCCAACCCAACCTAACCCAGTTATAATCTCTCCTTTGCTAAGGATAAAAACGCTAGTGACAAAATACATGTATTTATTTATTTATTATTTTTATCTAATTTCGTTTCATCTTATTTTTCTACATAGATCAGGACATCACTTCTTTTCTGAGGTCCTCGCCATCGATGAATAGAATCGTCTGACGTCAACAACAAAATCGTAAAAAATTGGAGTTACTGTAGTTAAGGTAAAGAATATTCTTTTATTTGTTTATCCATTTATTTGTCTGTCTAATTATCTGTCTATTTATATATTTACATATTTATATATCTATTTATCACTTTATTTACTTGTTTATATATTCATTTACCTATTTATCTAGTTGTTTATTTATTTATCAATTTATGTATTTATATATTTATATATTCTATTCACATACCCATTCATTTATTTATTTATTCATTCATTTATTTATCCTTTTTTTATTATTATTACTTATTTATCTACTTATTCGTTCACCTATCTTGGGCTTAATGCACCTAAATGTGCCTTTTTCTATTCGGAATCTCTGAAATTCGGAAAAAAAATACTTTCAGAAAAGTCTTTCTCCAATGTAAAGAATTCTGGACATTTTTTGGGAATAATATCCAAATGTTGTTTCCTTTTCGATTCCAAATAGAGTAATGTCGTCATATCGCTCTACATCTCGACAATCAGTATCATTCGATTTGTCACAAATATAATAATTTCAACTGTCTACAGGTGGTTTTATTCAGCCGAGGTAATAAAAAGGACAAATATATTATGAGAAAAAATAATATTTTATCTAACAAATACGTTGTCACAAACAAATAATAAAAAATCTAACGGTAGGACCTTGAAGCACTTCATCCTTTACCCCTTCATTCTCGTTTAAAAGTTTGTTTACCCAACAAAAAGCCCATAAAAATAGAATTAAAAACACCTTTAATATTGAATTCTATACAAAGTCGACTCTGACCAAGTAAAAACGCATTTAACAATTGTATTTATCAGATGTGGCGAGCCAGGTATAATGTATACATAATAAATACCAATCTTTCAGAATTACACATTTATTCTCTATCGTCTATTTTACATTTTTCGCAGCTGAGTGATACAGCTTGATAGGAATTAAGATGAATAATTACTAAAAGTTTTTAAACTAAATGAAAGATGTATTGGCACGCGTTCGCTTGCTCCGCCCCGCTACGACCTTTTCCCGAAGCGGTGCAAAGGTCACGACTTTGGCTTCGACTTGGGTCTCATGAAGTGTTTATGGCGTGAGAAACTCAGGGCGGTATGAGCTTTAGCCGTTACTTTTTTAGATGTGGCCAGAGAGCAGGGCTAAGTGTCAGTCTCTAGCACTCATTGTTTTAAACGAAATGTATCAATCATAATTGGCAAGGAACCATAGCTCAAGCGATATAATGTAATATAGTCATAATTTATGATTATGTATCTATAGAAAAAATAAAAATAATGATTATCGAAACACTAAGTTCTTCAACAAGATGGAAATATATATATTTTTTCCCATTTTGGTTTCACAGATCGTGGGAATATTTTGTCTTTGCGATATGACGTCATGTCGCGTCATTAGCCCGATCTGACACAATCACGAGAACCTTGCCTTTATGTAACCTTACTGAATCAATATTACATTTCTTTCGTACAATCCAGTGATTTCTCCTCCCTTTCTTTTTTCTTTCGTATTCCCTCTTTATTCTTTCCTTCCTTCCTTTACCTCCTCATCCTCCTCTCCTTGTCCTTCATGTTCTTTTTCCTTTTCCTTTCATAATCTTCCTGTTTTTTCTTTATTTCCCTATCTCCTCTTATGTTTTTTTTTGTTTTTCTTTGTCGTTTCCTTCATCTTCTTCGATCATTTCTTATTCTTTTCCTTCTGCTTTCCCTTCTGGAAACGGTTGATGGGGTTTTCATTAGAAAATGGCTGTGACCTTTACGTTAACCGAACATTTTTCCGTTTAAAGAAATCTGCTTTGTTTGTGGCTCTTGCCCCAGCGACTCAAACCACTGCACTTTTTTTAGAAATACTTATCTTTTCAGCAGATTACTAGGCTGAATTATTGAAAACTATATTTCTTAACCTCATATCAAAATGGATAGAACAATTCAGCCATCTCTCTCTCTCTCTCACTCTCTATATATATATATATATATATATATATACATATATATATTTATATATATATATATATATATATATATCAAGAAACCTCAACCTCGTCCTCCTCCTCGTCCTGTTCCTGTTCACAAGCAACACAGAAGCCATAAAAAAGAATGATAATTGACAGATAAAAAATGACGAATTATCAGCGCATCAAAATAGATGAACGGCAATTGTAAATAAATAATCTTTACAACAACATCATCAACAACAATAATAAGTATTTTAATTTACCTCTGACGGCATAAGACGTACATGAATAAACATGTTTTGGTCTCTTGTAAGGGAGGGAAAGTGGGAGAGGGAGAAGGGGGAGGGGGATAGGGAAGGGGTGAGGAGGAGGGGCAAAGGATGAGGGGGAGGGGAAAGGGGGAGGTGAGAGGTAGAAGGAAGGGGGAGAGGGACGGGGAGGAGGAAGGGGTGAGGGAGAGGGAAGGGGTGAGGCGAGGGGGAAGGGGAGAGGGAAGGGGTGAAGAGGAGGGGAGAGGGGGTGAGGTGCCTTATTAACAAGAATTTTGATGTCTGCGTTGCATCATCTGGTGAGGTTCCTGCGCAGGGAGGGGGGCACTCCACCATCCTATTCTCCGTAGTCCTCACTCACTCCATGTCTGCTGAAATGCGAACCCACTCATCAATGTTCTCTTTTGTTTAAAATTCATTGAGATTTTCCTTGGACTTACTAGTAGTTTTCACTTCTTTTGTTCCCATATAAAATTTATTGATTGTATTTATCATATCTCTTTGGGTTATAACATAATTCTGATGATAATCGAGAGGGCGATTAAGAACGCTTGATTTATCTATAATGATAATATGCCTGTCTCTTTCGCACTACCTTTTTCCAGCTAATGAACGATATTATTTAGGTCACTCTAAGTAAGGTATTTAAAACAATCGTAACTACGGACTTAAGTTATATGGGAATTTGGCAAAATTTTGGCGAACTTAGTGTGGTGAAATTAAAATTATTCAGTGAACACATTGACCCCCCTACCCCCCACCCTCCACCCCCGTCGCGCGTCTTCCCGTCCCGTGGGCGTCGACGACAGTTTAACAAATCCATGTTTGCAAAGATCGAAACAATCGACATTCAAAAGAAAAGAACAAACGAATCCCACGCCCGAAAAGAGAGAGAGAAAAATAGAGAAATACAAATGGCATTCACGTTCCAAAACGGAGAAAAATAACATAAATGTTACTGACGCGAGATAAAAGTGTACCTGCCCTGAAAAGAAAGGGGAAAATAAAACGACAAATAGATCGTGCGGATCCACGAAAAATTAATGTATGATCAACTCACTCCTTTTCGGCTATTCCATCTTTTATCATACCAATGGGCCTATTCCAGGCACCCAATTATCCATGATCTGTTGCCCATGTCCGTATCCGTATTGATGTATCCATGTGAATTACGCACGAAATCAGTGTTTAGGCCAGTCACAATAGATACAAACGCAAACGCGGACAGCGCATTTCCAAACAAAAGCGGTTTCCGATAAATCTAAAGATATTAATTACATCATAAATCCAATGATGATTATGATAACCATCACTCAGTAGAAACAACAATACTAAGCAATATATTCAGAATCACATGATAGTAACTATATTCACATTTATTTGTGCACAACGGGAAAAAATGGGCCACTGCATCAGGTAATTTTAGAGCTACAGTTCTCGAACCTTCTCCAGGTATCCTGGCCACGCCCCTAGACGATTATAACTCAAAGACAGAATTTTTTCAATTCAACGACAATTACTAACAAAACGCTATGCATTATTGCACCAAACAGTCATAGTTTATGACATCATAACGTCATTAGGTTAAAACATCATAACGCCAGAAACTGTGACGTCACGGAGTATGACATCATTCCCTTCGTGTGGCCGATGACGTCATTGAAACGTCATACCCGGAAGTGTTGGGTGTCTTTTATATTTATCCGACAAACAATAATAGTCAGCTGAGTAAAACATTTGGGTTCAGATTCCTTGGATATGTTGGATTCTAATCGTATTGTTACAGAAAACAAGTTATTAAAGGTGTTGATAATGCTCTTTAACCATAATAATAATAATAATGATAATAATAATAATAATGATAATAATAATAATGATAATAATAATAATAATAATAATGATAATAATAACAATAATAATAATAATGATAATAATAATGATAATAATAATAATAATAATAATAATAATAATAATAATGATATTAATAATAATGATAATAATAATAGTAATAATAATGATAATAATAGTAATAATAATAATGATAATAATAATAATAATAATAATAATAATAATAATAATAATAATAATAATAATAATAATAACAATAATAATGATAATAATAATAATAATGATAATGATAACAACAATAATGACAATAATAAGGATAATAGTTGTTATTATATCATTAACATTATTATTATTATTATCATTATTATTATTATTACTATTATTATTATTATTATTATTAATATTATTATTATCATTATCATTATTATTATTATTATTATTATCATTATTATTATTATTAAGATTATTATTATTATCATTATTATTATTATTATCATTATTATTATTATTATTATTATTATTATTATTATTATTATTATTATTATTATAATAAAGATAATAATGATAGTAATAATAATATAATAAATATAATTATAATAATTATAG
>NC_134784.1:15784438-15839438 GCF_046742065.1 Oratosquilla oratoria
AATTTAGAGCTAGAGAAGAGGAAGCTAAAGCGAAACAAGTAGCTAAAGAGGAGGAAACTAAACTGAAACAAATGCAAATTGAGGCAGAATTTAAAGCTAGAGAAGACGAAACTAAAGTCAAATTGGCAGAGTTAGAATTAAAGAAGGCAGAAGTAGAAGCTAGGATTGTTGATAGACAACCCGTAGTTCAGGAAGGTCGTATAGATATTTCCAAGTATGTAAAACTTTTACCCATATTTTCAGAGGGAGAGCCAGAAATTTTCTTTCTTCAGTGGGAAAAATTGGCGCAACAGTTACAAATCCCTAAAGAAAATTGGCCATTAATCATTCAAACACAATTTAAGGGTAAGGCTCAGCAAATTTATACTTCTCTTTCAGAAGCAGAAAGCGAGTATGATAATATGAAAGCTTGTATTTTAAAAGCTTATGAACTAATACCAGAGGCCTATAGACAGAAATTCCGTAATTATAGGAAGACACCTCAGTTAACATACGTAGAATATGCGGCTCAACAAGAGAGGTTATTCAATAGGTGGTGTTTGGCTAGTGAAACGGACACCTTAGATAGACTTAAACAGTTGATTTTGTTGGAGCAGTTTAAGAATACCTTAGAGACAGATCTTAGGATTTTTATAGATGATCATGTTCCCGAAACTTTAACTAAAGCTGCTGTACTGGCTGATGAGTTCACACTAAATCATAAACCTAAGTCAAGACAAATGGAATCCCAAAAGTCAAAGTCATATATTCCAGATTCAACAAAATACTCTGATCCTTGGGCCCCAAAGAAACGCTTTGAAAATCAGTCTAGCCCATCACATTTCAGTTACAGGTCTGATTTCAATCAATATCCTCCAAACCAACCTTGGCAAAGAATGGAAAGGTTTAAGACTAATCCCCCTGTAACTTGTTCATATTGTAAACAGGTTGGCCATCACATTTCTAATTGCAGAAAGAGACTGACACCCTCATTCTCCAATAAGACACCAACTCTTGTAAGTAATATAAAATCAGACGATTCAAAATCCTCTATTCAGGATACACTACCAAAGAAGCCGGTATTGTCAAGTAATGTAGAACCCCCCTCATCAGATCATGATCCTTGTTTCAAACCATTTGTATCTTCAGGAACTATATCTCATAGTAGTAGTTCACAACAATATCCTATTTCCATACTCCGAGACACAGGAGCAAAGCAAAGTCTGATTTTAAATTCTGTCTTGCAGAATCTGGGTGAGTCATATACAGGTTATGATATATTGATAGAAGGAGTTGGAGGAATTGTAAAATGTCCATTACATAATGTTTTCTTGCGGTCTGATTTAACAACCGGAATGGTTAAAGTAGCAGTAGTAGACTCTCTTCCCATAGTAGGAATATCCTTATTGTTGGCCAATGACATCGCTGGAAGCAAAGTCATTTCTCCCTTAATAACAAATAACCCTAAGACCTCAGTAGAACCTTCAGATAACTTACAGTTGTTTCCCGCTTGTGCTGTAACCAGATCTCAGTACAAGAAATCTGAAGAGGAGACTTATAATTTAGAATCCCTATTCTCCCAAACTGACCCATCTTCTTCTTCACCAGTTTCTCTATCTAGAGCAGAATTAATCAAAGAACAGAAGTCAGATCATTCTCTTAAAAATTTGTACGAGATTGTTTCATCTCCAGAAGAAGTTGAAAATATGTCACGAGGTTTCTATATAGAAAACGGAGTCCTAATGCGAAAATGGAGAGCATCCACCGCAACCGCTGACCAGCCATGGCAAGTAAGGAATCAAATAGTCCTCCCTCTTAGTTTCAGGAATAATGTTCTAAGATTGGCTCATGATACTCCCTTAGCAGGTCACTTAGGGGTAAGAAAGACCTTGTTCAACATAACCCAACATTTCCATTGGCCCACGGTTGTCAAAGATGTTGCCCAATATTGTAAAACATGTCATGCATGTCAACTTGTAGGTAAGCCCAACCAGAAAATTGTAGAAGCTCCACTCCATCCCATTCCTGTAATGGAAGAGCCATTTAAAAAAGTTCTTATTGATTGTGTAGGACCTTTACCTCCTTCAAGTAAAGGAAATCAGTACATTCTCACAATCATGTGTATGAGCACTCGTTTTCCAGAAGCAATTCCTTTGAAAAATATTAAAGCTCAAAACATAATCAGAGAAATGTTGAAATATTTCACTATGGTAGGATTTCCCAAGAACATTCAAAGTGATCAAGGAAGTAATTTTCTTTCCAACAAGTTTAGAGAAACTCTTGTAACACTAGGTATAAATCATGTAACTTCCTCCGCCTATCATCCTCAATCACAAGGTGCTCTAGAGCGCTTTCACCAAACGCTCAAGACAATGTTAAGAATCTTCTGTGCTGAGAACACGCGAAATTGGGAAGACGGACTCCCCTTTTTGTTGTTCGCCACCCGAACAACAATTCAAGAAAGCCTTGGATTCAGCCCGTCAGAATTAGTCTTCGGTCATGAAGTCCGTGGTCCCCTAAAGATACTTCATGAACAATGGATGAAAGAAGAACCACCAGTTCCTTCTTTGAAATACGTGTCCCAGGTCACCGAGAAGTTGTTAGAAGCTTGGAAGTTGGCAAGAGAGAACTTGACGAATGCTCAACGAGTAATGAAAGGTCGGTATGATAAAAATTCTAAACTTAGAACTTTCTCTCCAGGAGATCAAGTGTTACTTTATCTTCCCATACCAGGAGATCCATTGCAGGCTAAATACAAAGGACCCTATGAAGTCTTGTCCAGAGCCAGTGATCTCAACTACATAATCAAAAACTCCAGACAGAAGAAAGAGTTCCCGTCTCTGTCACATAAATACCTTAAAACCTTATCATTCCCGAGATCCAATTCCAGCTTGCAGCTCTACCACAATAGAATCCGAAGAGCCTCCTGATAACCTGCCTAATCCTCCTGAGATTCCCTTGGAAAACTCTCAGATACTACAAAATCTTCAGATAAAAGTAGGACACTTATCTGAGAAACAAGGTAAAGACATTCTTTTCCTCTTAAGAAGTTTTCCAAAATTATTTCTAGATTCCCCAAGATTCACTTCTTGGATAGAACACGAAATAATTCTAGACTCGCCAAGGGCTATCAAACAAGCCCCTTATAGAGTCAATCCAAAAAAAGAAGGAGTTCATAAAAGCAGAAATAAACACTCTGCTTCAACAGGGAATAATTGAACCCTCCAGTAGTCCTTGGGCATCTCCTTGCATTCTTGTCCCTAAATCTGACAATTCTTATCGCCTATGCATTGACTACAGGAAAATCAATGCCCATACTAAGGCCGATGCTTTTCCTATCCCTAGGATAGATGATATCATAGACAGTCTAGGAACTGCCAAGTATGTATCCAAGTTGGATATGTTAAGGGGATACTATCAAATCCCTGTACACCCTCGCTCAAGAGAAGTTACCGCTTTCATTACGGAAGAGGGATTGTTCCAATTCAGAGCAATGCCATTTGGGCTTAAAAATGCCCCTGCCACTTACCAAAGAATGATAAGTAATCTTGTTGCAGGATTGCCAGGAGTAAAAACTTATCTAGATGATGTGATAATATTTAGTCAGTCTTGGACAGAACACATTGAACACCTAAATAATTTCTTTTATAGAGCAGACCAAGCAAACCTTACCATCAATTTGTCCAAATGTGATTTCGGACATACACAGGTCCCCTATTTGGGATTTAAAGTTGGAAATTCCCAAGTGTTTCCAATAGACGCCAAGATAAAAGCCATCAATGATGTACCAACACCCACTAATCGTAGAGAGGTACGTCGATTCCTTGGAATGAGTGGCTATTATCGCCGTTTTTGTCCAAATTTTTCAGATGTAGCAGAACCATTGACTGACCTGTTGAGAAAAGACCACAACTTCGTGTGGACACCTACCTGTGAGACGGCCTTCAAAAACCTGAAGTCCCTTCTCACTAACGCACCAGTTCTAAGGGCACCCGATTTCCAACGACCCTTTCTTCTGCAAGTCGACGCCAGCGACACCGGTATCGGTGCCGCCCTCTTGCAAGAACACAATGAAGTTCTTTACGCTATCGCCTACTACAGCAAGAAGCTGTCCCCTGCGCAGAAGAACTACTCAACAATTGAGAAGGAGACGCTCGCTTTGGTCCAGGCCCTTATCCACTTCGAAGTCTACCTGGGTTCCTCAACTACCATTCAAGTATATTCGGATCACAACCCCTTGAAGTTCCTACAGACTATGAAAAACAAGAATCCGAGACTTACACGTTGGAGTTTATTTCTCCAACCCTTTAATCTAACTATTCATCATATAAAAGGCGTCTTTAATGTTTTAGCCGACGTCCTTTCTAGAACATAGCTTTTCAACAGAAAGTGAAAAGCTTTCCCAAACGGTGGAGGTGTAACGTAATATTAGATATTACGTCATATGTGTAATTATGTTATAGAATTGTGTTCCTTTGTATTACATAACTATGTTCATATTTCTTGTCTATGTATGTATTGTAACAATGTTAAGCAGTAACGCCCGTCCATTATATGTAATCTCGCCTACGTGCGGAGAGGTGCGCACTTTTGTAGAACAAACAGACAAGCGAAATCCTGAATAGTTCGGAGCGCACAGATTTGACAGTTACTAAATAAATAGATTGTTCAAGCGAGTCGAGGGTCCTAAAAACTACCCATGTTGACGTGTTAACTTACCCTCCTCCCCTCCTTTCACTCACTCGCACACTCACCCGGAAGTATTCTGTTTCCGGTCCAATGGTATATAAGCGGTTGAAACCGCTCATTCCTTATCATTTTTCACTCTATTGATCTCTTGATAAAAATACAAGTTTGGACTCATGAGACGATTGGTGTGAAGTGATCACCCTTTTTTGCCTACATTACGTGTCTGATATACATTGCATTACTTTACTTATATTTGTACTTATTACTTATTCTGATGCATGTTCCTGATCTCTTTGTACTTAGATAGTACCATATTGCATACTTATCTTGTGTTTCTTATTTGAACGATAATTTCCATAATCATGTAACGGTCCCATTGACCCTACTGCCCATTCTCTTTTGTGTTGATTGCCTGTAAATATTTTCCATTAATAATTTCGTTTACTAGTTTTATCGCTAGTTTAATATTCCTTTCCTGGAATCTTCTTTGTTACCTTTACTTCTAGTCTTACGAATTATCTAGGCCCTGACCAGATAGTTCAGTCCTACAGTGGCTTCTAGAAGTGCGCTGGTTCTTAAGCACTTAGACGTTATACGTAACGTCTCTTCACATACCAGCAGCCCGTAACAATATATATATATATATATACATATATATGTGTGTGTGTGTGTGTGTGTGTGTGTGTGTATGTTTATGTTTGTGTGTGTGTGTATGTATATATGTATATATGTATTTATATACTGTGTATATATATATATATATACATATATATATATATATATATATATATATATTGCAGAAACCACAGGGAAATTAAAGTCGGAATACTGAACGTTTTGTATATGTGTGTGTGTGTGTGTGTGTGTGTGTGTGTGTGTGTGTGTGTGTGTGTGTGTGTGTGTGCGTGCGCGTGCGTGCGTTATTAACCCGGCCATCACGAGTTTTGATCCGGGGTCTATCAGGATGCTAGGCCACTACGAAAATATTTAACTGTTACGAGTGGTTTGTTCCGTATGTATGTCTATATATATATACATATATTATATGTATATATATATATAAATATATATATGAAGAAAAATGTAGTAGAAAATTTGTAAATCATAAGTAGTACCACAGTCGGAGACAGAAGAAAAGACTGGAAATGATATTTCTTTCATATATAGCAAAGCTAAATTCTGAACTAAAATCTTGTAAAGGTATACAAATGCTAGGCATACCGTTGAAATGTTCTTAGAGAAGTCTAGATACCTGTAAGCGAAGTCTCATTCGAGTTATTCAAATGGAGGTTGGGAGGTAGGATGTTGGAGAAAAAATAGCCCAGTGTGATGGCCCCTTAGGTAGCGGAAGGTGGGTAGTCTGTACTCGGCAGTCTCGGAATATACAAGTGCTTTGTAGGAACGAATTTCTTTAAGGCGTTATCACAATGAAATATTTCCCCTCAATAGGCGGTATCCCCCACCTCAAAAAAAAAAAAAAAAAAAAAATCCGCCGTGAAATCACTATGGCAAACTATTTTGTTTTCTCATCAATTTACATAGAATGTCATTTCATATACATACATATATCAAAGGTTTTTTTCCCTTTACAAAGGAGGTAGCCAAAAGTCAAAGGCATATATATCCACTACCACCCATTCCATCCCTACATACTCTACTCCCATCCACCTCCTTCCCTCCCTCTTATCTTGGCTCCTCCAGGATGACGGGTCATCCCTGCATCTCGCTCACTGCCCTGTGTCGCAAGACACAGCACGTCCACAGCAAGGCCGCTTCATTAAATCGGCGACCCTCCTCCTCTCTCCGTCCCCTCATGCAGAAACGGAGAAGACGGAGAAATCCCTTCGGGCTGCATCAATTTATTTCTCATACATACTCCCTCACCCCCATCCCCAACCCACTCCCCCTCATGCTTCACAGCATCATTCATACACAACCATTCTCCATTCACCCCTGTCTTCTGTCCTCTCCCGTCCTTCCTCAACAGACATTCCCCTATTTCCTAATGCCCCCTTTACCCCATCCATCCATCTCATCCTTGGTCGCCCCCTCATGTTCACTCCTTCCACCTTTGCTTTCCACACCTCTTTTACTAATCTTTCTTCACTCATTCTTTCCATGTGTCTAAACCATCCCAATACTCTTTCATCAACCCTATCTCCCAACTCCCTTTCCACCCCCGTTCCCCTCCTCACCTCCTCATTTCTCACTCTATCTAGCCTAGTAACCCCTATCATACTTCTCAGGCACCTCATCTCTAACACATTCAAACTCCTCCTCTCTTCTTCTCTTATGTTCCATGTTTCTGCCCCCATACAATGCTATCGGCACAATCACTCCTTCATACAATCTCCTCTTAGCATCCATTTCCAAATGCCTATTTCTCATTACACTTTATAATCTCCCAAGGCATTTACTCGCTTCTCTCAATCTACATTATACCTCTACCTCCACTCCTCCCTTTCTCCGCCACATTCGCATCCAAGTATCTAAAACTATCCACTCTCTCCAGTCTCTCCCCCTTAATACTCACTTCCAGTCTGCTGCCACTTTCTCCCCTTGTACATCTCATCACCTTTTACCCACATTTATTTTCAACTTTCTTCTTTCGCACACCTTCCCAAACTCTGTCACTAACTTCCTCAATTCCTCTTCCGATCCTGCTTCAAGCGCAGTGTCGTCCGCAAACAACAACTGGCTTATCTCCCATTTTTCTCCATTTTCTTTAACCATCTCCAATTCCTGACCCAATAACCTTGCATTTACCTCTCGTACCACCACATCCATGTATAAAATGAACAGCCAAGGCGACATAACACATCCCTGACGAAGTCCCACTTTTACCTCAAACCACTCACTCTCTCCAGTTCTGATTCTAACACAAGCTCTATTACTCTCGTAAAAGCTCTTGACTGCTCTGAAAAGCTTTCCCCCTATCCCATATATCTGCATAACCTCCCACAGTGCCTTCCTGTCTACCCTGTCATAAGCCTTTTCCAAATCCATAAAAGCCCCAAAAACATTTTTAACTTTTCCTATAGCTTTCTCACATATCTGTCTTACCACAAAAACCTGATCCACGCAACCCCTACCTGTCCTAAACCCACATTGTTCCTCACCAATTACTCCCTCTGTTCCTCTCCTAATCCTCTCAATCAAGACCCTCCCATAAGCCTTCCCAACTACACTTGACAAACTGATCCCTCTGAAACTACTACACTCACACTTGTCCCCTTTTCCTTTGTAAAGTGGAACTATACAGGCAGACCTCTGGTCCTCCAGTACTCTTATAACCCTCACTAACCACCACCAATCATGCATGTGATCCACACAGATGCGAGATGGTACTCGTCTTTGGCAAGACCCCCAATCTTGCAGACCTCACCAATTTCTCAATCCCAAAACAGCTTGACTCAATGCAACGTATGACAAACAACGTCCCCACAACACAAGATGCCTAATGTCACCAGACAGACCCATTGAACCCTTTCTCATACCTACCCAAATTACATTACCGTAACTTAATATATATATAGGCCATATCTAACCACGTCCACCAACCATATAACCAACCCACATACAATGGAATTAACACCCATATCTATATTTGATGAGTAACACATCTCTCATACGGCAACCCACAAAACCTTACCCCTCGCCTTTATTACGAATGGCTGCGCCGTTGGAGATAGGACTGCCAAGGTCAAGTACCTGACAGGAGGACTGCTTAGGTCAAGTACCTGGCAAGAGGACAGCCTAGGTCAAGTACCTGGCAGGAGGACTGCCGAGGACAGGAATCCGACATAGGGCTGTCCAGATCAAGGACCTGACAGGTCTGTTCAAGTCAAGTACCAGGCAGAAGGCCTGTCTAGGTAGGAAAAACCTTATCTCACCTGACATCCCTACCTGTATCGCCAGATCCTTTTTAATAATAAAAACGAGGAAAATGCCATCAAGGTATTTCTCGCCCGCATTAAGTCCCCTTCTTATGTAAGACCTCCATTATATTCTACCCTCTCTTAAACAAACATTAAATAACCTCACCAGCCACTCTACCATCAATGTACCTCCTTTTTTTTTAGAGATTCTGCATGGCATCCATCCAACCCAGGTGCCTTACATGCTCTCATCATCTTAACAACTGCCTTCACTTCATCTTTCCTTATTTCTCCTCCATTTTCTTCACTCATCACGATAATTTTCTTAGCGTTTCCCATTGTAACTACCTTTCCTTCCCTATCCTACTTCACATTTAGGAACTCCCTAAAATACTATGCCCATCTTCCTCTTACTGCCTTCTCTTCCATTATCATCTCTCCATCTGCACCTTTTACCCTTTCTTCTCTGCTTGATTCACTTCCTCTTCCTCTCTTAATTTCTTTCCAAAACATCTTTTTATTACTTTAAAAAATTTCTGTCATACTCTTACCCCGTTTCACATCCGCTCTCCTCTTTGCCTCCTTTATCTTATGCTTTACTTCTCTTCTCTTTTCTTTGTACCTCTCATATGATTCCCTCGCCCTATTTTGTAACCAATCTGTGAAAGCCTGCTTCTTCTCTTCTACAACCTTCTTTGCTTCCTCATCCCACCACTCTCTACCCTTCCTTTTATTTCCTCCCATCCTCCTTGTTCCACACACCATCTTTGCACACCATTCCTCCTCCACTCCTAGCTCTACTCTATCCTTCACTCCATCACACTCCTCTCTCAGCTTCTTGTACTCTTTCTCCTTTTCTTTCTCATTTAAGCAGTTTACTTTAAGCACCTCCCTACCTTCTGTCCTTTTCCTCTTTCTCCATCTATCCTCCACTCTCAACTTACCTTCCACCAAAAAATGATCGATATTCCCCCACTCTCTCCCCTTAGAACATTTACATCCTTAATTCTTCCTACTCTACTCCTGGTTACCACTATCTGATATACTGGAGGTAAATGATTTTGCTCCAGCATATCAGACTCCTTCCCAAAAGCCGCGGGATGAAAATCTGCTACTACAAGCGAAGGAAAAATAGCCCAGTGTGATAACGCCTTTATATTACCTACTAGGGCTGCATAAGACCTACTGTTTTAACCTGAATAACGTATATAAAGCTCGCCATTGTATAGAAACGATTTGTTATCTTCGGTGCAACAACTATAGATACTGCACAGTATGACTCAAAACCTTGTGAGCTCAGAACGAACACTATAGACACAGACTGAAATCTGTGATATCTCATCACAGGAACCGAACGTTCTGTTTCACAATCTTCCAGCTTGTTTCGAAATCTATCGGACAGGGATGGGGAGACGAGGAGTGCTTTTTCATTGTTTTTCACGATCGATGTAATTGGTCAGGCTGCCGCCAGCCGATTTTATTCAACTGACAGGAAACCCAATGAGAGTTTTAAGAATTCAAAGACTCCCCCACCAAATCGACCCTATATTTTTACACCAGTTCTGTGCACATTCACACCCATTTTGGACACCATGTGGTCATTTTTGCACCACTCTGTAGTTCTCGAATCCGTTTAACACCGCTTCACCACCTGCGTGGGCTGTATCGGCTTGTACAATGGGCTTTTGCACCGTTTAACCACCACTTGCACCATATAAGATATCCGCGTAGAAAGACACGTACCACACACATACACATGCATACGCGCGCACACACACACACACACACACATACATGCATATATATCCTATTTATTTATTCATTGTAATTTTAATTTCAATCTGCACTAAAGAGATGCTTTATTGTTTACCGGATTCAGGATCGACGTAAAATTCATTCCTAACACTACTCACCGTACAGATACGTTTTCCTCGTTGCGATTATTGCTCAACGATGATCGTTCATGGTTTAACGATGATCGTAAAACGATTGTCTAGAGCACTAATTCATTGTTTTGGATTAATGGGGCTGTTTTGAAACTGTCGGTAAAGTCGCTTAAAACAAAGAATTCGTGCTCTAGACAATCGTTTGACGATCATCGGTGAGCCATGAACGAACATCGTTGAGCGATAATCGCAACGAGGAAAACGTAGCTTCCCGCTCCCTTTTCCTCGCCTAGCTTCGCTTCGCCTCGCCTCGCTCACGTTCTACCTTTGTTCCTTACGTTCGCCCTCCAGCCATTCACATCTCCTCCTCCTCCTCCACATCCTCATCCTCCTCCCCCCCGCCTCCACTTCCTTCTCCTCTTCATCCTACTCTACCCTTGTACCTCAACGAACCCGTCCTGGCATTCTCATGATTGGTGCGCTCACACACACACACACACGCACGCACACACACACACACACACACACACACACACACACACACACACACACACACACACACACACACACATACAGTATGTTGCAGTGGATAAAGGACTTCCTGAAAAAACGATTAATGAGGAATGTGGTGAAGGATAGGCACTTCAGTGAAGTCAGCCTTGGCACCTGTGATGATATTTCTAATCAATGAGGCGGAGGGGACGCCAACTAAGTCAAGCGGCCTTGCAATGAGCTGTGGCTTGCTGCATTGTTTATGACCCAGGGCAGTGGGCGGGATACAGGGATGACCCGTCATCCACGAGGAGCTAAGATCAGAGGGAGGAAAGGGTGGTGGAGGGGAGTGGAGTGGGTGGAAGTGGGTATTTGTCTTTTGGCTACCTCTCTTGTAAGGGGGAAAAAGCCCTGGGCATATAGGTAGATGAACTGTAGATTCGACTATCGGAGAGAGGGAATGCTGTATGAAGATACGTATATTACGATCAACTTTCTTTTCTCCGATAGCGGGAGCTACAGATCATCTTAACAATGTGTTAGAACATTTAACTCGATTGTGTTCTTAGTCTATGTTAATGGCGTGATGGATGGGTCAAAATACTACACCATTTAATTTGTTTTCCAAGTCATGAGAATAATGAAGGATTAAATGATCAGATAACGAGAATTATGTTAAGTTATTTCAGGGAGATCTACCTGAAATGGATCTAGAAAGACTTTCTATCCTTTCTCATCCGATGCCTGTCAGCTAGCGGGCCTGGTTCCAATCAATTTTCTCCATTCCCCTCTATTTTAATATCGTTCCTCTTCTTCTACCAATTCCAGAACTTCTCTTCTTCTTTCCAGATCTTCTCCCACACCTTCGATCCATCTCTTTCTGGGTCGACCTCTCGGTCTTCTTGTGTTAGGTGTCCATGTCAGTACTTGTCTTGGGAGCCTTCGGGCCTTCCTCAGCTGGAATGACTGAATCTAAAAAAAAAAAAAAAAAAAAAAAAAAAAAAAAAAAAAAAAAAAAAAAAAAAAAAAAAAAAAAAAAAAAAAAAAAAAAAAAAAAAAAAAAAAAAAAAAAAAAAAAAAAAGTGAAATCCATTGAAAAAGAGAAACATAGAAAATAGGCAATAGGGAGGAAAGGCCATCATAATGATGTGAAATAGAAGATGAAACAAGCATACAAATAGGGAAATAGGAAGGAAAATAGCAATTGAAAAAAAATCTAAAAAATGGAGGGAAAATGACATGGGAGCATTGTTTATAAAAGAAATCACCGGGAAATTATGGCAAATGGATTACAGGAAAAATTCATAACTTATTGGCTAACTTAAAGGTACGATTTGCTCGGTGCGATGATAATTATCGCTCAACGACGATCGTTCGTGGCTCAACGATGATCGTCAAACGATGGTCTAGAGCACGAATTCTTTGTTTTTGAACGATGGGGATGATTTGCTTCGAGCTGCAAAGTGCGAGGTTGATGATTTTAACCGAACTTACAATCAACGCGCTTACCCAAATAGGATGCCAGTCAGTAGGATGCGCGTCACTCGCCATTGGCTGTAATAGTTATAGGCTAATAATCGCACCGAGGAGCAAAAGGAGCCTAGAATAGCATTTCGCTATATGAACGAGGGTTAAAAAAAACACGACCCTGATTGGAGTATGCTGCAACAGTGTGAAAAATACTCAGGCCCTAACCACACTAGCGGTTTGAACCGCGCGGAAACCGCGGTGGCACCGCATAGTTAAAGGAAAACCGCGCGGTTGTGAGTGAACGCTTCCATTGCCTAACATTTTAATTGAACCGCTAGTGTGAACATGGCCTCAACCACTCCGGTTATGCTCGAGCTGCTTGCTCACCGCCGATAATGTCGGTCTCCATCGTCCTCGATCCTGCACAGTTGCGCACTTGCAAAGCGCATTTCCATTCGTCCGTTAGGTTCTCCGTTCCAGCTCTTCAGTATTATGAGAACAGGAACGAATATTCCCAAACCCATCGGCGACCAAATCAGTTTCCAGTCCAGCTGGCACAACGAAAGAGGAAACACTAAACTCACTGGAACCGACGACAGTAAAAAGAAGAAAGAGGTCATACAACAGGATTTTTTATAACTGTGTAAGGAGTTGAGGTAATCGACGACTAGGAAGACTTTCTTGCTTAAAGGGGTTATCACACCGGGCTATTTTTCCGCCAACTCTTGGAATAGATTTGCATCCCGCAGCTATCGGGAACGAATCTGATATCCTGGAGGAAAATAGATTTCCTCCAGCACATCAAAATATATCTTATATATTTTTGTTGAGAAAACAAAATAGTTTGTCGGAAGTGGGCGGTACCGCCGATTAATCGGAGGTTGGACGAAATATAATACCAGACAAAAATCAAAGAGCATAGAAAGAAAACGAAAAAGAAAATGTGTTTCAAGGATATAATGAAATACACTTCTCCATACAGCTATCATCATTCAATTTCGTAAATCACTGGTCCGCCCATACTTATACTGTTCATATATTGTCCCCAAACCTGACAATAGATACATAAGATAGATAAGAGAGGGAACAATGGCGAGCCACAAAATCCATACCAAACGTGAGAAACAAAGCATACGCAAATCACTTAAAACAATTTACTGCATCATATCAGTCAATCACTCAATCAGCCATCCTGAGTCCGCTGCTGAACAAAGGCCCCTTTCCATGACTTACACAAAGGATTACAAAGGAGGAGCATGTCGACAGGAGACTTTTTGGTCCATAACTAGGTCGGATGCAAAAAGAAATATAATAATGATCAATAAACAAATAAATAAATAAATAGACAAACAAACAAATAGATAGAATTATAATAATATTTATAATAATAAATAGAATAAGTAAATAAATAGGTAAAGTTAAATAGTAAACAAACAGGTAAATAGTAGATAATTATAAATTGACAGATAAATAATAATAAATGATAATCAAGGAAATCATAAACAAACAGAAAAATAATAACAAACAATTAAATATATAATATAAAATAAATGGTAGGCATTACAGCATCTTGCTTAGGTGTTTATCTAAACGAATCTTAAAGCTTCGAACTGAACTACATTGCACTGCCTCTGCAGGGTGTTTATTCCATTCATTAACTACACGGTTGGCGAAGTTGTTTCTACCCACTTCCAAATTGAATTTATTTTCTGACAGTTTGAGACCATTATTTCTTCTCGGATTCTCATTCAGTGTGAAAATTTTGTCACTTTTGATGTTATTAATTCCCTTTAGAATCTTAAAGACCTGTATCAAGTCACCTCTGAGTCTACGCTTTTTTGGGGGGGAAACAGATTCATGTGTGTTAGTCGATTTTCGTATGATTTCTTTTCTATATTTGGAATCAGTTTTGTGGCTTGCCGTTGTACTTTTTCCAATCTGTCAATGTCTTTAATGAGATTCGGTGACCATGCGGAAATAGCATATTCCAAATGTGGACGAACTAACGATTTTGAAGTCAAAAGATCGCGCAATCGGTCCTAGAATCTTATTTGCTTTCTCACACGACTTGTCAACCTCTGCCATGTCACTCCTACAAACTTCTCCAAGTTCTCCAGCTCCTCCCTCCATCTTCTGTTTGGGCTTCCTCTTCCACGCTTCCCATCTTGCGGCGTCCACTCAGGGCCCAGTCTTTGAAAGTTTCTGGTAGTCGGTAACAATATAGATAAATAGATAGATCGATAGATAGATAGATAGATAGTCCCCAATACTACATATATTTCCATATTATCAACCACATTAACTTTTTATATTTCAATTCCTTGCATAGGTTTTGTGTCGCCGACCGATCGCTTGATTTTCGGTCGACGGTGTTCAGAAACAGGTCATAAGCTTCAGTAACACACTTGCCCCGTCGTTCATTAGTCGTTCGCATTTATTTACCTGCCCAATTCCACTTCCTCTCTTTTATCGCCTCCACACTATCTTTCACTCCAGTCTGTTCTCTCACCCAGCTTGCTCTCTTTCTGTCTCTCAGCGTTATTATGATAATCTCATGGCTTGAAAGGTTCACTAACATTGCTAACTATTGCTTTCTGCCTCCCTCCAACACCACACACACATATACTTCACTAAAGGGGGTATCACACTGGTCTATTTTTCCTCCGACATCCTACCTCCAACCTCCACTTGTGAATAACCAGAATATGACTTTGCTTACAGAAATCTTACAGACTTCTCTAAGACCATTTCACCGGTATGTCTTACATTCGTATAGGTTTACAATCTCTTAGTTCGTCATTAAGCTTTGCTATATATGTTGGAAAGATAATCTGATATTTGGAGAATTGAAAAATGAAGTATTGTAACCGAAGTCGTTTTTACTCAAACGAACTCTAAACAGTCGGTGCTGGCGATGAAGCCCGTGGAAGCCCAGTGTGATAACCCCTTAAGGTCTCAGCTCTTATGCAGAGTAATAGCTATTGATCATAAGCCCAGCACGTAATCCAAGGTCATGATAAATCACACATATACACACGAGACCAACATGTGATACAAGCCATTGGTGAATCACATACCCAAACAAAACACAGGCACACCTGTATGTAATTATACTCATCAAATTACAAATTTCTTACACATATTTTTCTCTCCCTCCCTCCCTCCCTCCCTCTCTCTCTCTCTCTCTCTCTCTCTCTCTCTCTCTCTCTCTCTCTCTCTCTCTCTCTCTCTCTCTCTCTCTCTCTCTCTCTCTCTCTCTCCGAGGTTACTCTGCTGTAGATAGCGTCCCTTATAGGGTGCAGAACTTCATAATATTGCAAGCCATTTCTCTCTCCCTTAAGCAAGAGGATTGTGGTGTGTGTGTGTGTGTGTGTGTGTGTGTGTGTGTGTGTGTGTGTGTGTGTGTGTGTGTGTGTGTGTGTGTGTGTGTGTGTGTGTGTGTGTGTGTGTGTGTGTGTGTAAGGTCACAGCAGTATTCATAAACTGGATTATATGTGCTCTGAGCTCTCATTTGGGAATGTAATGAGTGTCCATCACGAGTTTTGAACTGATCCAAAAACAAAGGCGAATCACACGTGCGCAAATTCTAAGCTAAGCTATGATAATTGGAGAGTAAGAGACGAGACCCCACGAATGTTACTCCTTTCTTATTTGCTACAGTTAACTAAATACAATTAGGTAAACACACACACACACACACATGCGCGCGCGCGCACACACACGGACACTTGCACGTAATTACACTCTCCTTTTCCCTCTCCCTCACATTCACTCTTCCTCTCACGCATAAAACATGGTGGTCGGTGACTTCATTGTCAAAGTAGGGAAGATAATGCACTGCGAGTTTTGGAGTAGGAAGGAGGGAGAAATGACAGAGGCTAAACGTTATTTTATTTTGTAGAGAATTGCAGCATGAGAATATTTTTAGATAATGTATATTGGTAACAAATGGACTTGGGGAGATTACACATCAAGCAAAATAAATAAGATGAAATAAATAAGCAAATAGATAAATAAATAAATTTCAGGTAAGCAGGTAAGAACAATAGCGTTAGCAATGTTACTTTTGTGATCCGGTTCAACGTCGCGAATTCCCCCTATCAGGAGGCAAGGACGATGCCCCTTACAGTGTACATTATAGCGTGGAATTTGATACACCCTGCCCTTGGTCAGACTCGGTGGCGGCAGGGTTCGAACAGCCGTCACCTCGATTTCCGCCGCAAGTAGTGACGCTCTAGTAAGGATAGAATCTTAGCAATGGTTGCTCAGCTAATTGCAGAACTAAATAAACTAATTATCAAGATGAAAATGAACTTAGCTAAGATAAAAGATACAAAGAATATATTTTAGTTGGGAATTAAAAAAGCATTTTAAGCTCTAAGAAATAACTAGGGTAACAGACAGACTATGAATTACAATTTATTGACTACCATTAGGAAATTGACAGAGAAAGGAAATTAAAAATTCCGAAAGAACAATTAAGACAGTGAAAAGGCCTGTGTAGATTAAAACAAGGAGGGATAAAAAGAGATTAATGTACTTGATCAACTTATCAATAAAATACAGAGATCAGAGAAAAAAAAAGATAAACATGGCACATATAGCAAGAACTCGCAAAGTTAACGAGTACATAATCCCAGCTATTATCTATGGACTTAAAACTTGGTAATTAACGATAGCGATGGAGACAAAGCTGAGAGTACGGAGATCAATGCTGAGAATTACACAATGGGACAAAAGGAGGGTTAGCTGTGTAGGAGATCAGGTTAGAGTCAAAGTCGTTGTTTTTTGTTTTATTTTTGTTTTGTTTTTTCGTGGTTTGCGGGTCTAGTACCATTCTTGCAGTGACAACCACCCGGAGGAATACATGACACAGTGACGTCACCAGGTCACCTCAGCTAAGCAGCGGTCGGGGGCCATTGCTGGATGCCCTTCCTAATATCTGCGGCGCGGTCAGGATTCGAACCGACGCCTGAATCCCCGCGCGGCTGTTACCGGAGTCGCGCTGTCGTGGCGGTTGAATATCGGAAGTGGAATCGGATGGGACGGGAGAATGGGAAATAGAGCGAGATGATTTATGAAGGAAATAGGTAAGAATTGATTTACCAATAAAGTGGTTAACAAATGGAATAGACTCAGTAACCATGCAGTCAGCGCTAAAACTATTGGTTCTTTTAAGAGAATGTTAGGTAACTTTATGGATAGGGATGGGTGGTAATGTACATTGAACTGCCTAGTGTAGGCTTTATGGTCTCACCTTTGCTCTATGATATACTTTAGGGACTTCTGGGGGGACAAGGGACAGTCACTACTGGGAATAGGAACGGAGTGCGGGATTCGAACCCACAAGAGTGCGAAGTGAGGAAGCTTCAGATTACACCACCAGTGATATGGTAAGCATGGAAAAGAGAAACCAGACATCTAGAGAGAAGGCTGCAGGAGTAGCATGGCAGAGGTTTGTGCCGTTGCGAGACTCATGGGAGGCCTTTGTCCAGCAGTGGACTCACAAAGGGTTGGCGAATTGACGGATGGAATGAGATGCACGTACATACACACATACAGTTTGGTGGCGGCACACTTGGCAAATCTCACTAGCATGCTACTTGCTTTTGCTACCTCGTTTGAATAGTAACGACTTCGGTTACGATTTTTTTTTTTTTTTTTCAAATTTCCAAATGTCCAATTACTCTCCCGTCAAATAATGAGAAGCTGAATGACGAACTAAAATAATTTAAACTTAGAATACTAATATTAGACACATTGCCGAGATGTTCTTACGGAAGACTTTCTATACTGTGGTCGAAATCGTTTCTACTCAAAACGAAGTAGCAAAAGCAAGTAGCATGCTAGCCTAGTGTGCCGCCACCTCTAGGCGATTTGATTCTAGATCGGTGGACTCCCTCGGCTCAGAGGAAAGGCCCGTATCGACCTCGGCTCTGCTCGGGCCTGCCACTTACTTGCACCATCATGCACCCCTTTTACACCACATACTTGTTCATGCACGCATAAACACGCAAGCACATGTGCGCATGCACGCATGAGGCCGCACACACACACACATACACATGCACACGGCATTACCCATAGATCGGTCATACGAGCTCTGAGCTCTCTTCCGGGAGGGAAATAGCTGTCGGTCACGAGTCCAACACGTGTTCCAAAGACCAAGGTGAATCACACCATACAAGAATTTAAGAATAAAGTAGATGCTGCAAGATACAAAGACGGGTCACTACGAGCATAGCTCCCCTTCCCGTATAATACAACTAGGTAAATACACAGATGACTCATACACTCATGATAAATACATATACATGTAAGCGCGGACACATATACATGCACACGCACAAAAACATGCACACACACGTACATAAACATGTACGCACACATATACATTTATGCACACACATGCATGCACACATGCACATGCATACACACACATACACATATACATGCACACACACATAAACACATACATATGCACACACACACACTCATACACATGCACACACACGTACATACACACACATAGAGAGAAACACAGAGAGAGAGAGAGAGAGAGAGAGAGAGAGAGAGAGAGAGAGAGAGAGAGAGAGAGAGAGGGGGTGAGGGAGGGAGAGAGAGAGATGGAACCCCTACGTGCGTAAATCCTTTTCTGTACATTACAATTAAGTAAACACACACACACACCATGTTTTCATTTAGCTGAATGAGATCGTCTGGCGATAGCTGGAAGTAACGATTGAAGTAACCTGTAGCAAACTAAAAAAGGCGAGGCCGGGGGGTCAGGGTGGGGCTGGGGGGTGAAGATGAGGAGGTGGGGGTGATGGGGGTGTTGCTAAAGTCACGAACACCCCTCCCCCCTTATCCTTCAGCACGAAGTCCTGCCCTCCCCCACTCAGTCTGGCATTAAACAAAGCAAAATATATAATTATTGTCAATATCGAGGCAGAACCCCATAAGAATGATGTCATCCCGTAAACATTTTAATATGTAGCTGTCGCCAGACGGTTTTATTCATTTAGTGGGTTGTCACACTTGATTATTTTCTTATGTCTATATTCGTCTCCAGTCGCCTGGCGGCAAACACGATACACATGAGAGGTGAACATAGACGTCAGGTTTCTCCTAGATTTATTAAAATCACCTGCAGGCACCAACATTAGGCGTAAGATTCTGACACGGAGGACTTATTGTACGTATTTTATCCATTCATGGGTTTATCCTGGCAAAGGCAAAAAAAATCATATTTGTGATTGTGACCGTTATGGGGTGGTCAAGGACATTCGAATAATATTTCAAACATTTAATTATTTTGTTTTCTAGCTAATGCTGGACGAATTTATTTGTATTTTCAAAGTATTGTCATTTTTTTTATAAATACAATATACAAATACACTAAAAATAATGTGAGGTGTACATGTCATAATGTATAGTGCATTTACTGAAGTCATTATGTCAACATGACAACAAAGATACTACCTAACTGGCCAGGCCAGTTGGGTTTTGTGTCGGAGGTGGGTGGGAGGATAAAGGGTACAAAGGAGGTAAATTCTTACAATTTGGTTATTACTATGAAACGTAAAGGGTTAGGGGAAGGGCAATACAACCTCTACTGAAACTTCACTGATATGTAGATGTCATCAAAGTTAGCCACGATAGAATCTCTGGGTGGGCACACGCACACAGATCATCCCAACCCAGTCGTTCTATCTGAAGACATTATACGCTCCTTCATCACATCCTCTTCCTCTCCTGCACCCACTCACTCATCCTTGGCCTTAACAATAATAATATTCCACCCACCTCCGTAGCCAGCTCTCCTTTCTCCTCTACCTGCTGCATTAGACTCCACCTCCTCTCTGCCACACCTTTGACTCCCATCCATGTCCTTAATGCATTTCCACAGCTCCCTACCCCATCGACCCAAGTCACAACCGTTTTTCTTTTCATCTTGGTTCTTTCCTCTCCCTCCTTGTTATTCGATTGCATTCCGTCATTTATATTCTCATTTGTCCTATGTCTCCCTTCCGCAGTTTTGCTATACAGTAGAATTCCAGTACTGATTTGTTATTAGACTATGACGGTCAACACACCTATGGTGTTATACGACCTATGATAGACCATCGTTGTCATTAAACATTTTCTATAGACAGCCTATACTAAATATATCATCTCAAATTCATTTGCTACTTAATTTGAATCCATTACCAAAAATGTCTGATCTGTTAAGCAAATTCAAATTATAACTTCCTGTTTCTTGCGATGACTATCTTCAGTTTACTGCTGGTGATTATAACCATTTCATATAGTTTTCATATATGTCTACATTTGATAAAGAAACACATAATCTCACGTACCTGAATTACAGAGCAGACAAATCCATTAGTAAAGAAATAAACGTGTACAGAAGGTCCACTGGATTGATGTTGAATGTTGTGATGGTATTCCGTGCTTTCATAACGATTCAAATGTTGAGCACATTTCAAATGTAAATGTATTTCATCTCATAAACACCGTTGTGACCAAAATAATTCTAATTTGGCGGGTTTTTGACTGATGCATTATGGGTTGCCAGAAGCCCCTGCCAGAAGACGCGGGAGAATGGACCAATCGCGAGCTCCGATGGCTTGGCCGGTGTGTGGGGGAGACTCCGAGACTGTGAATCTAAACGCTTGACAGTCCATCGGGTGGTACGTACGGAGGGAAGCACAGTATTTTTCATCTTTTCATCAAATCCTACACGTAAGTGTCGAGATACCCAAGTTAATAGACGTAAGAGGGAATGATTTTGTACTTGTTTAGATTAAGTGACGAAGGAGATATAGTATAGAAGTGATGTAGACTGATTTCATGAATGAAGGTATATAATCTCTGGTAGTAATTTTAGCCGGGCAAGTGAGGGAAGACATTGCATCATTGAGACAACTGGGTCATAATTCTTATCTGTTATCTTGCCAATCCACCCCATTTCTCTGCTAAGCACTTTGCATGCTAAGTTGATATGACGTGGTAAATGGCGGTACTTTAAGTAAAAGGCGGGCGTGTATTTGGGGGTGGTCGACGCTTCTGTTATTTCATTCATGATAACAATTATGACATCGTTGTCTGGCAGCCTAAATTTGATGTGATTGTCCTTGACTGAAGAAAAAGACAACAGTTTCTCACCATACATATAGTTTTATTGAAGCTCGTTACTTTTAGAGTACTATTGGTTACCTCCGTCGTGTAAATTTAAAGACAGGTACATGTATCGCCATGAAACTGATGTATGATAAAGTTGGTAACTGATAACCACGTTACCAGGATTGAAATGGAAGGTTGACGAACGCTAAGGTGTTCTTGGCAATACTCGAAGTGAGGTGTGGAATCCGGAGAGGTGTGGCCTAAGGACAGGCTTCAGTGAGGGAAGGGGTAAGGGTTCAGGTAGCGTAGGTGGGAAAAGAATTGAAGGATCTCCGTATTATCGGGAAAAGGATTAAGGATTACCTTTTACAAGGTGCTGGTTCCTATGTCATTCTATTGTTATGAAGTTTATAGTGCTTTTCCATGTACATTTTTGTTTGGACATTTCCCCTTGGCCAGTACCCATATAAGGGGAAAGTTTCTTATTGTGTATGGGTTTTTTCATCAACAGAAGGTCTCATAGCCATAGCCAGGTAATCATGGCTGGGGGTAAATTTTAAGTCATGCAAATGTCATTCCCTGGTAATTATAAGTGAATATTGATCAAGCTTATAGTTTCAGGTAACAGTTGAGATTAAATTTACAGATTTTCTGGTGACTAGTTCTTTTTAGTTAATGACTGGTAAGATTACATAAGGACACCTGCAGGGTAAACCCAGAATAATAAATTGGCTGATGAATTATAAATAAAAACTTCCCAGTGATATGAAAAGTATGTTGAAATACTTTGTAAATTCCAGAATTGCCCAAACATTAACTCGCCTGGTTAGTTAATGTTTGGGCAATTCTGGAATTTACAAAGTATTTCAACATGATACTCAACATGAAAATTGTCCCATATCTCCGAACCTAATATAACCTAAACCCAAATGTAACCAATCCTTAGAAAAAATTGATCTTTCAAATACAAAAAAGAAAAGATAAAAAATTGCATTATAATAGAATAGAACACCTTTTGAATGCAGTATTGCCCCCAAGTATGGTAGTGGAATAGGGAATGTTAGTACTAGTATAGAAAGTAAGAACTATGGAAGGTTAGGAACTAGAAGATAGCTGACCTATGAAAGTTGTGAAAGATGGAAAGGGAATTTTTGGATCTTGGATGGCCTTCTATTGCAATGAAATGCGGATTTAGACCTTATCAGCATCCAAGGCAGCAGTACAGGGAACTATGAAAAACCCTGATAAATTAGTTTACTGAACCAAGAAAAGTGTAAAGATTTATACTAATATGTAGGATACCCAAGATAAAGGTAAGAAGATACTACTCTGAACTGCCAGGACACTTCAAGTAATGTCACTTTCATCAGACAAGTATGCACTGAATTGTTCCCACTACTTTAATATGGTTAATTGTGCAAATTATGGTCAAAATAATAGTAAACTTTCAGGAACAAGAAATCCTTTGACATTGCAACTAGATTCAAGAAAGATCAATGTATGAATGTAGAATCGTGTACATGGTAGCATTGCCATCCCAACATCCCTGCCCTATTACTCTTTGAAGAGAATCCACAAATGTCACAGGAGCTCCCTGCATGACTTTTCTTCAACCCACCACACCGTCTTGCTACAAATGCATCCAGTCATACCCAGTGTGTCTTGTCTTTTCAAGACAGTCTCCCAAGCCTAATTTATACAGAAAATAGCCATATCTGAATCCTCAAAAATGCCAGGTAAATCTCGTTTTTAAACTCCCAGTGCATTTTGCACCTTGCCCTCCCTAATTATTGTAGTTTTCTACCTTCAAGCAAGAAGACTGAGTGGAAGTGCACCTCAGTCTGGCACCAACCCCATGCTCCACATGCACAAAAACTCTCCTTTGGTTCATAGAACTCAGGTGCCCACTGGCTGAATTGGAATCGAGGAATACTGATCAACCTCAAATTCAACTCAAAACTGTTTCTGCCCATTCACTCTTCAAACCCCTACATCTGGGGGTGGGGGGTTTGATAAAAACTATGGTAGGTTATGGCAGAGGGACCCCCACAAAGGTATACAATGTTTGAGTGGCAGTCTTCCTCCACCTTGTACACATGCTGCTACCTGATATATATTGCAGAAACCACAGGGAAAATAAAGTCTGAATACTAAACGTATTCATCTATTACGACATCCTCAGTACTCTGAGGATGTAATAGACAAAAACGTTTAGTATTCCAACTTTATTTTCCCCGTGGTTTCTGCAATATTATTTAGTCATGCATTATTATATATATATATATATATATATATATATATATATATATATATATATATATATATATATATATATATATATATATATATATATATATATATATATATATATATATATATATATATAAAATAAATAAATATAGATAAATACGTGTAAATATATAAAATGGAAGCATGCCTAATAGAAACAGGTCTCAGAATTCAGAATCCAGTCATGGAAATGGAGGATGGTATTAGTATGGCTTATCAACTAAAAGAAGAATTGTCTAACATATTTCTGCAGATCCAATAAATTATAATTGCACCTTAAGATGTAATTTTTTTTCCATGTACCTTGTGCTGGCAAACGAATTTTGTCAAGGGCTATATTAAAATGGGAAATGACCTCAATATTTGCCCTAAATTGCCAATCCCCCCCCCCTTTCCTACTCGATTTGAACACCAGACAATCCACATTATGGAGACACCAACACAAGGTAAACAACCTCCATACTTAAAACTTGTTCCCTGTCGCTAATATTCAACCTTTGCATGCACCTTTGATCTATCTTTACAAGTCTTCTGCAATGTGATTGTATATCATGTGCATGATTGCCATATATTAGTACCATTATTGCTACAGGTTTGGCTAGTTTGTTTACTATTACGCTAACAAGGATATAATGTATTATGAACAGGAGAGCTATATCCAAGGTGAATGAAAACAAGTTGTGAGCCATGAATGGCAGACCTCGTATAGTTTCATTGACATCAGTAACTATCTGGTACTTATGGGACGGATGTAGAGGAAAAAGTAATTGAGTCATGGGAGGGGGTGAATGTGTTTTTAAGTTCCTTGAAACGTTTATGTAACAATTTCTTGCATTATGTTGGTCAATTGTGATTGTGTGGGGATGAAGACATAGGAGGGCAGAAGACATGATTACATTGCACAAAACCAGGCTAGATCATTTTAGAATGTACATCAGCTGTATGATGACATGGCATGAAATAGATGGGGAAGATTAATTATGAACATAGAAAATTAAGTTTCTGTAGGAGAGGGATGGTAAGGTTACATATAATTGTGTAATTGAGCCATGATCAACTGCTATTGCCACCTGGATAATAGCTCGTAGTACATCTGTGGGTGATGCTCTAACCTTGGGCTTGTGTGTGTACACATGCGCGCACACATTAAAGCCTTCCATTAAATATGGGAGGGCTTTAATAGGTCATGGAAGTAAGTAAAGCACATGTTGAAAGGATGTAAAGAAATAGTTGTCCATAAAGATGTGTAAATGTGGAATAGCTTAGGTGATGGAGCCCAAGCTCAAAAAATACATTAATTAAAATCTAAATGTGATGATAGGAAATCAGATTAACCTCTTCAATAAAAGTCAAATTCTCGCGGGCAGCGTCAGCTGCATGGTGTACGATGATTCAATAATGCATCACAATACTTGTTATAAAATACAAAGTTACAGCTGTATTACTCATTCTCTTTCACTCTAAATATTAATAACCACAAACTATGATCAAGCCAGTTCACAAAATACAGGGGTCACTCGGCTACAACTACAAAATATATTCAAGACCCCAATGCTTCATATACCCATTTGTGCCTCATGACTCCTACATAGGAGTCAGTGTGGAAGGGGTTAAGTTTGAACTATACATGAATTCGAGTCTAGGTATGTTAGAAAAGTAGAGAAGACACGGTACCCAACAAGCGTTGCTCCGTTCCTGTATATTACAGTTAGGTAAATATAATACACATGCACACAACTCGTGTGCAGTTGGTAGAGTTCCCAGCTGCCACTACAGCGGTTTGTGTTCGAATCCCGCCCATGGCTGAAATAATTTAGTATCACTGCACTGCGGGTTGTTACTCCAACTGTCGTGGGTGGGGAGTTGGGGGGGTGTGCATGTAAGGTCACAGCATTACCCATAGATCAGTTGTATATGAGCTTTGAGCTCTCTTCCGGGAGGGAAATGTGCATCAACCACGAGTCCAGCACATGATCCAAAACCATGGTGAATCTCTTGCATGTCCGCGCACACAAACACACACACACATTGACACAGATCTCTTGATTAAGGATGGTAGGGATTAAGTGTTCAAGGGAACAAATTAAGATCACATATCTAAAGAATGTGAAGAAAGTTTTCCATATACTCGTAGAAGCATAAGTACTTGGAATATCTTAGAAAGTGATGTAGCCCAAGCTCAAACATTACATGAATTCAAATCTAAGTATAACTGGAATTCAAGGATATAGATAGAGTAGGAACTGTACATTTATTTGAAGCTAGATATAATAAATTGGTGCATTGATGGTGACATTTTTCATCTGACTAACTTGGATTGCTGAATTAGTGATAACACTACCACTCACATGCGTGTGATTCACCACATTCTTGGATCATATGGAACCAGTGATTGACAGCTACCCTACCATATGAGTTTAGATCTTGTATAGGGCCCAAACTATGGGTAATGCACAATCTTGCACACACTAGCTCCTTGATCACCAAAGTTGGAGTGCTGGGTTGTGGTGCTGCAATGCTGAAATTTTTTCAGCGCTGGACGGGACATAAACTTGTATTGCTGAGTGATCTTTCAATATGTAGTGTACCACTGCATTGTTAATCCAAGCGTGTTTTACCTAATTGCAGTATACAGGAAATGAGCAATGTTTGCAGGGTTCTGTCTCATAATCTAATTTATCCCACCAAATTCTTGTAAAAAAAAAATTCCATCACCATCCATATAATATAGTGAAAGGCAAACTTGTTTTGTGCAGCAGCCTGTATGACCTCCACAATCCTGTTGATGTGCATTTTTACTTGTAATGTACAAGGTTGGAACTTTGCTCATGGTGTCGCATTTCTTCCTACATCTAACCTTGCTGCAAATTAGTGTTGGCTTAGGTGATATTTTCATCTTGTTCCACCAGGTGAGATATATATATATATACACACATGTATATACAAGTTTGCTTGATCTTTTATAACTTGCTCTTTCTTTTTGTACCAGTAATTCTTTTCCATCCATTTTCTTTAAACCTTTTGGTTTATATGCATCTCCTTTCTTGGCTCCTCCAGTGAAAGTTGCACCCTTTCACCCTCACTTTTTTTAAACATGCCTTTCAATATTTCCTCATATATCTTGTTAGACCAGGGATTATAGTAGTTGACTTTTTGTATTCACTTTTTCTTCTAATTTTCTTTAGGTATCTTTACCACATTACTGGTGCATATTCTAGTTGGTATGTATGATTTGTCATGTTCTCATAACTAGTAAAATGACACTCTAGTTTTCAACAGATTGTGCAGTTTTTTTGTGCAATAGGTTCTTTTGATTTTGATGCCAAGGTCCTTTTCCTCCTTTGCCAAAGTACTGACCAGTAGTTGAAACAGCAGTGTGGGTCCTTGCAATAATCTGTGGTATGGTAGATTGGGAGTTGTGGTTGACTGAAACTCATGGTTAGTGTGGGGGATTTGGCTGTCATAAAATTTATGGTCTTCACCCCAATATACTCTATCATGCTAATCTTGCATGGTTTTTCTGGTTTGTCATAATGTAATGTGGACTACATGGTGTTTGGATTAGGATGTTGAACAGGACTGTATTTGCATTCTAGTTCTATTATTAGGGTTTCTCCTTGGTACCACATATTATATAATTTGCCTTCAGATACTTTCATTGCAATTGATTTTCAGGACAAGGAATCTTGGGATGGGCAAAATCTTTTTGTCCCTACAGGTTGACAGTGGTTTCAGGAATTCAGTATCATTAGTGGGATCGGATTTAGTCATTGTAGTATTGCTGTTAAGAACTGGTTTACCACCACCTCAGTCTTTTGGACAGTCTCGTGCTGCCATTGTACTCTTTAATATTTAGTGAAGCAAAAGAACAAAATTGCAAGGGACTTTTTTAATCATCATAGGGGACAGGAAGAACATAAAAATTGCACATCCTAATGTAGATGACTTCTGATGAACCAGTTTGGAAATATTTACCTAGGTAATGAATAGTATATTTTGCACCAACCTGAAAATTTTGTCAAAAAATGTTGATTTGCAACTGGCAATATACAAGTGGAGTTATGGTAGTTACAGAAATTGTATAAAAGTAAATAAAGGAATTTAATGGAGGAAGGCAGAAGCGTTGTGTAAAAGTTAAAGAAAATGGACATTTTTTATGGTATCTTGTGTACCACCAAACACTGATGCCAAGGATTGTCATAGGAAGTCCGTTGGAAAAAAAAAGGTTGAACAAAGTAATATAATGCCAATAGCTGATTTTCAGTGCATGAAAGCTGGTTAGGAGAACTGGAAAGCGTGTTGAGTAATATGAACATTGTTGGAAAATGCAGTGACCCAATGGGTGGGAGATGTAATAAGAGAGGACTGGACTAAAACCCCCTCCCCTATATGACCATGCACCTGGTCCCCTGTACACCAGCCACCTCCCCTCTTCCCTCTGTGCCTGTGCACTTGCCCACCCCCAACATACCTGTATACCTGCCTCCTCCATCACTGCACCTGTCCCTCCCCTGCCTCCCCCATAGCTGCACCTGACCCTCTCCTACCCCCCCATGCCTGTGCACCTGACCTTCTCCTACCCCCCCATGCCTGTGCACATGACCCTCTCCTACCCCCCCATGCCTGTGCACCTGACCCTCTCCTACCCCCCATGCCTGTGCACCTGACCCTCTCCTACCCCCCATGCCTGTGCACCTGACCCTCTCCTACCCCCCCATGCCTGTGCACCTGACCCTCTCCTACCCCCCCATGCCTGTGCACCTGACCCTCTCCTTACCCCCCCATGCCTGTGCACCTGACCCTCTCCTACCCCCCCATGCCTGTGCACCTGACCCTCTCCTACCCCCCCATGCCTGTGCACCTGACCCTCTCCTACCCCCCCATGCCTGTGCACCTGACCCCTTGTCCCCCCATGCCTGTGCACCTGACCCCTTGTCCCCCCATGCCTGTGCACCTGACCACTTGTCCCCCCATGCCTGTGCACCTGACCCCCTTGTCCCCCCATGCCTGTGCACCTGACCACTTGTCCCCCCCATGCCTGTGCACCTGACCCCCTTTGTCCCATGCCTGTGCACCTGACCCCTTGTCCCCCCCATGCCTGTGCACCTGACCCCTTGTCCCCCCCATGCCTGTGCACATGACCATTTGTCCCCCCATGCCTGTGCACCTGACCCCTTGTCCCCCCCTGCCTGTGCACCTGACCCCTTGTCCCCCCTTACCTGTGCTCCTGACCCCTTGTCCCCCCTTTCCTGTGCACCTGTGCCCTTGTCCCCCCATACCTGTGCACCTGACCCCTTGTCCCCCCATACCTGTGCACCTGACCCCTTGTCCCCCCATGCCTGTGCACCTGACCCCTTGTCCCCCCATGTGTGTGCACCTGCCCCCTTGTCCCCCCATGCCTGTGCACCTGACCCCTTGTCCCCCCATGCCTGTGCACCTGACCCCTTGTCCCCCCATGCCTGTGCACCTGACCCCTTGTCCCCCCATGCCTGTGCACCTGACCCCTTGTCCCCCCATGCCTGTGCACCTGACCCCTTGTCCCCCCATGCCTGTGCACCTGACCCCTTGTCCCCCCATGCCTGTGCACCTGACCCCTTGTCCCCCCATGCCTGTGCACCTGCCCCCTTGTCCCCCCATGCCTGTGCACCTGCCCCCTCCTCCCCCATGCCTGTGCACCTGCCCCCTCCTCCCCCATGCCTGTGCACCTGCCCCCTCCTCCCCCATGCCTGTGCACCTGCCCCCTGCCCCCATGCCTGTGCACCTGCCCCCTCCCCCCATGCCTTTGCACCTGCCCCCATGCCTTTGCACCTGCCCCCTCCCCCCATGCCTTTGCATTTGCACCTGCCCCCTCCTCCCCCCATGCCTTTGCATTTGCACCTGCCCCCTCCTCCCCCATGCCTGTGCACCTGCCCCCTCCTCCCCCCATGCCTGTGCACCTGCCCCCTCCTCCCCCCATGCCTGTGCACCTGCCCCCTCCTCCCCCCATGCCTGTGCACCTGCCCCCTCCTCCCCCCATGCCTGTGCACCTGCCCCCTCCTCCCCCATGCCTGTGCACCTGCCCCCTCCTCCCCCATGCCTGTGCACCTGCCCCCTCCTCCCCCCATGCCTGTGCACCTGCCCCCTCCTCCCCCATGCCTGTGCACCTGCCCCCTCCTCCCCCATGCCTGTGCACCTGCCCCCTCCTCCCCCATGCCTGTGCACCTGCCCCCTCCTCCCCCATGCCTGTGCACCTGCCCCCTCCTCCCCCCATGCCTGTGCACCTGTCCCCTCCTCCCCCATGCCTGTGCACCTGCCCCCTCCTCCCCCCATGCATGTGCACCTGCCCCCTCCTCCCCCATGCCTGTGCACCTGCCCCCTCCTCCCCCCATGCCTGTGCACCTGCCCCCTCCTCCACCCATGCCTGTGCACCTGCCCCCTCCTCCACCCATGCCTGTGCACCTGCCCCCTCCTCCACCCATGCCTGTGCACCTGCCCCCTCCTCCACCCATGCCTGTGCACCTGCCCCCTCCTCCACCCATGCCTGTGCACCTGCCCCCTCCTCCACCCATGCCTGTGCACCTGACCCCTCCTCCACCCATGCCTGTGCACCTGACCCCTCCTCCACCCATGCCTGTGCAACGGCCCCCGCCTCCACCCATGCCTGTTCACCTGACCCCACCTTCACCCATGCCTGTGCACCTGACCCCTCCTCCACCCATGCCTGTGCACCTGACCCCTCCTCCACCCATGCCTGTGCACCTGACCCCTCCTCCACCCATGCCTGTGCACCTGACCCCTCCTCCACCCATGCCTGTGCACCTGACCCCTCCTCCACCCATGCCTGTGCACCTGACCCCTCCTCCACCCATGCCTGTGCACCTGACCCCTCCTCCACCCATGCCTGTGCACCTGACCCCTCCTCCACCCATGCCTGTGCACCTGACCCCTCCTCCACCCATGCCTGTGCACCTGACCCCTCCTCCACCCATGCCTGTGCACCTGACCCCTCCTCCACCCATGCCTGTGCACCTGACCCCTCCTCCACCCATCCCTGTGCACCTGACCCCTCCTCCACCCATGCCTGTGCACCTGACCCCTCCTCCACCCATGCCTGTGCACCTGACCCCTCCTCCACCCATGCCTGTGCACCTGACCCCTCCTCCACCCATGCCTGTGCACCTGACCCCTCCTCCACCCATGCCTGTGCACCTGACCCCTCCTCCACCCATGCCTGTGCACCTGACCCCTCCTCCCCCCATGCCCGTGCACCTGACCCCTCCTCCCTCTCCATGCCCGTGCACCTGACCCCTCCCCCCCATGCCCGTGCACCTGACCCCTCCTCCCCCTCCATGCCCGTGCACCTGACCCCTCCTCCACCCATGCCTGTGCACCTGACCCCTCCTCCACCCATGCCTGTGCACCTGACCCCTCCTCCACCCATGCCTGTGCACCTGACCCCTCCTCCACCCATGCCTGTGCACCTGACCCCTCCTCCACCCATGCCTGTGCACCTGACCCCTCCTCCACCCATGCCTGTGCACCTGACCCCTCCTCCACCCATGCCTGTGCACCTGACCCCTCCTCCACCCATGCCTGTGCACCTGACCCCTCCTCCACCCATGCCTGTGCACCTGACCCCTCCTCCACCCATGCCTGTGCACCTGACCCCTCCTCCACCCATGCCTGTGCACCTGACCCCTCCTCCACCCATGCCTGTGCACCTGACCCCTCCTCCACCCATGCCTGTGCACCTGCCCCCTCCTCCACCCATGCCTGTGCACCTGCCCCCTCCTCCACCCATGCCCGTGCACCTGCCCCCTCCTCCACCCATGCCCGTGCACCTGCCCCCTCCTCCACCCATGCCCGTGCACCTGCCCCATCCTCCCCCCCCATGCCCGTGCACCTGCCCCATCCTCCCCCCCCATGCCCGTGCACCTGCCCCATCCTCCCCCCCCATGCCCGTGCACCTGCCCCATCCTCCCCCCCCATGCCCGTGCACCTGCCCCATCCTCCCCCCCCATGCCCGTGCACCTGCCCCATCCTCCCCCCCCATGCCCGTGCACCTGCCCCATCCTCCCCCCCATGCCCGTGCACCTGCCCCATCCTCCCCCCCATTCCCGTGCACCTGCCCCATCCTCCCCCCATGCCCGTGCACCTGCCCAACCCCCCCCCCCATGCCCGTGAACCTGCCCCATCCTCCCCCCCATGCCCATGCACCTGCCCTCTCCTCCCCCCCCATGCCCGTGCACCTGCCCCATCCTCCCCCCCCTGTGCACCTGCCATCTCCCTCCATGCCTGTACACCTGCCCCCTCCATGTTTGTGCACATGCCTGTATTTGTGTATTGTCCCCTACCCTATATTGGTGCATTTGTTCTTTCTCTATTTCCATGTGTTAACATGTCACCACCACCTCCATGCCTACCCCTGTCCTAGTTGATACTTTCTTCATTCCGTACCTCGATGTTCCTCCCCATAATTATCTTCAAAATCTATAACTGTCCTTCCCTAGTCAATGCCTCTGGAGGAAATTAATTCTGCATTAGTTTTAAAATGAAAAGATGGTAATAGACGTAATGAAAAGAGTTGCCAGTGTTTCTTGTTGAGTTGAATGTTGTATTGACTAGTAAATGTTCTAGAAATTTTTTAAAGTGATATGCAGATATGTAACTAAGTACAGATCCACGCTGGCTGGCAGTGGTACTTAGGAAACCCCCCCTTCACATAGTCTGAGAGGAAAAAATACTATTCATTGTGTTAGTATAGGACTGCAGTCACAGGCTGTACTAGTAGAGGTGTGTGTGTGTGGCGGGGGGGGGGGGGGCTGTGGTTTGTGAGCACATCAAAATTTTGAGAATGTGGTATAGTTAAAGTAAGATATCCTGGACCCAGTCCTGCCCCATGGGATGCACTTTCATTTAGAGGTGAAGGTGTGGACTAGTTTTGAAGGCTGGTGACAGGGAAATTATTATTTATAATACCCATCTCACATGCACACCAATTGCAGGTACCTAACTTAAGCTCCACGTCAAAGGAGAAAAAGAAAATATATGTAAAAATAAACCAATATTTCTTATATTTCATAAGTTTTTCAATGTATCCTGCACTTGCCCTTTGATCTATGCATCTTAACCATCAGCTTAATTTGCACAATATTTGACCCTCCTCTCTCCCCCCTTCTGTCTTTCTCCTTTTTCTTTTATTTTTCTATTGTGCTTTCTCCCTCTCATAGTTTTTCTCTTTTGTATTTAAGTTTTATGGAGTCAAAATTTTGATGCCCCAGTGGCCTTATGATGGAGAAATGCACACATGCGTAGTCATCTATTTTTCAGCTCTACCCCACACACGCACACTTAATTTTCAGATCCACCCTCCCCCTCTTAAAGGATGATAAGCCTTAGCATATATCTTACCCTTTTTTCTATACAAAAAAAAGGGGCGGGGATGGTTATCTATGACATAGAATTTCTCGCCCGTTTTCCCCAGAACCAGTTCACTAATATATACTAAATATGCACCCTCCAAATCTTGCTCATCTGTTGTCAGTTAGCCCCCCACTCCATCTAGTTTATTTTTGCATGTAACATGAAAGTTCGCCTTTCCCATGTTCCTAGTTATCTACACAATTGTTTCTCCAGTCGTAATAATCTGAGATTCCACTTTCCCATTCCCTCCCCTTCTTTCCTAGGGTTTTGTCCCCACCACCACCAGAATTTTTTCTCCCTTCCAATTATCTGTGTTCTTGCAGTCTCCCAACCTTCCCCTACTTTGTACTGGTTTCTGCACTTGTTCTCCACACTTGTTCTCCATGGCTCCAGTACTCAACAGCTTCACATACCCGCTTTCTGTGCTTGTTTTCATCACTACTCCCAACCTTCCACACACACACATCCCTTGTACCATTTCCCTAAAAGAAAATAAATTTGAATATTCCTCATTATTTATTTTTCCCCTTCTCGTGTGCAGTGTACTAGTTAGTATATCACATCATTCAGCAGTAGTACTTGATATGCTGTTCTTCCTCAGCTTTACACATAAACAGATTTGTAGAGTAACAAGTGTGTGTTTGTTGCAGCGCTGTAGTGGGGTGGGGGCTAATGTAGATGTTGTGCTGCCCCTCAATCTGTGCCAGGTAGGAAGCAGGAGGAAGACAAATGGAGGGGAGGGTCTGTTCCTTGCTTTTTATACCTCACTAATGTCTTCAGTACAGGACAGTATAACCTTACCAGTCCTACCCTGCTGAAGTGTACGTGTGAAATCCTGTGTTCTCTTTGCTCCCATTGGAAATTGCATTTTCTGGCGTCGGGAGGTGTGGCAGTTTTGTATGCTTATTGTTAAAAGTTTAAACTTCCTAGAAGTATTGTAAAGAAGTTGTTTTCCGTTATTTGGTCTAATGTTGCAGACCCATTGTTTTGTCTGCCTCACCTGTAAGACCATTGCACAGGCCACAAGATGAAGAAAATCCAAATGTATGGAATTTTTTGTATTAGCATACCCTTGTGAATTTTTCTCTCCAAGAAGAAAAATTTACTTCTTGCAGATGTTGACTTTTAGATGAAATCCTAGTCTTACCGTTGCTTGTTATGTGTGCTTTTTTTAACTTGATAATAAGAGTTTGGTCAGATATTTCAGTTGGCCATGATTTGAGTTGATTCCCCAAATCATATGCTTTCATATTTGATTGCATTTGTAACTGTCAATATTGATATTCATATGTTGTTATTGTTCCAAAATTCTAATAACCCCCTTCCTTTCAAACAGAATGTCGAACGCCGATCGCAAAGCCGTGGTCAAGAATGCTGACATGTCTGAGGAGATGCAGCAGGATGCAGTGGATTGTGCAATGCAAGCAATTGAGAAATATAATATAGAAAAAGTAAGTTTTATAGATGGTCTTTTATTCTGATCTTGTATTTAACTTTTGGAATATGGGAGTTTGTAATCCTGATTCTATTAATGATGCTATTTTCTTTCTTGCAGGATATTGCAGCTTTTATCAAGAAAGAATTTGACAAGAAGTACAATCCTACCTGGCATTGCATTGTTGGGCGAAATTTTGGCAGCTATGTTACGCATGAAACCAAACATTTCATTTACTTCTATCTAGGCCAGGTGGCCATTCTTCTCTTCAAGAGTGGCTAAGGCAAGGCTTAGCTTGCCTGTAGGGGAATGGGGAGGGGGGAAGAGTTCTTCAATGTTAGCATCAGGGCAAAAGGCCAAATTTTCTTTCATTTCTTGAAGCCGTGGATCACCCTTCCCTCAACCCCACCCTGAAAGGCATTCAGGGTACAGATGGGGGCTGTGTGTTGCAGTGTTGGTGCAAGGACAGAACTACTTTATGCCTCTTTTTGTTTACTGCTAAGAATCGTTAGCAACTACTACAGGCACAATGATTTTTAGGTAACCTAGCAACACACAGCATCTCACTCCAGCTCCAGCTATGGCACCATGGGATTACATCTCTTTCCAAAGTGTATAATAGCAGCCCCATGCTGCTAATGCTGCTGATGCCACAGGTTGTTCTGCTGATAGGTTGCGAATGTGTTCAATCCACTGTGAATCTGATGTGGACCATTCCTGTGTGGTTTTATTGCGTATATATTACCACTGCACAATGTTTTCTCTCCACTCCTCACAAATACTTGACTAATATCTCTTAGTACTGCTATTTCTCCTACTTGACTAGAATGACCTGCTAATGCCATTTGAACTGCAACAGCTGCAATGGAACTTTTTGTGGAGGTAGGATTCTCACGTGGTTATGTGCAGTGTTTGGACCACCCAGTGGGTTTGGTAACCCAATAGTACGAAAATAGAAGACGTTGCTGAAGCAAAGTTCGGAAGTTGCATGAAGGGAAGGAAAGCCTGCCTGTCTTTAGCAGATCTCCAGTACTTAACCTATCATGTTACTTGCTTGTGATAGTAGATCATAGCTCAGCTGCCCATATCATTTTCAAGTGATGTTTTCCTCATGTAATTCTCTTGTGTACTAAGGAAACCACAGCTTGTTCACTGCTGTGGTATAACAAGGATCACTCAATCACTTGTTTTCCCAGCATGAAGATTACTACCATAATTGATTCAAATCTAAAGAAGGTACATGTCAAACTTTGTAATACTAAGGGGAGAATGTAAGTTGTGTGGTCCTTTTTGTATTTTAAAGCACTCCAACTTAACCATTTTATCATCATAAGAAACTGCCCAATATAATTGGGCTGCTCAAAGTCTTCATTGGTTTCCCCAGTATGATTGTGCCTACATTTTATTTGCAAAATTGCTGATTGTACAAAACCTTCATTGACTCGTGTAAGACAAAGGAGATGTCTTTATATTAAGCATTCAAATGTTTTATTTCTATAGAATTGGAACTTTTTGTTGCTGTGCTAGTTCGGAGAGTCCATTTAAAGTAAATACATTCTATTTATGTGTACCTGGTGTTTTTTTTGTGACCTATTGAGATTTTTGTATAGTATATGCTTGGAGTACTGTTGGATAAATAATGGAAACTGGATGTTGAACAAGTCAGTCATTGGAAATACAGATGTGATAGTAAAGTTTAGATTAAGACAATAAAATGGTACCTAAATTCCAATATTGGTTTGGTAGAGGCCTGCTGAATTGCATGAGGTATGTAATCATCTTTCATCATTGTCATAGGTGTAATGTACACCTCCAGGAACTAGTAATCTTTTTGTAAGTTATGTATCCTGTTTGAGACCTTGCAGCCCCTCTTCATTCTTGTGCAAGGTGGCAAGATCCAAAGTGGAATTCAGAAGCAGGCTGAAGGAAAACGAAACCAAATGCTTAATTACCACTGGTTATCCTGGGTTATTCTTGTTCAGTCGATGCCAAAAGTGAGGAATTGACTGGTTAACTAAAATCCAGCTTGGTACCCCAGATTATGTATCTGACCACATGCTGAGGGCTTCTTCCCCCTTATGAAGGGGGGTAGCCAACCAAGGCATGCACCCACCCCATGCATCATCCATAGTTTCCCCTCTGCTTGTGGACAAAGTGTCATCCCAGGTCAGAAGCAATGCAACAATACATGACATCCACACTAGGGCAGCTTCATTTACACTGACAAAAATGGATGGTATACTATGGTGGGGATGGGAGATTTTTGGAAACTTGTGCAGCAGTTGGTGTAGGCCCAGGTTAGAGCTTGACAGCAACCTACATAGTGAACAGCCCTAATCGTGGAAAAGGTATTAATATGAAAAAAAAAAAAATTGCCTTTTAAAATCTAAATGGTAGTCTATGCAAAATCTGCAACCCCCGAGTGCCTGAGGATTATTTATCTTTACAAACTAATTTTGGTGTTTTTGGCTGATCTTACGAGCTCATTCTGAGGATGGTTAAGTTGGGGGGAGATTTATAACTTCATTTCTGGGGTTGCTGCAGTTTACAAGCTTTACATGGGTACTCTGGGGTTGATCTTTACAATGTCCTTAAATGTGTTTCTGCCAGCAAGGTTGGTCAAATGCAACACGAATGATTTTAAATTGAGGAGGAAAATTCCTTCCCAGACCAAGGTCCATCTATTGCATTCATGCTTCGCCAGCAACGCTTTTCTGTGATCGGAGTGGTAACACCGAAGCAATTACCCACCTTCACAGTAGAGAATTGCTCACATTGAGGTTAAGCACCAGAAAAGCCAACAACAGCTCCACCTCATCTCTACATCAACAACACTCTAATACCACACAAACACACCGAAAATTCTTGGTGTAACATACGATACATCCATGTCTTTCAAACAACACCTCACAAACATAAAAAACAAATGCACACCTAGACTTAACGCACTTAAGTCAATCACTGGAACAACATTTGGACAAAACAAAAAAACTAATATAACAATATACAAACAATGCATACGCTCAGTGATGAATTATGCGAGTCCTGCATGGGCTCCTAATCTCGGTGAGACACACCACAACACCCTTCAAATCATACAAAACAAAGCCCTAAAAACAATTACAGGCTGCACAAATACAACACCTACAGACCATTTACACCATGAAACAAAAGTCCTCAAAGTCGAGGACCACCTCGACATGAGAGGCACACAAACACTTGCTGCAGCCACCACAAACACATCACACCCGCTACACTACATAGCAGAACACCCACACACACCAAGAAACATTAAAACTACACCCAAAGACCTTTATTACGCACAGATACTCTCTTCTCTTCCTCCACAACCACCAAATACCAGCCTCCGGAAACATATTCATAATCATATCACTCACCGCTCCATTAACACACTGAAAGACAACACACTGCTGCATGCCAGACCCCCTGATATCCACCCTTCTGAATCCTCTCTCCCACGAAAGGACAGAGTCCACTTGGCCAGACTGCGATGCGGTCACCACCCAGCACTTCTAAGCTACCAGAAGAGGCTGGACGACCGTGTTGTGAACAGCTGCCCAGGATGTAACACTTCACCCCATACCATACAACACATAATGGAAGACTGCATTATACACAATCATGCACGCAAACAACACAACATACACTCTATAAAGGATTTGTGGGAAAACCCAGTTTCGGCTGTGGCCTTCCTTGGGGAGACGGGACTGCTCGGACAGACAGTCTAGGGAACGACAACAACAACAACAACAACATCACAATATACATCCTATAAGGGGTTTGAAGGAAAACCCCGTTCAGGTATTAGGTTCTCCAAGTGATATCCGCAGGAGGCCTCGTGGCCCTCGATCTGTGGGTTAGTGGCCAAAACGACCCAAAAATCTCGCAGGGTTTGCTTACCCAAACATTTATGGACGAAATAGTCAGGTCGGCCGATTTATTCCAATCTTGCCCCGGTGCACAGAGCACCGAGAAACCTTAATCAAACGAGTAGTGCGTCAGACGAACCCCCACAATATATATCCGGTTGAGCTTCACGGTAAGGGGCAGAGAAGATTGAGGAGAGAAAAATCTTGAAAAACGAAAGGAGACCAAACGGGAACAACACCCATCGTTAGATTTCTTCTTAGAGTTTTCATCTCGCGCTCTTTTTTCGCTTCACTAAAAGGAAAATGGATTCGCCCGAACGACTTCGAAAAGTCGATTGCAATGGTTTTGAATTTCACAGCAATCCTTCAGGACGATCTCACGTTGCTTTCGTGAATTAGTATGTTCTATGTTGGTTTCGTCTAGAGCAGGGGTTCTCAACTTTTTTCCCGTTACGTACCTCGAGCATCCTCAACTAATCTGACACAGAACAGAATGGTAATATATTAAGACTGAATATAAAATAGTACCACAATGGATATCAAATTGTTTATATTGGAATACTGTGGAGGTAACAAAAGGCATAGAATTCTCTCCGCAGATTTATATATTGAAGTAATTTTTCGCTAGTCATCGGTACCACTGTTAAGTCACACGATCCCCTGATCTAGAGTATAATTAGTGGCAGATCCAGGACGATCTCACGTTGCTTTCGTGAATTAGTATGTTCTATGTTGGTTTCGTCTAGAGCAGGGGTTCTCAACTTTTTTTCCGTTACGTACCTCGAGCATCCTCAACTAATCTGACACAGAACAGAATGGTAATATATTAAGACTGAATATAAAATAGTACCACAATGGATATCAAATTGTTTATATTGGAATACTGTGGAGGTAACAAAAGGCATAGAATTCTCTCCGCAGATTTATATATTGAAGTAATTTTTCGCTAGTCATCGGTACCACTGTTAAGTCACACGATCCCCTGATCTAGAGTATAATTAGTGGCAGATCCAGGACGATCTCACGTTGCTTTCGTGAATTAGTATGTTCTATGTTGGTTTCGTCTAGAGCAGGGGTTCTCAACTTCTTTCCCGTTACGTACCCCGAGCATCCTCAACTAATCTGACACAGAACAGAATGGTAATATATTAAGACTGAATATAAAATAGTACCACAATGGATATCAAATTGTTTATATTGGAATACTGTGGAGCACAGAATTCTCTCCGCAGATTTATATATTGAAGTAATTTTTCGCTAGTCATTGGTACCACTGTTAAGTCACACGATCCCCTGATCTAGAGTATAATTAGTGGCAGATCCAGGTGGGGGGAGCTGAAGCACCCCCTACCCCTAAAATTTCTTTCGTTGCCTCATTGCAGAGGTCGAGAAAATTGTCTCGTGTACACCGGAATGTGGTAGAAAGCAGTAATACAGTGGCAGAAAGATCTCGGCATGTAAAAAAAACTTAAGTGAAAATAATTGGAAGGATATTCAACACATTATTGAAGGTAAATGTGTGAAGATGTATGATTGAATATTAGTTTTGCCCAATATTTTGAAAGAAACTAAATCAAGTGAGAACATATTTATATTCAAAATCGTCAGATTCGTGCTATACCCGAAACTCTGAAAACACCGTCGTCTGTATTTACAAAATTCAGGTTAGCCATCCCCAATCCGTCATCTACATTTACAAAATTCTGGTTAGCCCCCTCACCCATTTTGAACCTGGATACGCCCTCGAGTATAATTAATAGTTCTCTTTTCTGTTGGAATCTGTGGAGAGACGAGAGACTAGTGTTTTGTGCTGACGATTTACAGTGAGTGGTTAGAGTGACGGCACACTGCATTTCTCGCTAGCGTGCTACTTGTTTTTGCTACTTCGTTTGAGTAGAAGCTACTTCGGTCACAGTATTCTAGACTTCCGTAAGAACTTCTCAACAATGTGTCTAACATTCGCATAGGTTGAACTTCTCTAAGTTCATTGTTTAGGTTTTCACTAATATGACGCAAGAGGTGTTCTGGTATGGACAACCAAGGAAGATGGCAGGTATATGTTGGAAGAGGGAGAGGTGGAAGAAGGGTCGGAATGGAGAAAAGGAGGGAGGCGAGCTGGTTTAACCCTGTCGATGGAAATGCGGCCTGGCTTAGAACTTCGGTCAACGAGGAAGTGCTTCGCCGACCTATTGATAACTTTGTAGGGTCCATCGTACGGTCGTTGGAGAGGGGTTCGTCAGAAGTCCCGCCTGCCGAAGACATGGCCCGCTGAATCTAGAGCTAGGGGAAGATGAACTGGGTTTGTGTGTGTTGTCCGTGGTGGCGGGGAGCGGGTATTGGCAAAGGTCTCCCTGAGTAGTTGAAGGAGGGCGTGTCGGTCGGGGTCGCTGACAGCAGGGGTGGCTATCTCCCCAGGAAGGCGAAGGTCTTCTGCATACACTAATTGGGATGGAGATACGTCGCTGTCGACCTTGGGAATATTGCGGATGGAGAGGAGCATCAGAGGAAGGGCATCGACCTAACCATATTGCTACAGGCCCGCCATTGGTTGGGTGGTGAGGGTGTCTTGGGAACCATGTGGAGTGGCGATGCCCAACCACTCTCAGAGGAGCGCATGGTACCGCTTGGTCGAGTAGTTCTTGGAGCTCTTGCTTGGCGGCTGCCAGCTTCTCTGGGGAAAGACGTCGAAGCTTACTGTAGACCGGCGGCCCAGTTGTTTAGATATGGTGCACTATGCTGTGGGGACGAGTAGTGGTGGCCTTGTATGGAGACGTCAGCTGAGGGAAGTCTTGCAGGATTTGTGTGTATTCGCCAGCTGGCTGAAGGGAAGGAGTGTCGTTGGTGATAGTTCCTGGTATGCGACTTGTTGCATGTTGCATGACAGTTATCTCTGGTGCTGACTGACATTTTGTAATGCTGTAGAAGTCATAGCCTAGGGTTGGTATATGGACGTCTGCAATAACAAAGGTCCAGGGGAACTTGACATTCTGGAGATCCAGGACAGCGTAGTGGCGATGGGTGGACCATTGGCTGCGAGCAGATCGTATGACGGAAGGTCTTTACCTTAATTAGGGGCTGCTTTAGGAAGCATGATGCTGACGGCTGAGCCCGTGTCCACCAGGAAGGAGAGTTCAGAATGATGATCACGCAGAGAAAGGAGGGTGAAGGCATGGTACCGAACCCCACGTCTGGCTTTTGCCGACCAGGTGCAAGGCTCGGTACATCTGAGTGCTTTCTCACCAAAGCGGGCATGGTACCAGCAGGAACCACTACCCCTAGGTGGCACAACACTTCGTGGCATTTGATTTTTGCAAGTTAACTGCTTCAGCAATTTTCTTATTTCGGCCATTTCCTCCCGTATCTGCTACACCTTTGGTTCCCGGTACTGTCCGACGGATGAACGGTCCTGCTCACTGCACTATTGACTTGGGGAAAATTGGTCGAGGTGATAACTGGGAGACCCGTGATCACTAGCACCTGTAATATCACTGCACACAGTGTTCATTGCACTGTTGCTCTTTTCTGAGAGCAGGGTGTTTATCAGAGGTCCACAATCACTAGCATTTGTAATTTTACTGCACATGTTGTTCACTGTAGTGTTGCTTCTTTTTGAGAGCGTGGTATTTGTCGACGCTTAGGGCGTCCAGATTTAACTGTAGGTCCTCCGGCATCTTGGAGAGGTGTATTGACAGAAGTTCCTTGGGAAGGGGCACCTTTGTACGAGCGTTGAGTGTAGCCATTCTCCTGAAAAACATTGCTGGCCGGTTGTCTCCAAATTGGATTTGCTGCAATTCCTTGTAAAGTTCCTCGTCAGGTCTGGCGTAGTGGTTCCTCAAGGCTGCGTTGAGAACTTGAGAGCGTCACACTTGCATTCCTCCGGTGGTGTAATGATAACGTTCTGGACGAGTGAGATAACTTGCGCCGGTAAAGCGGCAATATACGCTCCATAGGCTCGCTGATCGGCCATCCCATTCCAAGTTGCCAAATATCCTTGTGCGTGGATTAGCCAATTTTCCACGTCATGGGAAAAACCGGAGAGTTTGAGCTTTGAGTCTGCCATCTTCCTGGTTGTCACTCTAGGGTCACCAATTTGTAGTGTTCGTGTATGGACAACCAAGGAAGAAATCAAACTCCTGACTACATAGTAATCTTTATCTCTAAATCACCGAATCAGGTGAGTATTTAACAAGCTTGAAATCTGGAGCTGGAGGTCCTTCATCGATGCTAGGAGAAAGGTCTTAGAGCTGAAGGTGAGTTGTTGCTGCGATGGTTGGAGAGGCTGTTCTGATCTCGGCTGGCAAGAAGCGGTCCTTTTAAACCCCGAGATAGGATCGGGGACGGGTCCCGTTGGAACATCTAGCCTTCTGATTGACCGCCTTCCCTTTGGCTGTGGTCTTCGTGAGTGTGCTATGAGCCTTGGTGAGTGGATAGGCCTCCACTCGCGTTGGTGACGTCGTTAGTCTGGGTTGGACCGGCCAGGGAAGTAGATATCTCCGGTGTGTCCGGCGTCAGTGGCTGAGACAACGTCACCACGAGAGTATTTTGACATTTTGAAATTTACAAAAACAAAAGGTCGTAACCGAAGTCGAACGAAGTAGCAAGAGCAAGTAGCATGCTAGCGAGAATCGGTCCAGTATTGCAGGCTGTTGTGTTAATGGAACAGTCGAGCAGCGGTAGTTATAAAACTCGAAATGGGAAGAAATGGGCCTAAAACCCATATTAACTACTGAAATGGACCTTAAGCTGTCTTCTATGGTATTTATAAAATTCAAATAAGATTTTTATATGTATAATCATGCAGTATGTAGTGGAAAATCAGAATATAAAGACAAACATAAAAAATATTTCATATGGATTGAACCATGATAAAAATATGTATACTTTCCTATATACTACAACTTGGTAATCAAACACTCGCTCACTAAAAGTAATCCACATGCTGATTTGGCTTAAATTACCATTTCACGAATGGAGTGCTTACTACCAACGACGTTGGCTGGGGGAATGCTAATTAGGTGGAAATTACACGTAAAATAACGAATGGAGAGTGCAATATCTGGAGAAGTGCATTATAGATGCTATACCTGCTTGCCGATGCAGTGGTGTCGTGTTTTTTTTTGTTTTTTTTTTGGGGGGGAGGGGTTAACGCGCGGGGTGAGTGTCAAAGGAGGGGATAGGTTACTAAGTGATTTGTGAATGAATAATCTATGCATCACTCACAGATACAAAGACTAGCTGAGCCGATGGTAGCTACAATAGGAAAACAAATTTGAAATGAAGAATAGAAATGCCCGAGTCAGTGCTATGGGCCCAAGCTTGTTTACAATTTGAACAAGGGTGCCGGCTATGGACGACTGAGACCTCCACGATATCCCCCAAGCCTTCTCCGTCTCCCTCTCTCCACCTCATCCCTGCTCTTCCCTCATCCATATCTCCTCCTCCCCCACCTCCCTGCTCTTTCCTCCTTCGCATCCTTCTCTTCCCGATTACTTTTCCTAACTTTTTAATCTCCCTGACATCATTGCTCATCGTGGGAAGGACGGAAAGGACGAACATGGTACAGAGAAGTGATCTTTATTGATTTGTCTAAATACCAAGTGGGGCCGAAGTTGCTGTGAGTACACATTAGTGTTTTTAAGTGACTTCAGGCCAAAAGTTCACAATCGGTGTTCTGCATCCTATTGTGAATCGTGAATATTGTATACTCGTGAAAACTGATGTCATGGCGTCAGGGATGACCGGTATGCTTTTAGCCCTGCTGGGAGCGGTCTTGCTGATCAACGTAGCTGCAAGTGGTCAACCTTCATACGTTGCAGTGGGCATTCCTTGTTACTCCTCTAACAATTTGGCTAGAGATAAAATCTCAAGAATCACTTTTAACCAACATACTCTGTGCCAGTTCCTTTTCCCGCCTGCCACAACAAAAGAAGACCGAAAGCGGCGGCAGGTTCGATTAGGTAAACAAAGGGGAATTTCTCATATATTACCGAACCGAAAAATCAACACTTCTAAGTTTCTCGTAACCTTCGCCCTCCTCTGTAGTGATGTACATCCCTGTCCTGGCCCAGTTGCAACGAGAGTCCCAAAACGCCCATGCGTAAGCTGTCTAAAATGAGTCCGCCGCAACAGTACAGCCATCAGCTGCAATTCCTGTGGGGAGTGGACTCATATCAAATGTTGTGGAATTTCTCCCGAAACCTACAATGTCGCCTTAGTGAATGAGGACATTCTTCACTTCACTTGTAATGGGTGTACACTCAAAGAACTACCAGGCCCCCCTACGTCCGATGGTGAGGATGACTCTATACCTGTTGTTGTTGTTGTTCCATAGACTGTCTGTTCGAGCAGTCCCGTCTCCCCAAGGAATGCCACGCCCGAAACGGGGTTTTCCCACAAATCCTTTATGGAGTATATGTTGTGTTGGTTGCGTGCGTGATTGTATATAATGCAGTCTTCCATAACGTGTTCAATAGTATGGGGTGAAGTGTTACATCCTGGACATTTGTCCACAATGCGGTCATCCAGTCTCTTCTGGTAGCTTAGAAGGGCTGGGTGGTGGCCACATCGCAGTCTGAACAGGTGGACTCTGTCATTTCGTGGGGGAGAGGATTCAGAGGGATAGATATCAGGGGGTCTGGCATGCGGCAATGTGTTGTCTTTTAGTGTGTTAATGGAGCAGTGAGTGATGTGATTATGAATATGTTTCCGGAGGCTGGTATTTGGTGGTTTTGGAGGAAGAGAAGATATAGATTTTTTTATTTATCTTTTTTTATTCCTGTGCGGGTGTTCAGCTATGTAGTGAAGCGGCTGCGCTGTGTTTGTGGAGGCTGCAGCCAGTGTCTGTGTGCCTCTCATGTCAAGGTGATCTTTGACTTTGAGGACTTTTTTTTCATAGTGTAGGTGGTCTGTAGGTGTTGTATATGTGCAGCCTGTAATTGTTTTTATTTTTATTTTTATTTTTATTTTTATCTTATTTTATTTATTTATTTATTTATTTATTTATTTATTTATTTTTTGTATGGTCTGAAGGGTGTTGAGGTGTGTCTCACAGACATTAGGTGCCCATGCTGGACGCACATAATTCATCACTGAGCGTATGCATTGTTTGTATATTGTAGTATTAGTTTCTTTGATTTGTCCAAATGTTGTTCCAGTGATTGATTTAAGTGCGTTGTGTCTAAGTGTGCATTTATTTTTTATGTTTGTGATGTGTTGTTTAAATGACATGGATGTATCGTATGTTACACCAAGAATTTTCGGTGTGTGTGTGTGTGTGTGTGTGTGTGTGTGTGTGTGTGTGTGTGTGTGTGTGTGTGTGTGTGTGTGTGTGTGTGTGTGTGTGTGTGTGTGTGTGTGTGTGTGTGTGTGTGTGTGTGTGGTATTAGAGTATTGTTGATATAGATTTGAGGAATGTATTTGTGTTCTTTTGTCCAGTTGGTGAGAAGTGTTGCTGTAGATTTGGCTGCGGCTATTCTGAGTCTGTTTGTAATAAACCATGTGTTGAGTGTATCAAAGTATGGCTGTATTATTTCTGCGGCTTTGCCTGTGTTACGATGTGTACATGTGATTGTTATGTCGTCTGCGTGGGAAGAGATTTGTATTTCTGAGGTGTCTGGTGTGGGTATACCATGCATGTATAGATTAAAGAGTGTGGGGGATAGAACAGAGCCCTAGTGCTCCATTTTTTATGCTTCTGATGTGCGATGATTGGCCATTATATGACACATAAACATTTCTGCCTGCCAAATAATTGGCCAGCCATCTTTTGGTGTTATTGTGCATGTCTGTGTTATATATTTTGTATGTTAGTTTGTGGTGGGGGATAGCATCAAAAGCTTTACTAATGTCTAATGTTATAAGAAGTGTTCTATGATGGGGCCTATCTGAGTTGATGTCATCTAATATTCTTTGCGTGAAGTTTATTAGAAGAGTGTTTGTGGAGTGTAGTGGCCTAAAACCGTGTTGTGATTCAGCAAGGGGAATATGTGGTGTGATGAGCTGAAGTATGAGGCGTTCAATGACTTTGGAGGGGGTGCAGAGAAGTGTGATTTGGCGGTGTGATGTTGGGATTGTTGGGTCTTTATTGGTGTCACAAAGTTTTTTTTTTTTAATAAATAACTCGGTGTAATAGAGAGGTGAGAGAGAAACACATCAACACCACTAAGATGGGTGTATTGGATTAACAAATAACACAGCTATCCTAACTAATTATATATCACCAACGCATAGACCAGTGTAATGGCTTTAACACAGTCCCTATTCCAATAGAATATGTGAATCACCTGTTCTATTAATACAATACCTATGGAGGTAGGAATGCCAAACACCTCCTGCTCTTCTGGAGGGAGGCCTAAGTGTCCTGTTCGACAGCTCGTCGCTGTGATCTCCTGCTCGGGTCGAGCACCGAGTCCTCCCACAGCTCGTCGTTGTCAACTCCTGCTTGGTCGAGCGCTGAGTCCTTCCACAGCTCGTCGTTGTGATCTCCTGCTGGGTCGAGCGCTGAGTCCTCCTGTAGTACCCTCCCTCTGTAGATCTGGGAGGAAGAGGAGAAGTGGACCACCGCGGACGGCGGTCGTCGAAATAGTGCGATTTGCGATTTGCGCGAGATCGGTTTTTGTGGGAGGGGAAGCAGGTCTGTAAGAAAATGAAAATATAGTAGTGTATAAAAGAGGGCTTTTGCCACCGGGCGATTAGGGATATTTATTACACGGCGTCGTGTTTTTGGAGGTATGGGCAGGAGACTTGGGGTTGCAGACTGCGATTGATGTGTAACCGTGAGATTACATGGAATATCTATTCCTCTTATCCTCATCCAACAAAGTTAGAAAATGAGTAGGAGGCTTAGTCTTAGGGAAAGATAGAGAAATTGGAAATAATCTTAGTGGTAGGTAAACTGAAATGAGAAGATGTAGTAGGAGAGAAAGTTGGAAATGAAAATAATTTCAGTAGGAGAGAAAGTATATGTAGTTGTTTGTGTATGCAGTTGTGTTAGTTTTGTTTGCGGTATGGATTTGTGTGTATTCTACACAGTGTTGATGCCTCCAACGAGTATGCTTATAGCCTGTCAATTAATGGGCTACATGCAATATTATCATTACTATTATTATTATCATTATTATTATTGCTATCACCAGTCAAAGCTGGTGAAGGGGTGCATTATTGATAAGTACGGTTATACACGTCTTATAGTGTACACCGCACGTGGGACGGGCGCAGCTGACAGATAGTCTGTACGGTGTGGTCTAGGTGTAATGTGTTGTATCAGGTGTTTGTGTCTGTCGTGCAGTTTTTCTAGGTGTGTTGTGAAATAGTGCCCTCAAGTTCCTCCATGCCCTCCCTCTGTAGATCTGGGAGGGAGAGGAGAACCGAAGAGGAGGGTTGTACTGCGCATGCGCGGGCAGCAGTGACAACGAATCGCCCGTCGGCTCTGGGAAATCTCTGGCCTGTAGTCAGGGACTGACCCACGTCGTGCGTCCCCTCTTCCAAAGCCCGGATCATAGTTTGGTATATGTTTCAGGTATGGTCTGAGAACAGTTATGGCGAATCAGGATACCAGGCAACAAGGTAATTGGACCTTTCCCGCCAGCTCCTTGTTTTACTCATCCCAGTACTGGTCCCCTGTACCCTACTTCTGGTGCTACAGATTTATGTACATTCATTTCCCGGTGTTCAGACTAATGTGCCATTGCTCACTCCGTCCTGAAGTATAGGCAATTTTTGTAACTAATTAATAGGTGACCCAAGCTGCCATGTAGCATTCACTATAACTACATGTTGATACTGTTGATATTTACTCATGCCCTGGGATGGACTCCTCTTTATTGTCCTACACTTGCTGCTACAGCGGTAGAATAATGTAGTATGTCACTAATGGTGTTACTCTGATCTGGTACTCAATCATACTGTTTTTGGTACCTTTTACTACTATTCTGTTGTTCCTGATGCATAATACAATGTTCCTTTATTATGTTGGTGCTCAAATTTTGGTCTCAATCCTGTGTTACGAACATTTTAGTAGTATTAGCAAATCGATAATAATGTTTATGTGTAATATGTGTACTGATTTATATTACTCATGACTGTTTCTGGTCCCATTAACCCCTACATATGCTGTCTGCGTAACTTAGCGTAGAATAACAGTCTAATGAGGACCAGAATGGAAATAATTTTTTTTGTTATCCTCGGCAACTGTAATTTCGAACTATGTTTTCTTTTCATTATCTGTATTTGATGTAAATATTTGATTTATTGCCAAATAAACATTATTATTATTATCATTATTATCATTATTATTATTATTATTATTATTATCATTATTATCATTATTATCATTATTATCATTATTACCATTATTATTATTATTATTATTATTATTATTATTATTATTATTATTATTATTATTATCATTATTATTATTATTAATTATTATTATTATTATTATTATCATTATTATTACTATTATTATTATTATTATTATCATTATTATTATTATTATTATTATTATCATTATTTTTATTACTATTATTATTATTGTCGTCGTCGTCTTCGTCGTCGTCGTCCCCCTCCTCCTCCTCCTCCTCCTCCTCCTCCTCTTCATCATCATCATCATCGTCATCATCATCATCATCATCATCATCATCATCATCAATCATGAATATTATTATTATTATTATTATTATTATTATTATTATTATTATTATTATTATCATCATCTCTATCACCAGCTCAACACGTGATCCGGATGATCACCTGCATGCATTCGAGACAATTCACTTGAAGTAAGTAATCGTATTTTTTTTTTCTTACTTAGCAATCCAGATTGCCAAAAATATTCTAAATTTTATTTAGATAATGTTCTATGCAGGATGGACGTTTGTTTAATTTGTTTAGCTTTTTTTAGGTATATATTAGTTGTACACCGTTATTAGGGTGTTCTATCTTTAGAAAATTAAACGGAATTATGAATCTAAATAAGTAAACCAAACTGCATAAAGATATATATGTGTATGTATATATTATTTAACCTTTTTTATTATTTATTCATATTCTACTTGCTACTTGTGTGTAGATTTCTTAAATCAGTTTAGTATAACAATAATATGAAAAGAGTATGAACGGTTGTCGGAATGTCGTCCGATTTGTGCATCCAATAATCAAATTTTGTTTCCCTTGCATTGTGAGTGTATCAGTAGTGTAGTATTGTTTCACGAGTGTAATTAATAATGGCAAGAAACTGTACTAGGAGGAATAATGTTTGAAAAAATGACAGGAACCTTGAAAATTTCAAAATTTTCGAGAAAAAAAAACTGCACCCGACCGTGTAACAACACTTCGATAAGTCAACATTTGTTTGGTAAGCAAATTTTTGCCCTTGAGTCGTTTGAATTAGCTGCTGGCACTCGATTTTATTTAGTTAAATGAAACTCCTCCCTAGTGGATGTTGGTTGCTAGGATCAATAGAGATAAGTTCACTTCAAAAACCTGTTCGCACCCTCTATTACGCTAACCGTCTAACAATTTAACTTTTTCGCCAAACTGTCAGATGTACAACAATTGAAACGATATCCTTTACGCTGCAACACTAACCTGCTATTCTGTGTCGACAGAATAAAATAGCTCAAACTAGCGGGTTTTGCTTCATTTCTTGAATGAAATAAGTACTAGAACGTGCATATGGATTAATTCGCTTTTAAACATCTATCTGTGTACCAAGGGCCTTTTCACCACATAGGTCCTGTGTCCGGCCTTTACAAATATTCTCGTTAGAAATCATCTCTGTTGATTTCTTATCAGTTTGTCCCTCTCCTTTCAGTATCCTCGTCCACTCCCAGGGCCCTCGCATGGGGGGAGTGGGGGTTAGGGGGGCATATGCCCTGGGGCGGCACATTTAGAGGGGCGGCAATTCTAGTTTGGACATGCTGCCCACAAGGCTGACAAAATAAATACGATAAAACAAAGGCCAAAGGAGCCCTGAGTATTTTACCGTAATCTACGAATTTTGCGTTAGAATCAACAGAATATGAAGCCAATAACTAAAACAGGCTGTAAGGGATGGTGGAGATGTAAAGTGGTGATGGGAGGGGGGGGAGTCACTTTTTTTTTTATTTTTTTTTTTAGTGAGGTATCACTCCCACGGTCTTTGTCTGAGCCCGTGGGGGGGGGGGCGGCACTTAGGCATCTAAGGGCTCTGCCCACTCCTTGTGTCCATCGTTTCCTAGGGGGCTCCTACTGGGAGAATTTCTTCGTATCCTTTTGTAAGATTTGCGAAGAAATTCTTAGAGCAGTGTGCGACTTTGTGCGCGATATGGAACTTGCACCTATTCTAAAGTTGCCCTTCTCAGAGCGGAGTCGTTTTCTTTCTTATCCTATTCAGTATTCGTTTTCTGTTACATTGACTCCGCAATCATTTTCTTTGATACATATTATTTAGAAAAAAAAATATATATATTTTTAAAAGTAAATATCCCCGTATTCTGTGCGTCATTATATTGCATTAATTTAGTGCAGTCATTGCGACAAAAAATTACGTTGATAACGAACGTTCATACATTGTGCTGGGTCTGCCAACTTTGAATGATCGAAGAGAGTGGTGATATGATTACAGTATTCAGGTCACTAAAGGGGATAGATTGCATTGACAATAGATTTCTCATGATTAAGGATGGTGGCTTTAAGAAATCATGGGAACAAATTAAGAAAAAAATAACGTGTCTAAATGATGTGATGGAATGCAGTTTTCGTTATGCAAAAATACTTGGAATAGCTTGGAAGGTGATATAGCCCAAGCTCAAGCAATGTCTGGGTTCAAATCTAAATATGGCAATTGGAAATCAAGGATATAAATCAAGTTGGAACTGTACATGAATTTGAGACTAGGTAATGATAAACCTGAGAGTAGGGGGACGGGATCCAACGAGCGCTGCAAATAGGTAAATGCATATCGTTTAAAGGAAGGGCAAGTTTGGATCAAAAGTGTTGAGAACATAGAAATGCCGGAAGAGTGGTCTGTGTGTGATTCACCACGATCTCGGATCACGTGTGGGACTCGTGATTGACAGCTTTTGCTCGTCCGAATGAGAGCTCAGTTATATATAGCCTGGTCTGTGTGTGCGTGATTCACCACCAACATGGTCTTGGATCACGTGTTGGACTTGTGATCGGCAGCTATTTCCCTCCCGGTAGAGAGCTCAGAGGATATACGACCGATCCATGGGTAATGCTATGACCTTACACGCACACACATCCCCAATTCTCCGCCCACGAGAGTTTGAGTATCGACTTGGAGCGCAGCGATACTGAAATTATATCAGGCCTGGGCAGGATTTCTAACCATCGCGCCGTCAAGTCGTTTGTGCGTATGAGTGTGCGTGCTTTGTATCAAGGTCTAAATATACAGGTCAGACCGTTTACATTCTTCTGCGCAGCTTCTGACGTCATTTGGCTGAGTCCATTTTCTCTTTGTGATACACTGAAGAAAACTGTGAAACGCCAAGGAAGACAGGAACTATAATATTTTATATATATATATATATATATATATTATATATTCATATATATAGACAGGAACTATAATATTTTATATATATTTATATATATATTTTATATAATATTTGTCAGAATATAACTAATTGCGTGGAGCAGTGCGAGCGAAGGCGACGTCATTTTCGAACGACGGACCAGCTTCAACTGACAGCTATAGGACCCGCTAACCCCACTTTGAACAGCCAGGTGACGTTCACGGGCCCGCTGCGCCAACTCCCTCGAAATTCGGTCGGAAGTGGTTAGACCTTATATTCTTAGATCTTGCTTTGTATCGTGTCGTTGCATATGTAATTGCTTCTATGCGCAGTGTATGTTCATGTAAATAACATCTTTGCTTCCAATCTGTATTGAATATTCTGCCGCGCACAAGATGTCTTGATCTGTATGTAATTGTCAGTTACCGACGACAAATCTATCGAAATAAACACGAAATGTATGACGTTTCGCTTGTTGTAAGATTATATCAAGTTGATTTCTCAGTACATTTTGCTTCTTACAGTTTTATCAAGTGGATGTGCTTGTATAACAACCCGAATCAATCAAATCAGCCATCCTGAGCCCACTGTTGAACAAAGGTCGCTTTCATAGCATCCCATGGGTCAGCCGACTGCGCCAACCTCTGCCACGTCACTCCTACAAACTTCTCCATCTCGTCCCTCCATCTTCTGTCTGGTCTTCCTCTTCCACGCCTCCTGTCTCGCGACGTCCATTCAGTAACACACTTGCTCCATCGCTCATCAGTCGTTCGCGCTAACTTCTGCCCAATTCCACTTCCTCTCTTTTACAGCCTCCACAGTATCTTTCACTCCAATCTGCTCACTCACCCAACTTGCTCTCTTTCTGTCTCTTAGCGTTATACTGCGTACTAAATCATGTACATGATAGAGCTGTAACAAGCAGAGAAACTTTTGCTAATAAAGGCTCTGTATGGTCTTTCTTTTGAAAACTTGATCTCTCTTGAAGTATGAAATGAAGAGCGAAAAGAATCTTACTTCAAACCTTTATTTACCAATAATATGTTGAAAATTAACCATCCAATGCGCGCAGTTTTTCCTTGACTCTGCGATACCGCCGCAGTTTCCGCGCGGTAAAAACCGCTAGTGTAAACAGGACTTTATAGTTAGCGCATTAGAATTTCTGTAGATGTGTGAACACACACACACACACACACACACACACACACACACACACACACACACACACACACACACACACACACACACACACACACACTCGCACACATGTATACGGGACGCCACGAGCATAGCTCCCCTTCCCGTAAAATACTAGGTAAATACACATGTCTCGACGGAGCAGTGGTAGCGTTCGCAACTACTAACTCAACTGTCCGAGTTCGGATCCAGCCCAGGGCTGAAATATTTTCAGTATCGCTGCGCTGCGGGTTGTTACTCCAACTGTCATGGGCGGATGTGTGTGTGTGTGTGATTCACCATGGTCTTGGATCACGTGTTGGACTCGTGATCGACAGTTATTAACCTCCGGATTAGAGCTCAGAGGTCGTATGACCCATCTATGGGTAATACTGTGACCTACACGCACACACACACTCCAAACTCACCGCCCACGAGAGTTGGAGTGTGTGTGTGTGTGTGTTTGTTTGTGTATTTACCTAGTTGTAATTTGAAAGATAGTAGCATGAAAAATCGGTTATTGTCAATAGGCGCTTTGGGTGTGGTTCAGGAGGTTTAGGCGTGATTAAGGAGGCTTGCATCGATGCTGGGTTCTCGAGGTACTTCGTAAGGATAAGTACATCGTCGTGGTACACACATCTACGAATAAATAGGAAGATAAGGAAAACGGAGGGAGGTCATTCCAGTCTAGGGAAGGGTGAAGACCTTCCACCGTTCCTCCGGATATTCCTCTTCATTCTCAGATATTGTACCACGACTATGTACTTGTGCTCAATGGCAATAACACCCTCACCCCAGCTTTATACACGAATATAATTTCATTTTCCTACAAACTTTTCTCACCCTCCCACAAAAACCGATCCCGTGAAAGCGGGTGGTCTGCCACAGGTAGTCCATAGTTCATATCTAAGTTGTGCAGGGAGGACTTTTCCTTCTCAAGGACATCATAGTGGTCAGGGCTGAAAAAGTGCTGATCCAAAAGGCATTTTCCTTCTGAAGGACATAATAATAGTCAGGGATGAAAAAGAAAAACAGTGATACTATGTGCTGATCCAAAAATATTTTTTTATTGTGAAGGGCATCATAGTAGTCAAAGCTGAAAAAAACGATAATTCTACGTGCTGATCCAAAAGGATTTTTCCTTCTGAAGGACATCATAGTAGTCAGAGATGAAAAAAAAAAGAAAAAAAAATCTTTGTGCTGATCCAAAAGGATTTTTCCTTCTGAAGGACACCATACAGTAGAAGTCAGGGCTGAAAAAAAGAAAATCAATAATACTATGTGCTGATCCAAAAGGATTTTTCCTTGTGAAGGACAGCATAATAGGCAGAGCTGAAAAAACGACAATTTTCTCTGCACTCCAACTCTACGTACTGAGTTCAATTAACACACCCATACACCTTTACCTAACATTTCCACCAAAAACTATTGAGAAACCAATTAACATAAGAACATAAAAATAAGAGACTAAAAGAGACCGTAAGGCCTAAACTAGGTAGTTCCATGTCCATTACCACCTGTCATCCCTGTCCTTAAATTTATCTAACCTCTTAAAACAACCGATGATTCCAGCGCTCACTACATGGTTACCAAGTTTATTCCATTCGTTAACCACTCTATTGGTAAGCCCATTCTTGCTCATTTCCTGCTTAGATATAAGTTCATTACTGCGAGTCCTGCCCTGCTGTCTTAATATGATGACCTTGCCTACATTACCCTTGTTAAAGTCTTTGACCCATTTGTATACCTGTATTAGATCACCCCTCACTCT
>NC_134784.1:15844438-15901938 GCF_046742065.1 Oratosquilla oratoria
TGTTGTGACTGCATGAGGAGGAATGGGCGGGGAGGTGGGGGGGTGGGGGAGTATGTGTGAGTAAATTTTGACGCAGCCCGAAGGGATTTCTCCCCGTCCTCGCCTTATATGCAAAGGGGGATGGAGAGGGGGGGGGTCGCCGATTAAATGAAGCGGCCTCGCTGTGGATGTACTGTGTCGTGCGACACTGCTTCTGACCCAGGGCGGTGGGCAGGGTGCAGGGATGACCCGTCATCCAGGAGGTGCTCAGATGAGAGGAAGGGTGGGAGGGGTGTGGAGTGTATTTAGGGATGAAATGGGTGGGAGTGTTTTTGTGCCTTTCCCTTTTTGGCTACCTCCCTTGGAAGGGGGAAAAAGCCTTGGTATATGTATGTATGTACATTATTTTAAATGTGTATATTCGCTTTGAGATACGTATTTTTTTACATACGTCGATGGTTACTTAACGAATTAATTTGTTATCTCTAGTTACCAGTGTATATATATATATATATGTACATAAATATATATGTATGTATGTATATATGTATATATATACGTATGTATATATATACGTATGTATATATATACGTATGTATGTATATATATGTATTTATGTATATGTATGTATATATGTATGTATATATATATATATATATATGCATGTATATATATATTACAGGTGAAAAATGTAATCACACATTTGTATCTACTGAAGAGGATTGCAGTCTGCAATCAAAATATATAGATTTCCCGTTTCCAGTTTTTTTTACTCCAACAGTGGTTTTCACGTGATATGTGTGTATATATATATATATATATATATATATATATATATAAATAATATGTGTGTGTGTGTGTGCGTGTATGTGTGTGTGTGTGTGTGTGTGTGTGTGTGTGTGTGTGTGTGTGTGTGTGTGTGTGTGTGTAACACATTCTGTGGTTGCGCATGCTCTCCCCTCGCCAATTAAATATATTTTTGTTAACCAGAAAACACACTTGGAACTCCATGATCATTGGTGGTAGTGGTGGTACTGCAGCTACCGTCACCACCGCTGCCACCACTTGACTATCTTTACCTTACGGAAGGAACAAAGGGCAAAGATTGGGAGATACGGTCATCTTGCAGAGTGCCCTTGAAAGGCCACGAGATGGTGATTGGGAATGTGTAGCTGAGATCTCTCCCTTGCGAGGACATAAAAACGTATCAGAAGGCTGAAAGAGACTGCATTAGACCATAAGTCCTACACTTGTCACTTCCATGTCCCTTACTACCTGTCATCCCTATTCATAGCTATGCACGTGTAGAGGGGTATACAGCGCGCATACCACATGTGTATGTCAGAGGAACTGAGTGATATTTGAAGGAAAAAAATAAATCTGTTAAAGCTCGGACGAGCTTCTTGGCTCCTGCCTGCTTCAGACAGACACGGACATATTTCCTCTCCAACTTTATGGATAGGAATGACAGGTGGTAAGGTGAAAGTCTCCCTAACGGGATTATCGTACAGACCTTTCACGGGCTTCACCAGCGCCAACGGTTGATATTTCGTTCGAGTAAAAACGACTTCGGTTACAATATTTCATTTTTCAAATCTCCAAATGTCAAATTACCTTTCCGTCATATATAGCAAAGCTAAATGACGAACTAAGAGATTGTATACCTATACGAATGTTAGGAATACTGTTTAATTGTTCTTAGAGAAGTCTAGATTTCTATAAGCGAAGTCATCTTGCAGTTATCCAAGTGGAGGTTGGAGATAGGATGTAGGAGGAAAAATAGCCCAGTGTGATAACACTTTAAGGAGGGTATGACAGGGTCTTCATACTCACGGCCAAGACCCAAAGAACTCCTTTCGTTCACGTAGTCTGGAAGAGGATCTGGCGGCGGCGGGAGACTGTGATTCAGATCCGTAAATTCTTCTTCGAGAACAACAACTGTTGGAAGTGCAAACGGCACACTGGCCTCACTCGCCTGCCCTCAGCAGAGGAGCAGTGGTAGTAGCAGCAGGAGCAGCGCCACGATTCGAAAGGAAAGGCACCGAAGCATGATTTCACCTCGGGCAACTGATGAAGGCGTGTTGGCTTGCGGAAGCTGTGGAAGAGAAAAGACGGAGTGGCATTGAATGTGCCCGCTCCTCCCGAGTCGAGCGATAAAGATACAAGAGCTTTGATATCAATTTGTCGTGTAGGCCGCAGTGTTTCTCAACTTCTCAAGCTTTGTGGATCTTATATCGACTTGAATATTCAGGGCACCCCTTGATACGGGATTAGATAGGTTATACTGTAGTCATTTTACATTTGTATTTAAGAACTGTTAACAAAAGGTTTTATTTCCACAGGAATTGGTGTCTATTGTCAGATTATTTTCGTTGTAAAACATGTCACAATATAAAAGAAATACGTCTATATTTACGGTATGGAAAATGAAATAGACCTCGCTTCTAAGATTAACTGTAGCTGCAAGTTGAATGTTCTAACACAGGTAAGATAGGCTGAATATCCCACTATCGAAGAAAGTTGTTTGAAGATACATAGATTGCGATCACTGTGATCCTCTTCACCGTGAAAGAATCACAGTGATTGCAATATATACATGTTCAAACAACTTTTCTCCTATAGTGGGATATTCAATCTAACTGTAACATGTTGAATTCCCTGTCCTGCAGACCTTTTGGTAGGATTCCGCGGACCCCTGGTTGAGAAACACTAGGGTAGGGTGACAAAGGCCTAGACTGATTTTTCAATGCTGTAACACGAAATAGAGCACAATGGGGTGTTCATGTATATGTACTTCAAGACACACACACACACACACACACACACACACACACACACACACACACACACACACACACACACACACACACACACACACACACACACACACACTGATAAGACCAAAATTGGAATATGCAGCAACAGTATGGTCACCAAGTACAAAAAAATGTATAAAAAAACTTGAAAGAATACAAAGAGCAATTACAAAATTGGCACCAAAACTCACACACACACACACACAGGTCGGAGAGAGAGGTTGTGTTAAGAGGGGCTCCTGTAAAAACCAGACTTTTTCAACATAATTACAAGGCCAAATCAGATAACTACGAACAGGAACAAATAGTGTGTCCACTGAACTGGGACAGTGGGAATTAAGTGAAAAAGTGGATGAAGTGTAACAATAATAGAGGGAAATAAGTGTGGAGAAGAACATGGAAGACGACGAACAGGACCGGGGAAGTAAACAGAGCACCATTTGCCCAACTTGTGAGAAGGTGGTCCGTGATGACGATAAAGGATTGGTATGTAATCTGTGTGATATGTGGCATCACGCAAAGTGTGAAAAGATGTCAGATGAAGTATATGAATTTTTAGCAGAAAATGAGGTAAGCACTATTCATTGGTATTGTAGCAAGTGTAATACAGTATTCAGCAAGATGGTTAAGCAGATCACCACAATTTCAAAGAGGCAGGATACTGTGGAAAAACGCATGGATGCCATTGAAATAGCGACTAATGAACAATGGATTGAGGTAAAGGAGGATATGGTAAACATGGAAATGAATATGAAAGCTGAAGTAAAAAAAGAAGTTAGTACAGGCCTGAAGGAAATATAGAAAGATATAAGTAAGGAAATAAGAAATGATGTAGTAGAGATAGTAGAAAATAAAATGCAAACTAGTAAAACTGAATGGTTGAATGAGGTGAAGGGAGCAGCAAAAATTGAAATTAAGGAAGAGATGGATAAGACATATAGGGATGTCCTTAAGGAAAAAGGTGATACGGATAGACCTGGTGGTAGTGATAAGCAAAACGATCAGAACTTTGTAGAAATGGCAACTAGGAAGGTGCAAAGTAGAATGGATAGAGTCAATAACATTGTACTTCATAGAATGCCTGAAGAAGTGATTCCTGGGATGAATTTAGATATAAGAGAGCAGAAGGTATTGCATGACAAGTTGGTATTTATCGAACTTTGTAAGGGAATGGGAATCACCTGTTATGAAAGTGAGATAGAAGAAATAAGGAGATTGGGAAAGTATGAAGGATTAGATGAAGGCAGAGCGAGACCTATCTTGGTGACTCTGAAAGGAAATATTAAGGAAAGAATTATGAGGAATCTGTATAGGCTAAAAGATTCTAAATCAAGTTGAGCAGACATATTTAAGAAAGTAGGGGTAACCCATGATATGACTAAGGAAGAGAGGAAAAGAGATAAGGACCTTAGGGAGGAAGCAGAAAAGAAAAATTCAGAGGAGAAGGACCAGGGAAACTTCTATGTAATCAGAGGGAGGCCGTGGAACAGATACCTATTGAAGTTGAGGAAGAAAGAAACCCATATGACGAGGAACACTGGTCACACAACACAAGAGGGAAAAGGGCAACAAGTAGGAATGAAACAGAAAGGGGAAGTGACAGAAAACTAAGAGTGTCTTACACAAATATAGATGGATTAATAACAGGATTGAATGAGCTGAATGATTATCTGAAGGAAAAAGAACCGGACATAATGGGAATTGTGGAAACGAAATTAAAAGGAGAACTACCACCCAACAGTGTAGGTAATGATGCATATAATTATTGGATTAGAAACAGAGAGACAAAACAAGGGGGTGGAGTTATGTTCCTGACTAAGAAGGGTATAAATGTGAAGTGTGTTACATATGGAAAGAATCCAGTAGAGATGATTATGATCGAAGTGGAAGATAGAGATAAGAAGAACAGAAAGTTCGTGGTGAATTATGTGCCTCCGAAAACAGCCTCGTGGGAAGAGAGTGAACATAAAAGTATGTTAGAGGACACAAAGATAACATTAAATAAGATAATGGAAGATGGAGGAAGAATAGTTATGATGGGCGACTTTAATTGCAAAGAAATATGCTGGGAAGAGATGACAGCAAAGGGTGGAGACGGCTCATGGGAAAATGTTCTACTCGAGATGATTGTTGATCATACAATGACACAGTGGATACAGGAGAACACTAGGTATAGAAATGAAGAAGAACCATCGAGACTGGACCTAATAATCACATCTGAACCTGGAATAGTGGAAAAGATTGAATATAAAACACCAATAAGTAAAAGTGACCATATATTGATTGAACTGGAATTAAATGAGGAAAAATACATGAAAATAAATGAACAATATAGAAAAGGAAGAATGACGTATGAAAAAACAAACTTTGATAAAATAAGAGAATTCTTTCAAAAAGAAAACTGGGAAGGAATATACAAAGAAGGAACAACAGTGGAAGAGAAATGGAATGTTTTGAATTTTTTTTTTATATAAAAAAGGAGTGGAACAGTATGTCCCAAGACAAAAACAAGAAAAGAAATATATAAAATGTTGGTACAGCAAAAGTTGTGAGGAGTTAAAAAACAAAAGAGATAAAGCTTGGACTAAGTGGAGAAAGGACAAAAGACCTGAAAAGTGGAAAATATATACTTGTTATAGAAATGAATATGTACAAGCGTACAGAGAGGAAAAGAGAAAATATGAAAAAGATATCATAGAAAAGTGTAAAGATCAACCAAAACTATTTTACAGATTTGTAAACAACAAACTGAAAAACAAACAAGATTTGGAAAAATTAAGCCAAGGAGGAGTTGAATATACAGAGGAATTAGAAATGGCAGAAATTATGAACAAACATTTTAAATCAGTGTTTACAAGAGAGAACATACAACCTGAAGAGATCGAATGGAAAGAGAAAGTCCCCCCCATGAAAGAAATAGAAGTAACAAAGAATGAAATATTGAAACACTTGAGTAATCTTGATGTTAGAAAATCGCATGGACCAGATGAAATAGCAAACTGGATACTGAAAGAATGCAGGAAAGAACTGGCAGGCAAATATAGTACCTATATATAAAGGGGGAAATAAGGAAGACCTTACCAACTATAGACCAGTCTCTCTAACAAGTACAATAGCAAAAATTTGTGAAAGAATTGTCAAAAGTAGATGGGTAAAATATTTAGAAAAAAAAAAACAACGTGCTAAATACAAGGCAATTTGGATTCAGACAAGGACGATCATGCGTCACCAATTTGATATGTTTCTATTCAAGGCTAATAGATATAATACATGAAAGAGATGGATGGGCTGATTGTGCATTTCTGGACTTGAAAAAGGCTTTTGACAAAGTACCACACAAAAAGTTGCTTAAGAAATTAGAAACTGAAGGAGGAATACAGGGCAAACTGCTTAAATGGATGGAAAACTTTTTGCAAGAAAGAAAAATGAGAGTGGTGATAAGAGATAAACACTCAGAATGGGATGAAGTAATAAGCGGTGTCCCACAAGGAACAGTTCTGGCCCCAATAATGTTTGCTATATATATTAATGATATGGATGAAGGAATTAAAAGTTATATGAGCTTCTTTGCAGATGATGCAAAACTGTTGAAAAAAGTGAAAACGGATGAAGATTGTGAGTCACTACAAAATGATCTGAACAAAGTACAGGAATGGAGTAGGAAGTGGGAGATGGAGTTCAACACTAAAAAGTGTAGTATAATGGAATTTGGAAAAAGCAAAAACAGAATAATAGGATCATATAAATTGGGAGAAGAAGGAATAAAAAAAGTAGAGAATGAGAAGGACCTGGGAGTCATTGTTATGAATAATATGTCACCTAAGAAACATATAAGATTTTTGGAGAAACTTATAATTTGATAAGAACAATCAAAGTGGCATTTGCATACCTGGATGAAGAAATGGTGAAGAAAATTCTAACCACTCTGATAAGACCAAAATTGGAATATGCAGCAACAGTATGGTCACCAAGTACAAAAAAATGTATAAAAAAACTTGAAAGAATACAAAGAGCAATTACAAAATTGGCACCAAAACTCTCAAAACTATCATATGAAGAGAGACTAGCAAAACTTGAACTACAGACATTAGAGCAAAGAAGAGAGAGAGGAGATTTGATAGCTATTTACAGAATCATGAAAGGCATAGAAGTTATTGATAGAGAGAATCTGATAAAATGGGATGATGGAAACACAAGAGGACACGGAAGGAAAATCAAGGACAGCTATAGAAGAGATCTGAAAAAGAACAGCTTTCCTCACAGAGTAATAGACAGTTGGAACAAGTTGGATGAAAAAATAGTGTGTGCAAGAACAATACATGAATTTAAAAATAGTTTAGATAAAATGAGATATGGAGACGGGACCTCACGAGCGTAGCTCTCCTTCCCGTGAAATACAACTAGGTAAATACAACTAGGTAAAACTAGGTAAATACACACACACACACACACACACACACACACACACACACACGACGCTGCGAAATGTTACTCCAACTCTCGTGGGCGGGGAGTTGTGTGTGTGTGCGTGTAAGGTCACAGCATTACCAATAGGTTGGTCATATATGAGCTCTGAGCTTTCTTCCGGGAGGGAAATAGCTGTCGATCACGAGTCCAACACGTGATCCAAGACCATGGTGAATCACACACACACACACACACACACACACACACACACACACACACACACACACACACACACACACACACACACACACACACACACACACACGCCCACGCCCACGCATGGAAGTAAATTAAAAAATATCACGTGTCGAAAGAATGTGAAGAAATACAGTTTAGTCTGGTCGGTTAAGGGGATTCTAAGAAGGGATTGTACAGATTAATGTACAATCATGAAATTTGGCCTGCAAATAGATTTTGATATGCTGAAATCAAATCTGCCGGGAGCCAAAGCCGATTTTCCGTGGGTTGACGATTCAAAATGGCCGACATTGAAAAACATGTTTTTACATTTCTAACCAATAAAAAGTCGTACGATAACAAACAAGAGCACTTTTCCAGGGATTTTGGCCTCAAGAATTCCAAATCCGGTGAACATTTGAAAGTATCCCTGATAAGGGTGGCCATGTTGGATGATTCAAGATGGCCGCCATTGAAATACTCATTTTAACATTTCTAGTCACATAAAAAACAAGTTATTCCCTTGCAACATAATACATTTCTTATATTCTTGTAACATAAACATATTATATTATGGATGGTCGACATGAGATTGCCAGTTCTTCGTCTTCATCCCAAATCTCTTGAACACTGGAGCAGTACATGGAATATAATTTCTGTCTCGGCATATACAAACCCATGAGAAAGACCTGGTGGGCATGGCGTGTACGTTTGATATGATGTTCATCAGGCACAGACTGAGCTCGGCCAGATGTGAATGCCCGGGTGTGAGAATGTCACTCCACCCAGAGTCCCGTAACAACTTGCCTATCATCTGATGCATCTTGTCCTCGATGTGAAGAGCACCCATCATCAGAACCAGATTATCTCACCCAGAGTGTCTGGGAACGATCACTGGAGCTGCTTAGCGATGGCATACAGTGGTTGGTCAGCACCAAGCATAGGATTTTTACCAGGGTTGAGGGCCTCTGTGTCTTGCACTGGAAGATGCATTGCATGCTTCATCATGGATGGTGTGGCTGCCCTGTCAGAAAAGAGATGTAGAATCCCTATCACTGCCCTAGGCTTGACAGAGTCATCGTTCATTAGCTAAGAATTGTAGCCTGACCATGTAATGACTTCAGCATCTGGTTATGAGCCCTGTTCAAACAGCGTGGATGCATGTTTCATCCAGACCTCATCCTTGATTTTGGCTCCATGTATCAGATCATGACATGGTCGAGTACTTAGATCTGGCACATGCAAGTCATTGCTTGCAAACTCAGCCGGCTAAACCACTGAATAGGTCTCTGGCAGCTGTGGTACACAGGTGTCACTTGGGCGCAGCTGGAAAGCAGGTCGCTTGACCCCGTGGTTGTTATGAGACAGATGATCTGTGACACTGATAGTAGTCCATATGGAATTCATCGTGTGAAAAGTTGCCTTCGTTTTTGTTGTCCAAATTGTCAACATCAAAAGTGACAAAGACTCCACTTCGGATGTTTGTGGATAGCACAACTCCATCCCTTGCAATCTGCTTCACTACTGCTTGTGCAATGGAACGCCTGATTTCCATGACACGGCTGTCCGACACAGAAATCCCAAAAGCATGACCATTGTTGATTTGTTTATTTTCCCTGCCCTCACCATACATCTTTAATCCCTGGTATAGAGGGAAAGAAGTCTCATGATCTTTGTTGTGCCGGACGTTGATGGATTTTATGGCATGATGAGAACCACTGCAGGTATTGTACATAATCTGTTGGGCAATGGCATTTGCAACTCTTGCCCTGCCGTGTGTCTATGCCTGCAATTCCTCGTTGTGCTGTTCACGCAAGATTGATGGGCCTTGGAGTAGAATATTCAGGAAACTTCTCAACTGTCCAGGGACAGGAGATGTCAGGAAGTTTGTGGCAAAAAAATCAGAGAATGGTTCTAGCCTCTGGAGACGGCATTTCCTCAGTACAACTGCTGCACGCATCAAAAGTAAAGCATCATCCTGGCCCAGCTGGTTCTTATGGTCTTCAGCAGGTAGGTCCCCAACCATCTGTCTGCTAGAGATGTATACTTCCTTGTCTTGGGAGAACTCTGTCCACTCAGGAAGCAGCTTGAAAAAAGTACTCTTTGAACTGGGTGGAATGTGGTTCTCGAGTATCAGAACAAGGAGTTCCTTGTTCTTCCATGAGACTTCTATATAAATGTCACAGTGCTAACAGCTTGAAGACAGAGTCAGAGTCCTCAACCAACGCAATAGTTTGTGCAATGGCAATTGCATTGAAGTGAGGGATAGAAGGACCTGTAGATGACCTTCACTCAGCATGAGCTGAGTTTCTAAGGCTTGTGTAACAATTCACACGGTAGTAAGCTTCAGCAGCGTGAGCATCTACTGCTTGCGCAATCAGCCTACCCAGAAGCTGGAAGTTTTTTTTTACTTTCGGCCCATCTCTAAAGTTGAAGTCAGCTTTGTTTCAACTTTACAAAGATTCTGTTGATCTTGTCCCTCACATATTATGCAACAAGGAGACTTTTGCAGAGTAGAAGGCACGGCACTACTGGACCAGAGTTTCTTGTGGGGGATTTGGTCGCCAGAATCCTCTCTATCAGTTAGCCTTCTCAGGCGAGAATTGGTGCTGTAGGTCCTGCAAACTTTGTGGTATTTGGCATTGTACTTCTTGAGGGTCTTGGTAATGTCCTGACCGTCATCTAGCAGAGCCCAAGAATTATGCAACCAAGAAGGTACAGCACCAATTGCTCTAAAGCCACTCAGATCCTTCTCAAGTGAAGCAAGTCCTTCCTCCTTTGGTGTCTGTAGTCGATCATCCTTCTCCTGACAGAGACAGCAGAGTTCCCAGTTGATGGCTTCCATCCTTGCTGTAAGCAATCACTACTATCGCTAAACTACCACCAGTACAGCTAGGGTTTCACAGCAAACTGTATAACTGAAATCAAAGAAAATTTGAGTTAAAGGAAGAACTTTGAGAAAATCCCAAGAGCGTTTCACATTTCCCATGCTCCTGGAACACAGTGGCTGAAAACACAAATTCAGCGCGCGGTCAACCTAAAATGTTTGCTAGTGTATCAGGGCCCTTAGGAGAACGATTGTGCAAATTTGTGCACAAGCATGGCATTTGGTACACAGACACAGATTCAGAATCCCTGAGACCTAAAACCATGGATTTTTTTTTTAGTCTATGACTTCTTACTGCTAGAAAAGGGAAAAATGTGTTTTTCAGTGGCAGCCATTTTGAATCGTCCAATATGGCGACCCCATTGAGAACCAGTTTTGGATCCCGGTAGATTTGAGTTCGGGATGCCAAAGTCTGTCTGTGTACCAAACTTTATGCATGTGCACAAATTTGAACAATAGTCCCCTAACAGACCAGACTAGTTTTCCATATGAGTGTATAAATATGTGGAATAGCTTAGGTGATATGGCCCAAGCTCAAACAATACAAGAATTTAAATCTAAATATGATAATTGGAAGCCAAAGATATAGATTAATTTGGACCCGTACATGAATTTGAGTCTAGGTGTGTTAGAAAATTAGAGAATAGGAGACGGGACTCAACGAGTGTTGCTCCTTTCCTATATACTACAATTAGGTAAATACACACGCACACACACACACACACACACACACACACACACACACACTACGGAGGTCCGGGTTTGCATCCCGCCCAGGGCTGAAATGATTTTAGCATCGCTGCGCTGTGAGTCGTTACTCCAGCTCTGAGTTCTCTTCCGAGAGGGAAATAGCCGTCGATCACGAGTCCAACACGTGATCCAAGTCCGTGGTGAATCGCACACGCGCGCGCACGCACACACACACACACACACACACACACACACACACACACACACACACACACACACACACACACACACACACACACACACACACACACACGCACGCACACGCACGCAAGCAAAAAAAAATTGTGTTCAGATTCCAGATACTGAATACTTATGATCCAAGTACGAACAGACTGGTCAGCTCTTCTGCGTAGATGTGACAAGAGAGGGCTAGGCGCGCACAACAACAAACCGAGAAAGAAAAGGCTCGGCTCTATCTGACGAATGATGTAAGCGAGCGAATACTAAACCACACAGCCATCCAGCTTTTATACCAGAAAAAAAAAAAAAAAAAACTTGTCACTCGAGGGGGCCGGGGAAGATTGTCCGCCACATCCCTCCCCGGAGAAGCAACTTGTGTTTGGATTCTCAACCGATATGTCAGGAAGTTCCACTTGCTGCTTTATCTTTTGCGCCTGCAAAGTATGTGCATATACTAATAATGATAGTAATAATAATAATAATAATAATAATAATAATAATAATAATAATAATAATAATAATAATAATAATAATAATAATAATAATAATAATAATAATAATACATACATACATACATACATACATACATATACCAAGGCTTTTTCCCCCTTCCAAGGGAGGTAGCCAAAAAAGGGAAAGGCATAAAAACACTCCCACCCATTTCATCCCTAAATACACTCCACACCCCTCCCACCCTTCCTCTCATCTGAGCACCTCCTGGATGACGGGTCATCCCTGCACCCTGCCCACCGCCCTGGGTCAGAAGCAGTGTCGCAAGACACAGTACATCCACAGCAAGGCCGCTTCATTTAATCGGCGACCCCCCCTCTCCGTCCCCCTTTGCATATAAGGCGAGGACGGGGAGAAATCCCTTCGGGCTGCGTCAAAATTTACTCACACATACTACCCCACCCCCCACCCCCCCGCCCATTCCTCCTCATGCAGTCACAACATCATCCATATACAACCATTCTCCACTCACCTCTGTCTTCCGTCCTCTCCCTTCCTTCCTCAATAGACATTCCCCTCTTCCCCAAAGCCCCCTTCACCCCATCCATCCACCTCATCCTAGGACGTCCCCTCATGTTCACTCCCTCCACATCTGCCTTCCATACCTCTTTTACTAGTCTTTCTTCACTCATTCTTTCCATGTGTCCAAACCATCCTAATATTCTTCATCAACCCTATCTCCCAAATCCTTTTTCACCCCTGTTCTCCTCCTCACCTCCTCATTTCTCACTCTATCCAGCCTAGTAACCCCCACCATACTTCTCAGACACCTCATCTCAAACACATTCAAACTCCTTCTCTCTTCTTCTCTTATGTTCCACGTTATTAATAATAATAATAATAATGATAGTAATAATAATAATAATGATAATAATAATAATAATAATAATAATAATGATAATAATAATAATAATGGAGGAGAAAATATCACGGTAGGATATAATGTCAGTGGAGGACAAAATATAATTTTAGGAAGGGATACCGGACAGAATGTCAATGAAAGCCAAAATATCATGATGGGATGTAATGACAGTGGAAGACAAAAGATCACGATGGGATGTAATTATAGTGGAGGAAAAAATATCACGGTAGGATATAATGTCACTGGAGGACAAAAATATAATTTTAGGAAGGGATGCCGGACATAATGTCAATGAACGACGGGAGGCCGGCGTGAATCACGGTGACGTAGGGGGACAAAATGTACAAAAGAGATCGGATGACCGTGATCGACCAGATGTCCGTGATTGGGGAAGTGTTAATTTTGATGGGAGAAATGTTAATGAGGCATTGAATGTCTGAAGGACCAAATAATAATATAGAGCAAGGTATAAATAAAAAACAAAATGATAATGTAAGACATGATATTGAAACTCAAAATATGTCAAAAAGAAATAATCAAGAGTTTCTTAAAACCATGTACTTTAATGCTCGTAGTATTAGGAACAAATTTCAAGAAATACAGGCGTATGTCAAAAGCGAAAATCTCGATATGATAGGAATAACCGAGACATGGTTAAATGGTACAGAGTTCGAAGCTGAATTTAATATTGCGGGATTTAAACACTTTCATCAGGATAGAAACCACAGGAAAGGTGGGGGTGTTCTGTTGTACGTTAAAAACAATGTTCATGCTTGTGTTTTAGAGAAAGTGAAACAGGATGCATATGATAGTTTGTGGGTTGAGTTAACCCAAACAAATGGAAAAAAAATGAATATAGGTGTAATATATAGGCCAAAGACATTATCATTAGCAGACGACAAACTGTTATTTCAAGAACTGTCTAGTTTCTGCAACCGGGATTTATTGATAATGGACGATTTCAATTTTACTGACATTGATTGGATGACCCTTGAACATGGCCATATAGGTAGTCGCTTGATTGATTTTCTTGGTGACAATTACTTAATTCAGCATATAAAAGAGCCCACAAGATATGGAAACTTACTCGATCTATTGATCACCAGCCGCAAAAGTATGGTAACTGATGTAGAAGTCGGTGAATCTGTTGCAAATAGCGATCACAACTTAGATTCAAACTCCTAATTTTTTTTAGAATAGATACTTGTGTTTCTAAAATACCCGATTTCAGTAAAGCTCAGTTCATAGGACTACGTCAGGAGCTTCAGCTTACAGATTGGGAGGCAAAATTAAACGAAAGCCCTGTAGATCAGATGTGGGAAATTTTTCAAAATACGCTCACTAAGATGATTCAAACTTACATTCCTTTTAAGGACAGACGTCCCCCAAATCAGGCTCGCCCAAAGTGGCTCGACAAAGAAACTGAAAAAAGTATTGCTAAAAAGAGACAGGCTTATAAGAAATATAAGTGCTCGGGTGCATCTAATGACTATGAAAGTTATGTATCAATACAGAGAGATTTAAAAAAGACAATAAGAAAAAGAAAACGACGATACGAAATGAACATCGCTGATAAATCCAAAGAGAATCCCAAAGAATTCTATAGTTACATTAGAGATAAAAAGGTTGTTAGGAATCACATTGGTCCACTATTATCTGCTGACGGTCAACTTGAATATTCAAATGAAGGAATGTGTAATATCTTAAACAATTATTTCAGCTCGGTATTCGTAAACGAAACACCTCAAAGTGAACTCCAAACTGAAACCTGTGAAAAGTCTAGGGTAAACTTACTACGGTAAATATAACAAAAGAAAAAATTAAAAGGTGTATAGATAAACTCAAAGTTAATAAAACACCAGGGCCTGACGGTTGGCATCCAAGAATCTTAAAGGAAATGAAAAATGAGATTGTTGTTCTATTAGAAATTATTTTAAAGAAATCCATCATATCCGGAGATGTCCCAAGAGAATGGAAGCTAGCTAACGTTACTCCCATATTCAAAAAAGGTGACAAAAAGAAGCCAAATAAATATAGGCCTATAAGTTTGACTTCAATCGTAGGAAAAATAATGGAAACTATCATCAGAGTTGCTATCGAACATCATTTAGAAAGTAACCGTTTGATAAATGATAGCCAGCATGGTTTCAGACGGAAACGTTCTTGCGTGACTAACTTACTCGAATTCTACAATACAGTTATCTCGAATTATGACAAAAGAAACAATATAGATTTAATATATCTAGACTTTGCAAAAGCTTTTGATACCGTCCCACACGAAAGACTACTTACTAAATTAGCTTTACACGGAATAAGTGGTAGCCTATTAGGTTGGACTAGTAATTGGTTGAATGGTCGAAAACAAAGAGTTGTTTTAAATGGAAAAACTTCTGGATGGAAAAATGTTACAAGTGGAGTTCCTCAGGGTTCCGTTCTTGGGCCACTTCTATTCATAGTATATATAAATGATATAGACCATGGACTAAAATCCACTGTTTCAAAATTTGCTGATGATACAAAACTGTGCGGAATGGCAAATGATCACTTAAACCAATTAGATATTCAAGAATATTTAGATAAATTACAGCAATGGTCTGAAAAGTGGCTAATGAAATTTAACACAAGTAAATGCAAGGTAATGCACATAGGTAAAAATAACAGTAAGTACGATTACAAGTTATTTGGAAATTCGTTAACAAAAGTGGATAGTGAAAAAGATCTCGGCGTAATTATCAGTAACGACCTCAAATCATCCAAGCAGTGTATTTCAGCCTCTGAGAAAGCAAATAAGATTCTAGGACTGATTGCGCGATCTTTTGATTTCAAAAGTCCATCACTCATTAACAAGCTATATAAATCGTTAGTTCGTCCACATTTGGAATATGCTGTTTCCGTATGGTCACCGAATCTCATTAAAGACATTGACAGACTGGAAAAAGTACAACGGCGAGCCACAAAACTGATTCCAATTATCAAAAATAAATCATACGAAAATCGACTAAAACATATGGATCTGTTTTCCCTAAAAAAGCGTAGACTCAGAGGTGACTTGATACAGGTCTTTAAGATTTTAAAGGGAATTGACAACATCAAAAGTGACCAAATTTTCACATTGAATGAGAATCAGACAAGAAACAATGGTCTCAAACTGTCCGGAAATAGATTCAATTTGGAAGTAGGTAGAAACAACTTTGCCAACCGTGTAGTTAATGAATGGAATAAACTTCCTGCACAGGTAGTGCAATGTAGTTCAGTTCGAAGCTTTAAGAATCATTTTGATAAACACCTAAGCAAGATGCTGTAATGATTATAATTTATTTTATATTATTTGTTTTTGTTTTATCATTTGTCTGTTTGATTTTCATTTATTATTAGTTATATGTCAATTTATTATTATTTACTATTTACCTGTTTGTTTATCATTTAAATATACCTATTCATTTATTTATGTATTTTATTTGTTATTTACATTATTATAGTTTTTATTTAATATTTTATTATTATTATGATTTTCTTCGCATCCGACCTAGATATGGACCATGAGGTCTCCTGTCGGCATGCTCCGCCTTTGTAATCCTTTGTAAATAATTAATAATTAATAATGATAATAATAATAATAATAGGGTATGGTGAGATCAGAGGAACTTGTTCGGAATTACAAGGTCTTTCAGGAGATGAATGGAACGTGGGAGCCGTCACGTAGTCTGAAAGGATATTACAATTGTGCACGCAAATGGGATACCTTTCTTGATCCTTGGTGTATCTTTTCCAGGCGTCATGACCTTTATATTTCTGATGGGATCCACCTTACTCGCAGAGGCAAAGATGTTCTTACAAATCTTATTGTGGGAGTTTATAATGAACTAGTTCCTTTTGGGGTTTAGAAACTCAAAGGAAAAGGGAAATAGTGTAATGGGAATAACAGAGTAGGGCGTAGCAATAATCTAGAGCAATATGTCAGTGTAGGACAAAATATCATTTTAGGATATAATGTCGGTAGAGGACAAAATATCATTTTAGGATATAATGTCGGTAGAGGACAAAATATAATTTTAGGATATAATGTCGGTAGAGGACAAAATATCATTTTAGGATATAATGTCGGTAGAGGACAAATATTACATTACGATGTAATGTAAATGAAGGACAAAATATTACACTAAGATGTAATGTTAATGAAGGACAAAATATCACGATGGTATGTAATGGTAGTGGAGGACAAAATATCACGGTAGGATATAATGTCAGTGGAGGACAGAATATAATTTTAGTGATGCCGGACAGAATGTCAATGAACGACGGGTGGCTGATGTGGGACGCGGTGACGGAGGGGGGCAAGGTCTATATAAGAGATCGAATGACCGTGAGGGACCAGATGTCCGTAATGAGACAAATGTCCATGAGGCACTGAATGTCAATAAAGGACCAAATGTCAATATAAAGCAAGGTATCAATAAAGAACAAAATTATAATTTAGGGTATGATTTTGAAACTCAAAACGAGTTAAAAAGATATAATCACGAGTTTCTTAAAACAACGTACTTTAATGAATGTAGTATTAGGAACAAATTCCAAGAAATCCAGGCGTATGTCAAAAAGCGAAAATTTCGATATGATATGAATAACCGAGACATGGTTAAATGATGGAGAGTTTGAAGCTGAATTTATTATTGTGGGATTTAAACACTTTCATCAGGATAGAAAGCACAAGAAAGGTGGGGATATTCTGTTGTACGTTAAAAGCAATGTCCATGCATGTGTTTTAGAGAAAGTGAAACAGAATGCATATGATAGTTTGTGGGTAGAATTAACACAAATGGACAAAAATTAATGTAGGTGTAATATATAGGCAAAAAAAAAAAAAAAACATCATTAGCAGATGACAAACTATTGTTTCAAAAACTGTCTAGTGTCTGCAACCGGGACTTGTTGATAATGGGTTATATAAATTTTACTTACTTCTTACTTCTGCTCCCAGGTAGGCTTTCAGCCTGTCAGTCGGGCCAGCACACTTCTCCAGATTGTCCTCTCAAAGCTTCCTTCTTCTCAAATCCTCTATTTTTCCTAATCCATATGCCTCTAGGATTTCTTCAACTCCATCTTTCCATCTTTTCTTCGGTCTACCTCTGGATCTGCTACCTTCTGGTCTCCAGTTCCATCTTTTCTTTGCAATTCTCTCTTCATCCATTCTTTTCACGTGCCCAAGCCACCTTAGTTGTGTCTTTTCTATTTTGCTTGTTATTGATGTTACTCCAAATCATTTCTCTTATTTCATAATTTCTAATTCTATCTCTTGGTTTTATTAATTATTGCTCTTAACGTTTTCATTTCTGCCGACTGAATTCTGCTCCAGTCTCTTGATGTCCAGCTTTCAGCAGCATACATTAAAATCGGTACCAAAACTAACTCAAAAATAGTTTTCTTTGCCTCCATAGGTACATTTATATCTTTTAGGATAGGGTACAAGGCACAGACACCTCTACTGTACTTTGATATTCTTTCAGTTATCTCTTCTCTATTCTTGCATCCATCTTTTGTAAATACGCTTCCCAGATACTTAACACACTGTGCTTCTTTAACATTTTCATTTTCAATTATTATTCTGAATATTAATGCTCAGCCCCGCCTCATTAAAGCATCTTTTCCAACAATTTAGAGCTCTTTCTAACTGTAATCTGTCGTCACTCCAGCAGGCAATGTCATCTGAATACACTAGTATATCTCCATCCCCTTCTCCTTGATCTCTTATTTTCTTTTTACACTTTTTAATATGCTATGAATAATAATGGGGACAACACACTTCCTTGTTTCACTCCTGTTGTTATATCAAACCATTCATCTTTATCATAACCAGTTCTAACAAGGCACGAACACGGCTTGTATGTACTTTCTATGGCTTTCTGCAGTTTGGTTGTCATTTCATACTCCACTAAATATTTCCATAATTTGTTTCTTGGAACGGAGTCAAATGCTTGTGCTAAGTCTATAAAAGCACAATACAAATCTTTGTTATACTCCCAGCATTTTTCCATTACCATTCTTAAAATAAAAATTGGGTCAGATGTACTTCTATCTTTTCTATATCCAAACTGTTCTTCTAACTTCGGCTCTATTACTGTTCTTGCTCTCTTTTCTACGATTCTTTCATAAAGTTTAGCTACTTGATTGATGAGAAAGATACCTCTGTAATTACCACAGAAACCTGAGTCGCCTTTACCTTTATAGACCGGTAGTATAATGGTCTTGCCCCAACTTTGTGGAATAGTTTTTTCTCTCCAGGCCTTGTTTAATATTGTCAATATCTTCTCTTTTAGGGCATCACTTTCCTCCTTTATCAGTTCGATCGGTAAGGCATCACATCCCGGTGCTCTATCGTTTTTCATCTACTACGGGGCTTCTTCTAGCTCGTTTCTTGTTATTTCATCATCTTGGTCTTGTTTCTCTTTAACGTCCTCTTCGTTCTCTATACCTTCATCTATGTCTTCACATCCCACATTCAGTAGGTTTTTAAAATAACTCTGCCATTTCTTGGTTATCTTGTTGGGTTCTACAATAACATTACCTTTGTCATCTTTAATGTTATGCACCATGCTCTTATCTTTCCTATATGATTTTGCTAATCCAAAAATTTTCTTCTTCCTGCCTTTTAGATCTTGTTCTATTGTCTCCCCTAGCTTCTTCCAAATATTTTGTTGTGCTGTTCTCTTCACTTCTGCCTTATTTCTTGAAGTGACATACCCTATTCTTGTTTCAGGTGTTTTATGTCTCAACCACTTTTTAGTGCCTTCACTTTTTCTTTTACTGCACACTTTACTTCTTCTGTCCACCATGGTGTGTCTTTTCTTACTTCCTCCCACCATTTTTGTTCCTAACGTTTCTTCTTCTACACCTTTAATTGTTTCCTGCAGACCTTCCCAATCCTCAGCTGCTTCCTCTCTGAGATTAATTTTCTCATCTAATGCTACCTGATACTTGTCTTTTGTTTCAGCATCTTTTAGTGACTGAACTTTGATGACTTTTCTCTTTTGTATTTGTCTTTGCTTTATCTTCTTAATATTTAAATATCCAATTACAAGTCTGTGATCTGAATTTAGCGAATCACCTGGTAGAACTTTCACGTTGTTGAATAATCTTTTATCTGATGTCAGCATGTAGTCAATAATGGACCTTTGGTCAAACTGACATTAATTGGATGACCCTTGAACATGGCCATATTTTTTTTATTTTTTTTTTATTACGCATTAGCGTCATACAGTGGGGGGAGGTTTTCATAATGAATGTAGGAAGGCAACTGGGATGCACATGCTTACACACGTACACATACACTTATATACACATACAAATACATGAGTTGCAGGTAACATATACGACACTGGGTATTGTACATTCATTCAAAAGGGAATAAGACTGAGATGTCACGCAGGGCATCAGGTATTATGAGAACCCACCAAAGCGGGGGTAACGGACAAGTATTTCATCTAATCTATTTTGTGATAGGAGATGACGACAGATTGCATCTAATGGTAGTCCCTGGGGTATTAGATGTTTTACAGTGGGGCACGCTAGGCAGTAGTGCTCGATGGTGTTGGCTAGTGGAGCGTGGCATAGGCAACATTCTGTGAATACAGGCTCGCCCTCCACCCCGGCGACCTGCCACGGTGGACGGTAGCCTAGCCGCAGTCGGGCTGAGACAACATTGTGGCGACGAACCATAAGTCCCTTGCGGCGGTACTTGTATTTGTGGCGGCATACGGATTCGTAGTGGGTGATGGTGACACTGAAGGGTCTCTCGGTGTCCCGTCGACGTTGCTCAGGCAGAAGTGCAGCGGAGCGGACCCTGTTGAGGTAACATAGCAGGGAGAGAGGTCGTCCATCACCACGACGGGGGAGTCGGCAGGCTTCTTTTGCTAGGCGGTCTACTTTGGTGTTATGGTGCAAACCTACATGAGATGGAATCCAAATAAATTTAATGCAGAGATTACGGATAGTTAGTAGGGATAGAAAGGAAAGGATTTGTTGTACAACAGAATGGTGAGTGGGATGAATAGCGGTGAGGGATTGCAGTGCAGGCTTAGAGTCACATATAATGACAGCATTAACTCCTCTTTGGCAAACGAGACTGATAGCATCTAAGATGGCGTATAGTTCACACAACGTGGAGCTGGAGTGATCTCTGAGTCGACGGCCGACCCAGCCCTCAGGAGGCGGCGGTAGGTCAGGTGAGTAGACTGCTCCTCCAGCTGCACCATCTGATTGTAGTGACCCGTCAGTGTAGAGGCGATGCGGAGCAGTGATGGAGGATGTTACCTGGGTAACATGTTCCAAGGCTAGCTGTAGTTGTAGAGGAGGTGGGTCACATTTTGCTGTAGGAGTGAAGCTAACCACAGGCGATGGTAGCGTCCACGGGGGAGGGCCTGGGGGTATGTCAGCTACTGGTACTTGTATATCTAGGCTGCGAATGAAGGAGGAGATAGACTTTATAAGACGGCGACCGGGGGGCATGAGGCGGGGGACGGGCGGAGCGGGGCTGAGAGAAGCTCTGACCAGTGCTGTGAAGTGCGGTGAGAGGTGGGGAAAGTGTATACACTTAACTGTGAGGCAGGTGACATTAGAATAAATCCTCTCAACTAGGGATGGAAGCCGTAATTCCCGTTGCATGTTGACAATTCTGGTAGTCATTGGGCAACCGAGAATGATTCTCATGGCTTTATTCTGAAAAATCTCCAGTGGCTCTAAAGCATATCGAGGAAGTTGAATTAAGGCAGGGGAGAGGTAATCAACAACAGAGCGTATAAAAGTAATATAGACAGTTCTGGCCACGGGGATGGAGATACCGGAAGAGTTGTTGGTGAGCCACTGGAGAGGCCGGAGCCGACGTTGGAGACGATCTAGCAATTCACGAATTACGGGATGGGATTGACGCCGGGCAGAAAGAGTTTCCGAGATTCGTACTGGTGCACCAAGGTAGCAGTACTGGGAGCTTAGTGGGATGATGCAGTCTCTAATCATGAACTCTGGCAGCGTGGCAGGAGGGCGGTAGGAGAAAATTCTGCTCTTCTGTGGGGAAGCAACAAGGCCACAGTTAGCAGAAGCCTGGGAGAGAGAAGTAAGAAAGAGTTGTAGGTGTGTTGGGGAGGTAGAGTGAATACATAGATCATCTGCATAGCATGTAATTGTGACCTCAGGAATAGTGGGCAAAGACGTGAGGAGACGATGCATAAGTATATTAAAGAGAAATGGACTTAGTACCCCTCCTTGAGGAGTGCCGAGATGAAAATCCCGTGAGGAGCTGTAGGCACCGCTAAAGAAGACACGGGAGGTCCGGTTACTGAGGTAGCCCTTAATCCATCGTAATAATTTACCCTTAATTCCAAAGTCAATTAATTGATCTAAAATAACGTCTCGGTTTGCTATATCAAATGCACTTTTTAGATCTATAAATGCCACAACACTGTCACGGGAGAGGCGAGAATACAAGTCGACGAGGCAGTGATGGGTGCTGCGTTGGGGTAGAAAGCCGAAGAGACGTGGAGAAAGGCGATCTTGTAGTTGGTACATCAGTCGGGTGAGCAAGATTCTTTCCATTACTTTGCAGAAGCAGGATGTAAGGGAGATGGGCCTGAAATTTGCTGTACCGGGCTTGGGTATGGGGATTATTGTACTCGTGGTCCAGGCATGTGGGATATATCCATCTCGTAGACACATATTGTAGAGGCGAAGGAGGGGGTTACCGGGTACACGGTGCAGTAAACGTAGCACATTGTAGGTAATGCCATCATCCCCAGGGGACGTGGCTTTACCTCTCAAGAGAGCACGTCGTAGTTCATCTTCAGTGATTGGTATATTTTCTTCATCATCCTCTTGCAGCAGAGCATGTACTAGGCGGAGTCCACGAGCAAAAGCACCGGAGGAGAGGGCATCTTGGACGGGGGTAGGTAGGTTGGCAGGGTTGGACTGGTTTGACCACGTGTCGATGAGCTGTTCGGCAAATACAGTGGGGGAATGATGACGGGCAGTAGCAGGAGTCTTCTTAATTACCCTGCGAATAAGGTGCCACATGGAGGCTACACTAGTTTGGTGATTAATTCTGTCCGTGAATCTCTTCCAGGAGTCAGTACTTACACATTCTAGGAGGGTTGTCAAATCGTCTCTGGATTACTGGTAACGATGAAGTAGTTCAGGAGATGGGTTAGTTTGGAACATGAGTCCAACGCGCTCCGCTTCTTTCTGTGCGTCCTGAAGTCGGGTGTCTAGGTACCACGAGTGAGGAGGAGGGCGACGTTGGAGGTGGGGTCGTGATACGTAAAGCCTGTAAAAGTCGTGGGTGGCGGAGACAAGGCTGGTGTATAACTGGTCGGGGGAGGAACAGTCTAAGGTAGGTAGTATGCAGGTCATGTATGAAATGTACGTCGGGCAGTATTTGGGGGGTATGGTGAGGCGTAGGCGTGTGATAGGGGGTGTAGGTATCGTAGGAAGAGAATAGTGGAAGAGAAGAGCAATATGGTCTGAGAATAATGCAGGTACTGAGGAGCACTGGATACGGGATGATACCAAGCCAGAGGTGAGGACGTGGTCCAGGGTGCCTCCCCGGGAGTGTGTGGCGCCACCTGTGTCCCAGCAGGTCAGATGATGTTGTCGGATGAAGGATAGTAGGTGAACACCAGGGCGGTTAGTGGTGCCAGGACGATCTCCCAATGCAGGATGTCGAGCATTGAAATCCCCTGCGTATATTATACCTTTTATCGTAGGTGGTGGAAGAGTGGTTGGACGAAGACGTGCGGGAGCAGAGTAGATATTGCAGAGCTGTAGGATTCCGCCCCCAATTTCTATCTCGAAGAGTTGGAATGTTACGTCAGGGTCTGTAGAGGAGCGCAGAAGACGGTGTATCAGTGTATTGTGTATGTATGTTAGAAGACCGTTTCGTATCGTATGAATATAGGGGATATATCCGGGAAGGGAGGGTGCCTGTGGTACAGTGTTGGGCCGGTTTGGAAACGCCTCCTGGAGAAAAATGACACAAGGGTGATGTGTCTGTACATATGCCTTCAATTGTGTGTACTTTTTGTGGTTGGTGATACCATTGATGTTCCATGAAAGGAGGTCTAGGTGAATGTTAGTTACGAACGTTGCGTTTGCTAGTAGGAGACCGGAGTGTGGAGGTGGATGGACGATTCGAGGAAGACTGGCTAGTACTGGGTTGTAACTTAGAGAGTTTGTCGAGACGAGTTGCAATGGATTCCATTCTCTCGGCAAGCATGGAGATGGAGGAGACGAGGGTTTGTTGGGATTCCGCCAGTGTGGAGAATCTGGTGGCAGTAGTAGTTTGGGCCGAGACAAGGCTGTCAATCCTGGTGTCAATGGAGGCGAAGCGGTCCTCGAGTGCTGCACATCGCGCCTGAAGGGCTGCAACGGCCTTACGGAGGGCAGCGTCTTGCTGAGGGGGGGTGGGAGCAGAGAGGACAGTCCGGGCGGGAGGAGGTGGTGGGGCTGAGGTGGGGCCATTGGTCTGGGTCTTGCGCCGAGTACAGCCGTGCCAGACGTTGACACCTGGCTGTAGACATCGGGGGCACTTCCATTGTGATGGGTTCGGCTGTGGTGGAGGTTCAGAGGTGGAAGTAGTCGCAGATGGGGGCGGGGGCGCACTTCGGACGGGACATTCTCTGGATTCATGGGCGGCGGCACACCAGGCACACTTAGGGGAGGCGGAGCAGTACCTGGAAATGTGACCGATACCCCAACACCTGAAGCACCAGGGTCGGTCGTCACGGAGTCTTTGGACTTGACACGGGGGGAGGAGAGGGAGGAAGTCAAAGGTAATGGTGTCGGGGGGTGTCTCGGGGAGGCTCCACACAATAACAATGCGGTTGATGGGGGTACCGTTCTGCATGAAGCGCCTGGCCGAGTGTACTCCTGGGAGCTGTAGGGCAAGCTTGTGATCCACGTCAACGGGATAGCGAGTGAGCAGGTATTGGGGGTACTTACGAGGTCTTTCGGGGAAGTCTTGAGGGAGAAGAGGCAGTGACATAAATTCATTTGTAGTAACTCGGTCCAGGATGTCTGTGCGTTGTCTTGATATGTAGATGAATCGAGAGGTGAGTGCAGCCATCTTAACCTCGGCCGTATCCCGTTGCAGGTGGAAAGTCTTGGTGATAGTTGACAGCCAGCGGAGTTTAACTTCTTTGGATGGGTTCCCGCTAAAGGCCAACTTAATATACTTGTCTCGGGGAGCAAATGCTGGAAGGGCGGGTGAGGGTCGGGTGGGGGCAACGGGAGTAGCACTGTGATTAGGCAGGGTAGGGCGAGTAGGAGCCTTATTACACTCACTTGAGGTTCCTTTGATCGTCTTGGCAGCAGGCCGTTGACATTCTCCTGCGGCGAAGGTAGAGGTGTCGTCGGCCCGCCGTTTGGTACTGGAGAGCGATGTAGACTGGTGGGTATCATGCTGGGTGGTTGTTGGAGGGTGATGGGGAGTGGAGGTAGGACGAGGCAGGTCGGGCCAGTGGTTAACACTAATGTCGTCATCAGTGTCGGATATCATTAAGTCCTGCTCTAAACTGGACGCCGCTTCCAACCCCGAGTATTCCATCGAGGAAGGGAGGGCCTTGATAGGAAAGTAGGCTGATTTACTAGCGCGCAGTAGTTTTTAGCACTGTAACACAACTTGAGACAGCCGGTACGAGTCGTTAACGACGAGCACTGGATTCAAGTAGTTGACGGCGATAGTTTCGCACCTTCAGGTGTAGGTCCGTTCTCGACGAGAGCCAAGCACGGAATGGCCATATAGGTAATCACTTGATAGATTTTCTCGATGACAATTACTTAGTTCAGCCTGTAAAAGAGCGTACAAGACATGGAAACTTACTCGATCTATTGATCACTAGCCGCGATAGCATGATAACCGATGTAGAAGTCGGTGAAACTGTTGCTAATAGCGATCACATTTTAGTTAGATTCAAACTACTAAAAATTTTAGAATAGATACTTGTGTTTCTAAAATACCCGATTTCAGTAAAGCTCAGCTCATAGGACTACGTTAGGAGCTTCAGTTTACAGATTGGAAGGCAAAATGAAGCGAAAGACCTGTAGATCAGATGTGGGAAATGTTTCAAAATACGCTTACTAAGATGGTTCATACTAGCATCCCGTTTAAGGACAGACGCCTCCCAAATCAGGGTTGCCCAAAATGGCTTGGCAAAGAAACTGAAAAAAGTATTGCTAAAAAGAGACAGGCTTATAAGAAATACAAGTGCTCGGGTGCATCTAATAACTATCAGAATTATGTGATAATACAGAGAGATTGGAAAAGAAAAGAAAAAAAAAAAACGAAAACGACAATACGAAATGAATATCGCTGATAAATCCAAAGAGAATCCCAAAGAATTATGTAGTTACATTAGAGATAAAAATATTGTTAGGAATCACATTGGCTCACTATTATTTGCTGACGGCCAAGTTGAATATTCTAATGAAGGAATGTGTGCTATTTTAAACTACTATTTTAGCTCATTATTCGTAAACGAAACACCTCAAAGTGAATTCCAAACTGAAACCTGTGAAAAGTTTAGGGTGAACTTACTAAGGTAAATACAACAAAAAATTAAAAGTTGTATAGAAAAACATCATTGCCTGACGGTTGGCATCCGGGAATCTTAAAGGAAATGAAAAATGAGATTGTTGTTCCATTAGAAATTATTTTCAAGAAATCCATCATATCAGGAGATGTCACAAAAGAATAGAAGCTAGCTAACTTTACTCCCATATTCAAAAAGGTGGAAAAAAACTACAGCCCTATAAGCTTGACTTCAATCGTAGGAAAAATTATGCAAACTATCATCAGAGATGCTATCGAACATTATATAGAAAGTAACTGATTGATAAATAATAGCCAGTATGGATTCAGATGGAAATGTTCTTGCGTGACTCGAATTCTACAACACAGTCATGTCAAATTATGACAAAAGAAACAATATAGATTTGATATATCTATATTTTGCAAAAGCTTTTGATATCGTCGCCCACGAAAGACTACTTACTAAATTAGCTTCACACGCAATAAGTGGTAGCCTATTAAGTTGGACTAGTAATTGTTTAAATGATCGAAAACAGAGTTGTTCTAAATGGCAAACCTAGATGGAAAAATGTTACGAGTGGAATTCCTCAGGGTTTCGTTCTTGGGCCACCTCTATCGTCTCTAAATTTGCTGATGATGCAAAACTGCGGAATGGCAAATGATCACTTAAACCAATTAGATATTCAAGAAGATTTAGATAAACTATAGGAATGGTCTGAAAATTGGCTAATGAAATTTAACACAAGTAAATGAAAGGTTATATACATAGGTAAATAAGTACGATTACAAGGTCTTTGGAAATTCGTAATCATCAGTAACGATCTCAAATCATCTAAGCAGTGTATTTCAGCCTCTGAGAAAGCAAATAAGATTCTAGGACTTATTGCGCGATCTTTTGACTTCAAAAGTTCATTAACAGGCTATAAAAATCATTAGTTCGTCCACATTTGGAATATGCTGTTTCCTTATGGTCACTGAATCTCGTTAAAGACATTGAGAGATTGGAAAAAGTACAACGGCGAGCCACAAAAGTGATTCCAAATATGAAAAATAAATCATGCGAAAGTCGACTAAAACATATGAATCTCTTTTCCCTAAAAAAGCGTAGATACAGGTCTTTAAGATTCTAAAGGGAATTGACATCAAAAGTGATAATTTTGACATTGAATGAGAATCAGACAAGAAATAATGGTCTCAAAATGTCAAGAAATAGATTAATGAATGAAATAAACTTCCTGCAGAGGCAGTGCAATGTAGTTCAGTTCGAAGCTTTAAGATTCGTTAAGATAAACACCTAAGCAAAATGCTGTAATGCCTGCCATTTATTTTATATTATTTGCTTATTTGTTTGTTATTATTTGTCTGTTTATTATTATATGCTTGATTATCATTTATTATTACTTATCTGTCCATTTATAATTTATTTACTATTTATGTTTATTTTTTAGCTTTACCCATTATTTATTTTATTTACTATTATTGATATTATCATAATTCTATTTATCATTATTATCATTTTTTCACATCCAACCTAGTTATGGACCAAAAGGTCTCCTGTCGGTATGCTCCTCCTTTGTAATCCTTTGCACATGTTGACTTGATTGTATTTACCTATTTGTTAAATACAGAAAAGGAGCTACTTTCGTGAGTTCCGGTCTTGTTTCATTCAATTAATTATCATAGTGTTGGACTCCCATATGATTGTAGCTTTGGCTCTATCATCTTCTTCAGCAGTTCGCGCACCGACGCAACCGGTTGCATGAAACCAATAGCACACATTTTATTTAATCTTTATTATAATTATTCTTGCTATTATCATTACTATAATTATTGTTGTTATTACTACTATTATTATTACTATTATCTTTTTTATTATTTACTTTCTAGTAAATGGGTCCTCTTATGCCACGTCCACACGGTCGAGCACTGTCCGCCGGTCACGAAGGCTTTGCTCGACAACGGGTAATTTCATCGGGCAAACCATCAAACTGTCCGTTCCCGGCGCCATTTGCGGGCAGTGGATGGAGGGCCGACATCGCTGCCAAACGCACGAGGTGAGGTGCGAGCAAAGTTAGCAAACCCGCTCAGTACGGACCCAAGTTACCTTATAGTCCAAGAGCTGGGGGCCATTTATTTTCTGGAGAGTACCAAATTTCTTATGGGTGTTTTTGGAAAGGGTCTACCTTAGGACATCTGAAAATGCGGTTCTTAGATTTGGCCAGTGGTGGGTCTGGGTTTTATTAACCCTTTATGCTCGAAAATGGACTTGCCAAATGTACCGAAAAAATGGGGGTAGGGGATACGAAAAGGGCCCTTACACAATTACCTCCTGGTGGTATGGTAACAAACTATATATCAAATTAAAGGTCTTTAAATGCTCTTTAAGATGATATACAACATATGCAAATTAAGTCCATATCTAGGTCACCAGGGGTCAAAAGGTCATGGACAATGCTCAAAGTCCGTCAATTTGGAATGGTTCCATATTTTGGCTAATTATCAGCCCCAGATCAGTAAATAGCCACTAGCTACACTTGAAATGTAAATATTAGATATCTAGGCAGTTTTTAAAACTGATATGATGCCAATAATGCCAATATATGCAATGCAATAGGGCTTTGTATTGATCACTTAATTTCAGCGCCACCACATCAAGTTCAACATTTCGCCACCAGATGGCTATACTATAGACCACATGGTGTTTGGGTGTGGTCCAAGGCTGCTGTCACGGTTTGTTTTAGCATTTTTATGCTTCTAATATGTCTAATCACCTTTACTGTCCTATGTCACAAGGTTATGGTGCCTGATGGTAGCATATGAGATGAAAAAAGGTATGTGAAGATGTCATTTTTTTCTCAAAGTGAAAGTACATGCAGCACCATGTGTTAGCTGTGTACACAAACATATAGCTAGGCCTGTATGCCTACATGTAGCCATACTGGTTGCATGGAGTTAGACTGCAGAGCCTGTAAACAGAGTTGAGATAGTCTTGATTAACCATTTTGATACTGAGCATCTTTTGACAAAACCCAATTGAGAGACTTGGCATCTTTACACTTACAGCAGCATGCACTGGCTCAGAACCTAGGTGTTTTTCAAGAATATTCAGAGGGCTTTTTCGAACTGATAGAGCTCATTCCCTGTTCGAGATACAGTTTTAGAGTAAATGACAAGTTTGTAGGGAACTAACCCGGCATTCCATAGAATTAGGGGGTACCTATGCTCGTACCAACATTTTAAAAACACCCCCTTTTGTAAGGAACACGTCGGGGAGATCATGGGGTTACAGCTAAGTTTTGGTTCATGTACATAGACCTAGTGCACATCTTTCTGCTGTTTGACAGGGCCTGCCGAACAAATGATGTAGCCCTCTTCATCTATGCTTTGGGGTTAATGTGTCCAATGTTTTTCTCAACCCACAAGCCTAACTATGCTCGTTGGATGTCACTTTACTATTTGAATCTTCTCAACATGGAGACAACACATCCTGGAATCACTGCTAGTTTTGAGGGAGGAGCACTCTCGGTTCGAAGGTCTAGGCACCCCTTCTCTAGAAGCGCTGTTGACATCACACTGGAACAAACAATAAACCGTGATGCGGCATCTAGGCATGGTGGTATTGCTTCTTTCACGCAGAACGTCAGTGCCCGCAAGAGGTGGACAGTAACAAGATCTTTCAGAGGGGCAGTCGTAAGCTGTCTGCTGGAGAAAGCAGGTATCATCCTGACTGATGATTCCGTGCAAGAGATGAAGCCATCCAGGATCAATAGGGATGATGGTGACCTTAGAAACACAATTCACCAAATAGAAGACACCCTGAACCCTTTCAGCATTGATGACGATTCCCTCTACTGTCTCAGTACAGGGAAAGCAGCCTCCAACAGTGTAAAAGATGATCTTCTTCACTGCGTTGACAAGGGAACCGCCTTGCACAAAGAGTTTGTTGATGCCTGCAAAACAGATGGTGGGCGATTTGAACGCCCCATAAAACGCCAAAAGGTGAAAAACTTCAGCCAAGATGCCGTCAAATTCAAAGTGACCACCAAGGACAAACAAATCAAAGAAGCCAAGTGTACACGCGATCTTTTTGGACGTATGTTGTACCTGGCAGTTTCTCAGAAACTCAACCTTGCCTATGTCCTTTCTTACCCCCTGACCCCTGTCCCACTGTCTTTGTGCTATATCATGGGCGATATGAACAAGACATCCAAGAGCAATCTCTGGGCGAAGCTAGAGGCGACCGGGACATCAGATGCTACACCACCAGATGAACCTGATGCGTATATAATAGACTTCATGTTTTGGCTGAGAACCCTTAGCATGCCACCAACCTTTGCAGGTATGGCCAGGACAATTCTGCAACAAGCCTGCAAAAATGCAGCTGTGGTGCATATTGTGGCTGACACGTACCCCGAGGGTCCTAACATCAAAGATGTTGAACATGATTTGCGGGAAGAAAATGCGTCACCTAGTTGTTCTTCATATTGCATAGGGCCATCTCAAAAGAGACCAGCTGACCTGAAAAGTGCTTGGCGTTCTCCTCAATTCAAGAAAGGCCTCTTCATCTTTTTGAGAGACGAATGGATGTCTCAGGCGTATGCACCAATCATTGCAGGGCATCAGCTCTACTTTGCCCTTGAGAATGAGTGTTACCTATACACATCTGATGGGAAAGTCATAAGTAGGACCCAAGTGCGCCCACTTGAGAGTGGTCACACTGAAGCTGACACCCGAGTTATATTTCATGCCCAATTTGTTGCACAAGTACATGACAAGCCCCCTGTGATTGTCATTCGCAGTGATGACACAGACGTCTTCATTCTTCTTGTTTACCATTGTAGGTTCATCTCGTCTCACCTTTGGATGGACGCAGGAGTGGACTCTAAGAATACTAGGCGGATGATAGATGTGTCACATCTTGCAAACATACTCACATCTAGAGTATGCGATGCCCTCCCCAGCTTCCACGCGATGACGGGGTGCGATTATACTGCATCCTTCATGAGAAAGGCAAAATGGAGACCATTTGAAATAATGAAAAAGAGTGAAAAATTCACTGCTGCTATTAGCAAACTTGGGGATACCGATATGATTGACCAAGACGTCTCAGCAGTTGTAGAAGAGTACCTGTGCTCAGTATATGGGGCTCGTAACGTCAGTGGTGTCAATGAAGCAAGGCTTCAACTATTCAATAAATTGTATGCACCTAAACGTACCAATGACCCCCTTGAGAAGCTTAAAACTAGCGATCCTAGCTGCATGCCACCTTGTGAGAAGGTTCTTCAACAAAAGCTCCGAAGAACCAATTTTGTAGCGTTTGTCTGGAAGAATGCTAGAGAGGCTAAACCAGTGGCATTTGGTCCTGAGGGCCATGGATGGGAAGTTGAGAAAGGCAGAATGAAACTTCTGTGGTTTTCAGGTCCAAGTGTCCCGGCAAACATAGAAATTGAAAGTTCTGACTTGTTATCGGAGGAAGATAATGAAGAGGAAATTGACATCCAGGAGTCATATACCTCCGACGAAGAAGAACACCCAGACTTTTAGGTAGCTGCTAACATTCTTGCAGAATCATAATGTAGCAGTGCCAACCTGACAAAAATATGTTCATGAAACTCAGGCTTATACGTTGTCAATGAGTGCTGTTTGGATAGATTTTTCTTTATTGAATTAATTTATATAGGATACATGTAGTGTAGAACATGTCTGGGTTTGTGATGGCAAATAAATAATATTCATCAAAAATAAAGCTTATTTGCATGAAAAAATGTTTCCCTAACGTATAGCCATCTGGTGGCGAAATGTTGAACTTGATGTGGTGGCGCTGCAATTAAGTGATCAATACAAAGCCCTATTACATTGCATATATTGGCATTATTGGCATCATATCAGTTTTAAAAACTGCCTAGATATCTAATATTCACATTTCAAGTGTAGCTAGTGGCTATTTACTGATCTGGGGCTGATAATTAGCCAACATATGGAACCATTCCAAATTGACGGACTTTGAGCATTGTCCATGACCTTTTGACCCCTGGTGACCCAGATATGGACTTAATTTGCATATGTCGTATATCATCTTAAAGAGCATTTAAAGACCTTTAATTTGATATATAGTTTGTTACCATACCACCAGGAGGTAATTGTGTAAGGGCCCTTTTCGTATCCCCTACCCCCATTTTTTCGGTACATTTGGCAAGTCCATTTTCGAGCATAAAGGGTTAATAAAACCCAGACCCACCACTGGCCAAATCTAAGAACCGCATTTTCAGATGTCCTAAGGTAGACCCTTTCCAAAAACACCCATAAGAAATTTGGTACTCTCCAGAAAATAAATGGCCCCCAGCTCTTGGACTATTACCACCATGTCCGCACCTAGTACTAGTGTGTACTGGTCTCGACAAGACGTGCTATTGGTGCTATACTTTTCCTCATATTTGTCTCTTGCCTTTGTATATGTGGCTCCACTTTCGGAAGGAGAACAGAAAAGCTGCTTATGTTCATTCTCATGTCATTGCAAAACAGTTGTTAATTTTCATCCTGCAATTCACGTAGGATTGTCACGGAGCTTCCCATTAAATCACGTCTTTGTAACCACTCCCGACATGTCTCCGTGATTTCTTGTTTTTCTTTTTAATGCAGGCAGCAATTATAATGCTGTAAAGTGCTACCTTCTTTCCAAGTATGGCGGGAACCATGGTTATCGTACCGCACTGAACCACTCCCTCCCAACCTCTGCTTGCGGCCAACTAACCTCCAACCACCATCGTCAGCCGTGTGGACACTTTGCAGGCAGAGTCTGCGGACTTTGCCCTTACCGGGCAAAGTCTGCCAGGCACAGCTCGACCGTGTGGACGCGGCATTAGTGTCACATTCGGTGCGCAATTGTTTTCAATGATAGAAGCAATGCAACTGGTTGCGGCGTCATAAGTAACTGGTTTCATACAACTGGTTGCGTCAGTGCGCAAGGTGCATTAAACTATTCAGTTCACGATGCATCCTTAAACCTTTTTTTTTCTTTTTCTTCTTTCTTTTCTTTTCTTTTGTGTCTTCGGGGCTCTCGTTCTCGCCCCAGACCTTGTTTTAATAACCTGAACACCGCAATCAAGTCATCATCATCTCTCTCTCTCTCTCTCTCTCTCTCTCTCTCTCTCTCTCTCTCTCTCTCTCTCTCTCTCTCTCTCTCTCTCTCTCTCTCTCTCTCTCTCTCTCTCTCTCTCTCTCCACTGCCTCTGCAGGAAGTTATCCCATTCATTAACTACACGGTTGGCAAAGTTGTTTCTACCTACTTCCAAATTAAATCTATTTCCTGACACTTTGAGACCTTTATCTTGTCGGATTCTCATTCGGTGTAAAAATTTTTGTCACTATTGATGTTGTCAATTCCCTTAAGAATCTTAAAGACCTGTATCAAGTCACCTCTGAGTCTACGTTTTTTTAGGGAAAACAGATTCATACGTTTTAATCGATTTTCGTATGATTTCTTTTTTATATTTGGAATAAGTTTTGTGGCTCGCCGTTGCACTTTTTCCAATCTGCCAATGTTTAATGAGATTGAAGTATCCGCTCCTAAAGCATACCTGTTCTCTTGGTAATTAAAAAAAAATACTTGGTCTGTTTGCATCTTGGAAATAAATTAACATGCATTTCATAACAAGCTAATCGATCGGTAATTACTAAGGTCTTTCTGGTCTCATTTCTTGTGAAATAAAATCACTATATCAGTTCCTACTTTAGTTGATGATGTCGGAGCTGTGTTTTGAGAGTTAATGATAATAAACACACTGTTAATAAAGCCAAACACAAGTATACATGGTTGTGAGCAATGTAAAACCAAATGGGAAATGGTCACTAGGTATTGGGGTTATTTGTCTGCCTCATGGGGCTGTGGTGCGGTTTCCCCAGAGAGAGGGTTCTTGCATCGAAAATTCCCAGTAGAAGGGGGGAGGTGGTAATTGGGCTGGTCAGACACTATTTCCAAATCGATGTTTTCTGGTGGGGGACATAAAGAGTAGGTGGTTAGTGGGCGTTGTAAGAAGAATTTGGCTGCGGTGGCTTGGAAGGAGATACGAAATGTGTGATAAATAATTATATGCCTGGACGGATTAGGATTGCTGTTACTTCCTCTTTAGGTTGGGAATGGAGAGGCGGGTGGATAAGGAGATGTATTCTCTTAGTTGAAAGAGTGCACGTGCACCCATATATATATATATATATATATATATATATATATATATATATATATATATATATATATATATATATATATATATATAATTTTTTTTTTTTTTTTTTTTTTTTTTTTTTTTTACTTTTTACTTGTATACAATTGGGTTTCAGTTTCTGTGGGAGAAGCACTGTATTTGCCGCGTATAAGATGCGCTTTTTAAGTCTTAAACAAAAATGCCCTGCGTCTATCACAATATTGTATTTCATGCATAGAATCGTACATTTTCCCTACAGAACAACTCTGAAATATATTTCAATAAATGTGTGATGACACATAATATTTCCGCAAAATATCCTTGTAAAATATATAAATCGTCAGTTCATCCACATTTAGAATATGCTGTTTCCGTATGGTCACCGAATCTCATTAAAGACATTGGCATATTGGAAAAAGTACAACGGCGAGCCACAAAACTGATTCCAAATACCAAAAATAAATCATACGAAAGTCGACTAAAACATATGAATCTCTTTTCCCTAAAAAAACCTAGACTGAGAGGTGACTTGATACAGGTCTTTAAGATTCTAAAGGAGATTGACATAAAAAATGACAACATCTTTACACTGAATGAGAATCCGACAAGAAATAAAGGTCTCAAAGTGTCAGGAAATAGATTTAATTTAGAAATGGGTAGAAATAGCTTCGCCAACCGTGTAGTTAATGAATGGAATAAACTTCCTGCAGAGGCAGTGGAATGTAGTTCAGTTCGAAGCTTGATTCATTTAGATAAACATCCAAGCAAGATGCTGTAATGACTGTTACTTATTTCATACTGTTTGTTTATTTGTTTGTTATTATTTGTCTATTTATTGTTTGCTTGATTTTCATTTAATATTATTTATGTCAATTTATTATGATTTACTATTTACCTGTTTGTTTATTATTTGACTATACCTATGCATTGATTTATTTTATTTGTTATTATTTATATTATTATAATTTTCATTTATCATTATTTATTTTTATTTTTCATTATTATATTTTTTCGCATCCGACTTAGTTATGGACCAAAAGGTCTCCTGTCGGCATGCTCCGCCTTTGTAATCCTTTGTAAATAGAGGTGCGTCCTGTACATCGGCTAATACGGTTGGTTCTACTAGTATGTGTTAAGTCATAGGCAGTTCCACTATAGAATTGGGCGAAGTGTTGCTTAGTATTTTGTAACTGTTGGTATGGATTGTATGTCGGTGAAGGTTGACGGAAGGGGGTGGGGATGCAGATTGCTGTGGTCCGAGGTCCTTTCCTGTGATGTGTGAGTTTTGTCTTTTGGAAAGGGTGGGAGGGCGTTTATCTTTGAGGTAGGTGGGCGGGTGATTCTCGTTGGGGGTGGGTAGGTGTCTGTTGACAGGAGTGTGTTCGTTTTTGGGAGCAGGGATATTTCTGATTTGTGGGGCACTGAAGGATGGTTAACGAATGAAATAAACTTAGTAACCATGTAGTGAGCGCTGAAATAATGCATTGCTTTAAGAGAAGACTTACTCACTACGGTAAATATAACAAAAGAAAAAATTGAAAGGTGTATAGAAAAACTCAAAGTTAATAAAACACCAGGGCCTGACGGTTGGGATCCAAGAATCTTAAAGGAAATGAAAAATGAGATTGTTTTTTATTAGAAATTATTTTCACGAAATCCATCATTTCCGGAGATGTCCCAAGAGAATAAAAGCTAGCTAACGTTACTCCCATATTTAAAAAAGGTGACAAAAATAAACCAAATAACTATAGGCCTATAAGTTTGACTTCAATCGTAGGAAAAATAATGGAAACTATCATCAGAGATGCTATCGAACATCATTTAGAAAGTAACCGTTTGATAAATGATAGCCAGCATGGTTTCAGACGGAAACGTTCTTGCGTGACTAACTTACTCGAATTCTACAACACAGTTATCTCGAATTATGACAAAAGAAACAATATAGATTTAGTATATCTAGACTTTGCAAAAGCTTTTGATACCATACCACACGAAAGACTACTTACTAAATTAGCTTTGCATGGAATAAGTGGTAGCCTATTAGATTGGACTAGTAATTGGTTGAATGGTCGAAAACAGAGAGTTGTTTTAAATGGAAAAACTTCTGGATGGAAAAGTGTTGCAAGTGGAGTTCCTCAGGGTTCCGTTCTTGGGCCACTTCTATTCATAGTATATATAAATGATATAGACCATGGACTAAAATCTACTGTTTCCAAATTTGCTGATGCTACAAAACTGTGCGGAGTGGCAAATGATCACTCAAACCAATTAGATATTCAAGAATATTTAGATAAATTACAGCAATGGTCTGAAAAGTGGCTAATGAAATTTAACACAAGTAAATGCAAGGTAATGCACATAGGTAAAAATAACAGTAAGTACGATTACAAGTTATTTGGAAATTCGTTAACAAAAGTGGATAGTGAAAAAGATCTCGGCGTAATTATCAGTAACGACCTCAAATCATCCAAGCAGTGTATTTCAGCCTCTGAGAAAGCAAATAAGATTCTGGGATTGATTGCGCGATCTTTTTATTTCAAAAGTCCATCACTCATTAACAAGCTATATAAATCGTTAGTTCGTCCACATTTGGAATATGCTGTTTCCGTATGGTCACCGAATCTCATTAAAGACATTGACAGACTGGAAAAAGTACAACGGCGAGCCACAAAACTGATTCCAAATATCAAAAATAAATCATACGAAAATCGACTAAAACATATGAATCTGTTTTCCATAAAAAAAAAAACGTAGACTCAGAGGTGACTTGATACAGGTCTTTAAAATTCTAAAGGGAATTGACATCAAAAGTGACAAAAATTTTATATTGAATGGGAATCAGACAAGAAACAATGGTCTCAAACTGTCCGGAAATAGATTCAATTTGGAAGTAGGTAGAAACAACTTTGCCAACCGTGTAGTTAATGAATGGAATAAACTTCCTGCACAGGTAGTGCAATGTAGTTCAGTTCGAAGCTTTAAGAATCATTTAGATAAATACCTAAGTAAGATGCTGTAATGATTATAATTTATCTTATATTATTTGTTTTTGTTTTATCATTTTCTGTCTGATTTTCATTTATTATTAGTTATATGTCAATTTATTATTATTTACTATTTACCTGTTTGTTTATTATTTAAGTATACCTATGCATTTATTTATGTATTTTATTTGTTATTTACATTATCATAGTTTTTATTTATTATTTTATTATTAATATGATTTTTTTTTTCGCATCCGACCTAGATATGGATCAAAAGGTCTCCTGTCGGCATGCTCCGCCTTTGTAAAAATAACCTTATGGATAGGCATGATAGGTGGAACTGCTTAGTATATGCCTTATGGTATCTTGCAGTCTCCCCTATTCTTGTGTTCCTATGGCTGGGAACAACGTCTCTTCTTTTTCCCCTGACTTTGTGAGAAATTTTCTGTAGACTTCATGGGCCAAGATCCGATGTAAACGTAAAGGATGGTAAAGGTATGCAAGATTGTACAAGATATATATATTTTATTTCATAATCACTGGAAAAATAGAAAGGTTTACCTGTCCATATTAGAGTTTAAGTACAGCACTAGTAACTGATGACACGAATATTTGTTCAAGGTTGTACAAGATATTAATGATACATTTAGTTTCATGACCACTGGAAAAATAATATAATTACTTGTTCATCTTAGTGTAAGTTAGTAGCTAATGACACAGAAAACATCGCCTGACTTCATCTAGAATTCAGATAATATACTGTTGTACAAAGTGTCCCAAAATCTGGACGCATAGGCGTTCTCTTAGGTGTCTCGTATCTTCAATTTTCATTGAATGCACCTCATTTAGGGAGTGTTTATGTGTGAATGACATTTTGACGCAGCCCGAAGGGATTTCTCCCCGTCTTCTCTTTTTCTGCACGAGGGGGACGGACAGAGGGCGGGGGGGTCGCCAATTAAATGAAGTGGTCTTGCTGTGGATGTGCTGTCTCTTGCTGCATTCTTTATGACCCAGGGTAATGGGCGAGATGCAGGGATGACCCGTCATCCAGGAGGAGCCAAGAAAAGAGGGAGGGAGGGAGGGGTGGTGAATGGGAGTGGAGAAGGTGGTGATGAAATGGGTGGGAATGGAATTATACCTTTTGACCTTGGCTATCTCACTTGCAAGGGGGAAAAGCCCTTGGTGTATGTATTTATGTATGTAGGGGTAGGTAGGTATGTACACCACCTTTATCAAACCCCTGAGTGAAGTCAAAGAGAGAATGAAGAGACTATTACACATTTAGTTATAAACATTTATGTGTGAAACTGGCAGTTGCCGACAATTCTATCGAGATAAACATCGTGTGGGGACGGAGACTTTATTGCTGCGACGTTTCGGTTGAAAAAAAAAACTGAAAGAAGCAACACGTCATACCAATAAACGTTCCGTCCTCGTATGGTGTTTATTTCGATAAATATCAATATTTCCTGTGTGTCCAGACTTTAAAGACACCCTGTACAACCCTCACCTCCTTAAAAAAAGTCTGAATAAATTACTGTAATTACTCCCATGTTTCTGGCATAGTAAGTAACCGCAGTTCTAAACACAATAACATACGTACTAAGATCGTTCGATATACCTTATATTCTTTGGAACGCATAAGTGGAAATGGTAACATGAAAATAATCGTGTACCTAAAAGAAAAAGAATGTGGCAATCTTTAGAGTCATTGTCCATTTTCACTTAACTCTAAGGATATACAAGGTAAGACTTTCACATTTGGACCTTAGAATGGTAAGATAAAATGAATAATGCTTTTTCTAATCTTAATATCACAGTTAGGATATTCCCACCAAGGTGGTTCGATACATCAGCCCTACTTTTTTCAGGTATCATTTTGATGGTCTGTCACAATTGGCGCATCAGTTTCTGAACTAAGGGTTATCAAACTGAACCATTTTCCTCCAACCTTCGATTAATCGTTGGAACCGTAATATCACTATAGCAAACTATTTTGTTTTCTCGATAAAAAAAAATACATAGAATATCATTTGATATCCTGAAAGGAAAAATATTTTCCTCCAGCTGCAAATCTGCTCTAACAGTCGGAGGAAAAACAGCCCAGCGTGATAAGTCCTTAACCCGTTCTTACTGATCACGCAAAGAGATTGAAGACTTTTTTGCACGTGCCCTGTGGGTCACGTGTGTAACCTGGAGGACATGACCCGATTTTAGCTTTGGGAAACGTTGAGGTGACGGGAATGCGTGGGAGGTAGGCCCGGCGGCACTTCTGCGAATAGTCCCGTAAGGACCCCGGTGGGCACTCGTTCAACCGCGGCACAATGAATATGTTGAAGGGCAGGACATCTTCGCAGGACACAGTCTGATGGGTCTCGTTGAACCTGAGGGCTTCCTGGTCACAGAACCCATCGTATAGCTTGAGGTAACACCTGTTCGAAGGTTCGTGGTATAACCAGCCATCCGTACCACATTTATTGGGAATGCAGCTCACGCTGTCAGCCTTAGCATCAATCACCACGTGATGGCCACGGCTGCAGGGGCCCTGCGTGTATTGGGCGTAGCACTCTCCGCTCGCGGGTCCGTAGACGTACCCGTGCTGGCAGTCACATGAGGCTTCCCCGGACAAATCCACGTAGAGCGTGTGTCCTGGGGGACAGACGTCGAAGCGGCTGACGTTGACGCACTGGCCGCGGAAGAGGACGTGCTCCCAGGGGCACGGGCGTTTCTGGCACTGGAACTTGCGTCCTGATGTGTACACGAGCCACTCGCCGTCGGCGCAGTTGGACCGAGCCAAGATCCGCTCGCACTCTCCGTCCACGGGGATGTAGCCGGCGGTGAGGTCGCAGTCAGTGGGGTTGCCGCCTAACACACTGAGTAAAAAGTCCTTTGGTGTCGACCTCGGGTCCTGCCTGTTCTCGTCGGACAGCGGGGCACCCCGACCAGCAGGCGGCGGGTCCCTCTCAGACGTGGAGGTCGGGAATATAATGGTGCCGACGCCGTGTGGCTGCCTGACACCGCTGGGTCGCTGAAGTCGACGCCGATGTGATCCTTCCGAAGGTCGATTCTCATTCACGAAACTGACGGGATGGGTTTTGTCGATCTCCGCCACGGTGGGTGGTGGTCTTCGGTTAGCGGGCCTTCGATGAGTAGCCTCGCCAGGGAAGAACAGCCCCTCGGTAGGCGTAGGCAGGCAACTGCAGAGGAGTACAGCCACTGTCACTACAAGGCCCGACGCCAGAACGCTTCTCATCTTCAATTGGAGTCGTCCACGGATACGCAAACAAAAACACTGACACCGGTGTTGCCTCGCGCTGCTTGCTTCTTGTCGAAGGCCACTGGCAACGCCCTATGTCTGTCAAGGTTGCAATCCAAATGGAAGTGAGGAACAGGACGTCATTATATAACATCAGAGGCCGGCCACCTCCACGTCCCCGAGGATGTTCTGCTGGTCAGGTGGCGCCTGACTGGGGGAGGGAGGGAGGAGGAGGAGGGCGGCAGGATTCAACGGAAGGGCCTTAGGTTGGCTAATTTTGGCTTCCCCCACACCCCTCCCTCCCTCCCTCCCACTGACTCACAAGGAGAGTTACAGGAATTTTGTCGAAGTTTTTTTCGTGCATGTGTGTGTACGTATGTATACATACAGAAGGAATAAGTTGTGCAGTTGTGTTTACATAGCTTCGAGTTTCCTGTAGTGATAGGGATGACAGGCGGTAAAGGACATGGAACTGTCTGGTGTAGTCTCTTGCAGTCTTCCATTCTTATGTTCTTATGTCACCGACGCGTTCCTTGAATTGTTTTCACTTCAGTTGTTGACCACGGCTAACCTCCCTTCACGCTTCCGTGTTATTGCTGAATATCAGCCCACCAGACAAACCTCTCTCTGTAGTTGACGACTTTAGTGACACATGTATGCACGGTGTCCGGAGGGGGAGGAAGGGCAAGACCCGCCCCCTAGAAATCCAGGGTGTATTTGAAACTTTACCGGTCGTCACGTACTAGTATAATTTCATTAAAATATTAAGTTATAGAATATCAGTGTATGATTGATGAAAGTCAAAATGTAACTCGTATAGATAATGTTGATATATGGCTATGCGGCCAATTTGAAGTATCTTGATATAACCCTATACCATTAACCATATATGTATAATATTTTTCAATTTGTCCCCCCTAAAAAAAGAAAAAATTATTCTTGCTTCCTCCCTATAAAAAATCCTGCAGACACCCATGCACGTATGTGTTGCCTCTAGTTCTTTTCTCACATTTTTCCTCATGCTTTTCTTTATTATCGATGCATTATTCCAGTGTGAAAGTTTACTTGTTCTATGGTGTCTTATATCGGCTTTATTCTAGTATTCTTTTCTCTATACCGTGGCCTTTTTTTCCTACATTTATTGTATAGCACCCGTTGCATGGAATATCATATATCAATGTTTCTCCCTTAGGGGTCCGCGGACCCCTAAGGGGCCGCAGAAACCTACCGAGGGGACGCAGGACAGGGAATTCAACATGTTACAGTTAATCTGAAGTTTACTTGAGTTTCCATTTCGTAAATATACATGGGTTTCTTTTCCTTTGTTTTTGCATCATGTTTGTACAATGAAAACAATTTGATAATAAACACTAAATCGTGTGAAAAGAAAATATTTCATTAACAATCATTACATACGAATGTAAAATGACTGTCCTATCTGATCCTGTATCAAGGGATTCCTTGAATATACAAGTCGATGTAAGGGTTCCACAAAGCTTGAGAGGTTGAGAAACACTGCTATTTATGACATTTTTCTTGTTATTTTCCTTTATGTTTTTCCTCATGTCACCTATTTTCCTGATTTAGTCCCGTTTCCTGTTGGTATTTGCCAAGTGCTGGAGATGATTTGGGAACTTCTTGTCACAGTTCCCTTCTTTTTTCTCCCTATTCATTATCTGGACGGCCGCCTTATTAAGCTTTGTCAGTAAGCCTACATATATATGCATAGGTAAAGAGTAAGTGAGTTCAAAGCTTCGCGACGGTTGGGCCTGGTTGTTTGAGTTCCATCGCTGTTACTAGCGATTTGTTCCATAGTACATTATAGAGAAAGAGGGGGAAAGATAGAGACAAGAGTGACCTGAATGGGTTGTGTGTGGGGTCAGGAGGAAGATAAACGTTGACAAGAAATCTAAACAGCAAACGAGAAATTATGTCTGGGGATCATTGTCCTTTTGAAATATTCAAATTAGATAGTTCTTCGATAGAGGCTGGTTCAATGAACTTCCTCTTTAAACCACAGCTAGAATTGAGTACTAATTTGGCCTTACCCAAGTCAGTCCGGTGGTTGTGATTGACTGACATGGTGAAATACAGCCAAGCTGTCTTGACTGACATGGTGAAATACAGCCAAGCTGTCTTGACTGACATGGTGAAATACAGCCAAGCTGTCTTGACTGACATGGTGAAATACAGCCAAGCTGTCTTGACTGACATGGTGAAATACAGCCAAGCTGTCTTGTGCGCATCTAATATGACCCCTATGTTCGATTACCTAATATTTAAGCCTCTTCCTTTTTGGCCTTTTTCACTTTTTAGGTGTTTAATAAAATCGTGTGGCACCAGCGAGAATAAAATTTATAGATGACGTCACCAATGGGGGTTTGGAGGGGGGCAGTTGCCCCCCTAAAAATCCAGAGTGCGGAGTTTGAAACTGCCGATCCTCACGTATAATTTCGTTAATTTTTTTAAGTTGTAGGATAGTGTATGATTGATTTTCTATTGTGAGTATGCAATGTAAGTACGTACTGATACTATACTTGATAAAGAATTACATGGTCATTAAAGTCATCGTTTCATAGGGGGAAAGGGTAAATTTTCTTTGGGCGCTTTGATTAATAAGTGGATTAATTAATTTTGGCACTTTGTGAATTTGGTGAAAGCAAATTTGTAACTCGTGTAGATAATGTAAGTATATGCCTATGCGGCCAATTTGAAGTGTGTATCTTGATACAACCCATATCCCATTAATAATACATGTGCAATATCTAGTATTGCCACCCCACTATAAACATTTCTGCAAACGCCCTCTGACGAAGCACTTACGAAGCACTTTCTTGATGGGTCTTGACTGAGTTGCAAGTCTTTCGAAAACCTGACGCAACGATCTCCCAGAACACTGCAGTTGTGCCCCACACGTGCGTGCCGACACAAAAAAAGAACTCCTAGAATAAGAATAATAACAGTAAAAAGGAAAACAGGATGAGCTGACGTAATTCCCTTGTGTCTATCGAGTTACTTTGACGTAAAGTCTGACGTCATCAATGACGTCATGCCAAGACAGGAGCAGGGGGGAAGGGGGGGGGCGATTACTACTGTTGTGCCTCTCGCTTCACTCCTCTAGTCACATTTGCTCAGACTCCCATTCTTAGTTAAATAATACTAAATATGATAACAACAATAATAACAGTAATGATAATAACGATAATGATGATAATTGATGATGTTATTGAGCTCTTAAAGCTTAACCCTCTCCTCCTTCTCCTCCTCCTCTTCTCTACCGGAAGGTGTCTCGTGCCGCCGGGCATTTCCACGAATTCCTTGGAAGAGGTCCGGTCCTCCTCGCGCCCGCCAAAACAATCATCATGCGATTTCAGTCGGAACCCTCAGTGGATGTCGAAGATGTCTATAATTTGGATCACGTGCTGGACTCGTGATGACAGCCATCACCCTGTTGGTCTGTGGATCACGTGTCATGCATGTGAGATATCATGTGGTTGGTTACATATGTATAGGGTTAGTAATGGTTAAAAAGAAAAAGAAAAAAAGGAGAGGGACGTCATTTAAGATAGTTTGGGAATCACTGCTGTAGGGTCAAAGTTCGGAGATCATACGTGGCCGGTGTTGTAACCAACCAACCCCCAGACCCCCCAAACCCCAACCCCCCCACACACCTTCCTTCTTGCTCAAGGTAACGGGTACCAGCTTAAAGTCCTGCGATGTTATTCGGGGAACACGTAGCAGGCGAACTCTACAGTACAACACCATAACAGCAAGGTTTTTTTTTAATCCGAGGGGGGGGGAGACCCCCGTAGGTCTCAGGCGGGTTGAACTTTCATTTTTCTTTTAATCGGAAAGAGGACTTCGAGTAACCTATTGGGTGTCGGAAACTGTGGCCAACATGACATAGGGCAGTATTTCCCAATTTTTTTTTTCCAGGCGGCCCCAATATGATCCTCATGATATGACAGCGATCCCACAAATCTATTTGTATATGTGTTAATACATATGACTAGCTGTTGACTCTAAAAAGTAGGGGACAAGTATAGTATGTGTGTAAGAAAGGTAATTTAAGGTTATAAAAGACAAAGTTAACATCATTGACTTTTATTGTATTATTTTGAAGAAAAAAATGCCTTTGTTTCCCCAGGAAACACACTTGGTGACCCCACTTGGGGTCGCGACCCTAGGGTTGGGAAACAGTGACATAGGGGATACTCAAGGAAACCCCCCAACCACCCTCTGCCCTGGCACACACACAAACTCACACACAAATACACACACACACACACACACACACACACACACACACACACACACACACACACACACACACACACACACACACACACACACACACACACGTTATTTAGCAGTGTTTTCATATTCTTAGGAGTTACGACTCGACAGACCGTGCCATGCTCTGTGTTATTATTATGTCTCTATATGTTTGTATCTGTAGATAACGGCAATAAACTTACTTTACTTTTACTTTGCTTACACACACACACACACTCCCACCTATACCCTCCCCCCTTCTCTCTCTCTCTCTCTCTCTCTCTCTCTCTCTCTCTCTCTCTCTCTCTCTCTCTCTCTCTCTCTCTCTCACACACACACACACACACACACACACACACACTTTCAACGAACGGACGGCTTGAAGAACGTTCTGAAGAAAAGTGAAGATTGTGGATCCCAACGCAAAGAGAAGTGCCTTTTTGTATTTGCAGGGTGGGGGGAAATTGCTCGTGGGGTAGTGGGAAGGTGAGGAAAGAGGAGAGGGGGAGGGATTGCTGGGGAAATGGAAGGTAATGAGGAGGTGGAGGAAATGGCCCTGACGGGCCGCCGAAAGGTAGACAAACGACCCCAAGACGAGCTGGATGATGACATGTCTAATAGGAATGTGAAGATTAGAGGTATAGATAGGAGCAATATAGCAGAAAGTGATGAGAATATTTTCAAGGGATTTAAAGAGGGTGGGGGGGACACAAACCCCCCCCCCCCGACTGACAAGACTAGAAGAGAAGGTCGATAAGGTGATCGAGGACTTGGAGAGTAGGTTAGGTCATATGAACACCATTTTACAAAGGGTTGAAAGATTGGAAGAACTGGAAAAGGCGAATAAAAACTTAACTGATGAAATAGAAGACCTAAAAAGACAGTTAAGAGAGGTAAAGGTGGAGAATGAGGAATTGAAGAAGAATAGTAAAGAAAACAGAGAAACGATAGCTAAAGAAAGTAAAAATTGGAAGAAAACCCAAGAAGGAAATAAGGTTTCATTCACTGACATAGTCAAACAGCAATTGAAAGAACATACTGAAGACTCAGTTATTAAAGTGATGAGACAAAAGGAGAATATAGTAAGGGATTTAGCAGACAAGAAGAAATGTATAATTATATTAGGAATGGAAGAGAAACACAACACAGATAGAACCACAAGAATCAAAGAGGAAAATGAAAAAGTAAGCCAATTACTAGAATCAGTTCAGGAAGATGAACCAGGAATTATGAAACAAATCGAAGAGAAATTTAGACTCGGAAAGTATAGCACAGACAAGACCAGACCAATTAAGATTAAATTCAAGTCACAAACAACGGCAGAGAATATCTTATCCAAAACAGGGAAACTAGCAACAAGTGAACAATACAAAAAGATATGGATAAAAAGAGAAATGAATAAAGAGGAAAGAGAGGAAGAAAAGCAGAAAAGACTGGAAGCTAAGGCAAAAAACGAGAACAGAACGGAGTCAGAGAAAGAGAGATTCTATTGGAGAGTAGTGAACATGAAACTAAGGAAGTTCGACATACAAAAGAAAAACATAAGGGAAACAGAGAACACAATGGAAGTGGCAGAAAACTAAGAGTGTCTTACACAAATATAGATGGATTAATAACAGGATTGAATGAGCTGAATGATTATTTGAAAGAAAAAGAACCGGACATAATGGGAATTGTAGAAACAAAATTAAAAGGCCCACTACCACCCAACAGTGTAGGACATGATGCATACAATTATTGGATTAGAAACAGAGAGAAAAAGCAAGGGGGTGGAGTTATGTTCCTGACTAAGAAGGATATAAACGTGAAAGGTGTCATATATGGAAAGAATACAGTAGAGATGATTATGATAGAAGTGGAAGACAGAGATAAGAAGAGCAGAAAGTTTGTGATCAATTATGTGCCTCCGAAAACAGCCTCATGGGAGGAGAGTGAATATAAAAGTATGTTAGAGGACACAAAGATAGCATTAACTAAAATAATGGAAGACGGAGGAAGAATAGTTATGATGGGCGACTTTAATTGCAAAGAAATCTGCTGGGAAGAAATGACAGTAAAGAGTGGTGATGACTCATGGGGAAATGCTCTACTTGAGATGATTACTGACCATTCAATGACACAATGGATACAAGAGAACACTAGGTATAGAAATGAAGAAGAACCATCGAGGCTAGACTTAATAATTACATCTGAACCTAGAATAGTGGACAAGATTGAATATAAAACACCAATAGGTAAAAGTGACCACATATTGATTGAACTGGAACTTAATGAAGAAAAATATATGAAAAGAAATGAACAATATAGAAGAGGAAGAATGATGTATGAAAAAACAAACTTTGATAAAATAAGAGAATTCTTCCAACAAGAAAACTGGGAAGAAATATACAAAGAAGAAACATCAGTGGAAGAGAAATGGAATATTTTGACAAAAATTTACAAAAAAGGAGTGGAAAAGTATGTCCCAAGACAAAAACAAGAAAAAGAATATGTAAAATGCTGGTACAACAAAAGTTGTAGGGAGTTAAAAGACAAAAGAGACAAAGCCTGGACCAGATGGAAAAAAAGACAGAAGACCTGAAAAATGGAAAATATATACTGGTTATAGAAATGAATATGTACAAAAGTGCAGATAGAAAAAAAGATAATATTAAAAAGTTGTTATAGTAAAGTGTAAAGATCAACCAAAACTATTTTACAGATTTGTAAACAATAAACTGAAAAACAAACAAGACTTGGAGAAATTAAGACAAGGAGGAGTTGAATACACTGAGGAAATGGAAATGGCAGAAATTATGAACAAACATTTTAAATCAGTGTTTACAAGGGAAAATATACAACCTGAAGAGATTGAGTGGAAAGAAAAAGTCCCCCCTATGGAAGAAATAGAAGTAACAAAGAATGAAATATTGACACACTTGGGTAATTTTGATGTCAGAAAATCGCATGGGCCAGATGAAATAGCAAACTGGATTCTGAAAGAATGCAGGAATGAACTGGCAGACAAAATACATAGCATAATAAGCAGTTCCTTAAAAGAAGGAAAAGTTCCAGAAGATTGGAAAAAAGCAAATATAGTACCTATATATAAAGGAGGAAATAAAGAAGAACCTACCAACTATAGACCAGTCTCTCTAACAAGTACAATAGCAAAAATTTGTGAAAGAATTATCAAAAGTAGATGGGTAAAATACTTGGAAAAAAACAACGTACTAAATCCAAGGCAATTTGGATTCAGACAAGGACGATCATGCGTCACCAATTTAATATGTTTCTATTCAAGGCTAATAGATATAATACAAGAAAGAGATGGATGGGCTGATTGTGCATTTCTAGACCTAAAAAAAGCTTTTGACAAAGTACCACATAAGAAGTTGCTTAAGAAATTAGAATATGAAGGAGGAATACAAGGTAAATTGCTAAATTGGATGGAAGACTTTTTGCAAGAAAGAAAAATGAGAGTAGTGATAAGAGATCAGCACTCAAAATGGAATGAAGTAATAAGCGGTGTCCCGCAGGGAACAGTTCTGGCCCCAATAATGTTTGCTATATATATTAATGATATGGATGAAGGAATTGAAAGCTATATGAGCTTCTTTGCAGATGATGCAAAACTACTGAAAAGAGTGAAAACTGAAGAAGATTGTGAATCACTACAGAGAGATCTAAATAAAGTACAAGAATGGAGTAGGAAGTGGGAGATGGAGTTCAATACAAAAAAGTGTAGTATAATGGAATTTGGAAAAAGCAAAAACAGAATAGCAGGATCATATAATTTGGGAGAAGAAGGAATAAAAAAAGTAGAAAATGAGAAGGACCTGGGAGTCATTGTTATGAATAATATGTCACCTGAGAAACATATAAATAAGATTTTTGGAGAAACTTATAATTTAATAAGAACAATCAAAGTTGCATTTACATACCTGGATGAAGAAATGGTGAGGAAAATCCTAATCACCCTGATAAGACCAAGATTGGAATATGCAGCAACGATATGGTCACCAAGTACAAAAAAATGTATAAAAAAAACTTGAAAGAATACAAAGAGCAATCACAAAACTGGCACCAACACTCTCAAAACTATCATATGAAGAGAGACTACAAAAACTTAAACTACAGACACTAGAGCAAAGAAGAGAGAGAGGAGATTTGATAGCTATTTACAGAATCATGAAAGGCATAGAAATTACTGATAGAGAGAATCTGATAAAATGGGATGACAGAAATACAAGAGGACACGGAAAGAAAATAAAAAAAGACAGCTATAGAAGAGATTTGAAAAAGAACAGCTTTCCTCACAGAGTAATAGACAGTTGGAACAAGTTAGATGAGAAAGTGGTGTGTGCAAAAACAATACATGAATTTAAAAATAGTTTAGATAAAATGAGATATGAAGACGGGACCCCACGAGCATAGCTCCCCTTCCCGTAATATACAACTAGGTAAATACAACTAGGTAAATACACACACACACACACGCACACACACACACTCACAATCAGGTAAGTTAGCAAAGAGTAAACATTACAACAATATATGGACAAAAAGAGAAATGAATGTTGAGGAAAGATAAAGAGAGAAGACAATAAGAGGTGAAAAAAAGGAAACGCAAAGAGAACGGAGACCGAAAGCAAGGAGTTCTATTGGAGTCTTAGACATGAGGCTGAGAAAATGGTACACCAGTGTAAGCGAAACGAAAGGAACAGAAAACGAGATGGAGAAAGAAAAAATAAATAAATAAATAAAAGTGGCCTATGATAACATAGACGGATTGATCTCAGGGACTGCCTAGTGTAGGCCTTATGGTCTCATGCAGTCTCCTTCATTTTTATGTTCTTATGACATAATGGGAATTGTGGAGACGAAATTAAGGGGTCCGCTACCACTAGTGTTGGACATGGGTTATATAATTATTGGATTAAAAACAGAAACGAGAAACAGGGTGGAGGAATCATGTTTTTGGCCAAGAAAAACTTAAATGTGACGAAGGTTACAGAGGGTAAAAACAGTGTGGAAATGATCATGATAAAAGTTGAAGACAGCGACATGAAAAGTAGAAAGTTTGTGGTTCTTATGTGCATCCAAAAACGGGCTCTTGGAAAGAGGGCGAGCATTAAAAAATGTTAGAAGATACAAGGCATTCATTAAACGAGATGCTGAAGGATGGAGGTAACCTGGTACTTATGGGAGATTTTAACTGCAAGGAAATCTGTTGGGAAGAGATGACAGTGAAAGGCGGAGAGGATCTATGGGGAAATGTATTACTTGACATGACTATAGAACATACAATGACACAATGGGTAAAAGAAAATACCAGATATAGAAAACAACAAAGTAATGTCGTAGCACAGTGGTAAAATTATACTAATGACCCACTTTCGGAGATGAATAGGTGAAAGTAGAAATATCCATATATAAATCCACCAATGTCCACGTAGCGCCAGACACGTGACCTGAGTCCCCGTCCCTTCAAGTTCACCTCGCTACTTTTGTATAGATATACATGCTTTTCTCCACTCTGTAATCACATCTGCTGAAGAGGATCACAGATATAGAAGTAATGAAGAACCGTTGAGACTGGATTTGATATTTACAACAGAACCTGAAATTGTAGATAAAATCGAATACAAGACACCATTTGGAAAGAGTGACCACATACTAATAGAAGTTGAACTAAAGGAAGAAATATATATGGAGAGAGATGAGAAATACAGAAAAGGAAGATTGTACAATAAAACGGACTTTGGGAAATTTAAGAAATTCTTTCAAAATGCAAATTGGGAAAATTCTACAATGAAGAGACACAGGTGGAAGAAAAATGGATGATTTTGATGAAAATTTATAATGAAGGAGTGAATGAATACGTACCAAGAGAGAAACAGGAAAAGGTGTACATTAGGTGCTGGTTCAATAGAAGATGCATTGAGGAGAAATATAGAAGAGATAAAGGGTGGAAAAGATGGAAAAAATTATAAAAAAAAAAAAAAAAATGGAAAGTGTCAAATATATATCAATCATAGAAATTAATGTGTAAAAGTACGCAGAGAGGAAAAAAATAAACTACGAAAAAGACATAATAAAAATTTTTAAAGATCAACCCAAACTATTTTATAGATATATGGTAAACTTAAAGATAAACAGGAAATGGTGAAACCATGCCTCGGAAATATAGAATATACAGAATATTTAGAAATGGCTAGTCATGAACAATCACTTCAAGTCGGTTTTCACCAGAAAAAAATGCAGCATTGGGACGAAGGAAGTGAAGTGCGATATCCTCTCCCCCCAATGAGGGAAATAACAAAAACACAAAAAGAAAAGAATGGATAAATTAACGAACCTTAATGTCAGGAAATCACACGGCCCAGACTGAAGTGCAAAATGGATACTAAAAGAATGTAAAGAAGAATTAATGGACAAAATATATAACATAACAAATTGTTCACTCAAAGAAGGAAACATACCAAAGGACTGGGAAATTTTTTAAATATTGTACCGATATATAAAAGAGGAAACAAAGAACCAAAAAATTACAGACCGGTCTCCCTTACAAGCACTGTAGCCAAAATCCGTGAAAAAATGATCAAGAATAGATGGATAAAACACCTGAAAGAAAACAATAATAAACCCGAGACAATTTGGATTCAGACAAGGAAGATCTGTTTCTACTCAAGACTAATAGATATAATAGAAGAAAGGGATGGATGGGCTGATTGTGCTTTCCTAGACTTACAAAAGGCCTTCAACAAAGTACCATAAAAAAGAAAGAAAAAAAAACCATAGGGATATAAAGGAAATTACTAAACTGGATGTAGAATTTCTTGCATGGCAGAAAAATGAGAGTAGTGCTCAGAGAAAAGTATTCAACTTGGGAGGAGGTGATTAGTGGAATTCCACAGGGATTGGTATTGGCTCCAATAATGTTTGCTATTTATGTGAATGACATGGATGAAAATGTGGAATGTTACACGAGTTTCTTTGCAGATGATGTCAAATTGCTGAGGAAAGTGAATACTGAAACGGATTGTGAATCACTACAGGGAGACCTGAACAAGGTTTGGAAATAGTCAGAAGTGGGAAGTAGACTTCAGCATTAAGAAGTGTAGCATAATGGAGTTCGGAAAAAGTAGAATAAAAAAAATATCAGGACAATATAAAATTGGAACAAAGGAAGTAAAGAAAGTGGGATCTGAAATAGACCTGGGAGTAATTATCTCAAATGACATGTCCCCAAATAAACAGATAAACAAAATTGTCGGAGAATCTTATAACTTGCTAAGATCAATAAATGTGGCTTTCACCTATTTAGACGAATAAATTGTTTAAAGAAATACTAGTCACACTAATAAGGCCTAGACTGGAGTATGCTCCGACACTATGGTCACCCAGTACCAAAAAGAATATAAAGAAAATTTAAAGAGTCCAGAGAGCAGTCACGAAAATGGTCCCAACACTTTCAAACCTGGCATATGAGGAGAGACTGGCTAAATTGAAATTACCGACTTTGGAACAAAGAAGAAAAAGAAGCCACCTGCTGACCATCTACAGAATCATGAAAGGCACGGAAGTCCTTGATAGAAAAGACTTACTAAATTGGGATAAGAGAAATACAAGAGGACATGAAAAGAAACTCAAAAAGGATAGTTGTAGAAGAGATCTGAAAAAAAAGTTTTCCACACAGAGTGGTGGATATCTGGAACATACTGGATAAAACAATAGTGTGTGGAAAAAACTATACACGAATTTAAGAGCAAACTAGATACTGCGAGATACAAAGATGCACCACGAGCATAGCTCCCCTTCCCGTAAGATACAACTAGGTAAATACACACACACACACTCACACACACACACTCACTCACACACACACACTCACACGCTCTCACACGCACACACTCTCACTCTCTCTCTCACACACACACACACACACACACACACACACACACACACACACACACACACACACACACACACGCTGTGGTTAGAACTCTGGCCTGCCACTACGGAGGTCCGGGTTCGATCCTCGCCCGGGGCTGAAATAATATATCAGTATCGCAGCGCTGAGGGGTGTTACTCCAACTCTCGTGGGCGGGGAGTTGGGGGTGTGTGTGTGTGCAAGGTCATAGCATTACCCATAGATCGGACCTACGAGCTCTGAGCTCTCTTCCAGGAGGGAAAATAGCTGTCGATCACGAGTCAAACACGTGATCCAAAAGACCAAGTGAAGTGAAGTGAATACACACACACACACACACACACACGCACACACATATTATAAGTAGTGCAGGGAGATAGAGGTGACTGACTTGACTAATGGTTCATGGAGGAAGATGAATGTTGACAAGAAATCGACCGCTAAGCGTGATATGTCCGGGGACAATTTTCCTTTTAGAACATAGATGAGGTTGTTCTTTGATGAGGGCACATTCAATTATCTTCCTCCTTAAACAACAACTGAATTTGATTGCTAGCTTGGCCTTATTCCAGTCGATCCAGTGTTTGTAATTGCTGAGGATAAAATACAGCCGAGTTGTTCAGTGCGCATCTGATTGAAGCTTTGTGTTCGATCAACATGGTATTGACACTCCGTGTTTGGCCTCATAATCAATATGTCCGCACAAATAAGCACGTCCTCATAAATGACACGTCTTCATGAATAAGCACGTCCTCATAAATAAGCACGTCCTCATAAACAACACTTCCTCATAAGTAACACTTCCGCATAAATAACACGTTCTCATAATACCTCATAAATAGGCACGTCCTCATAAATGAGCACGTCCTCATAAATAACACGTCTTTATAAATAGCTCCGTAAATTATTTAACTATACCTATGTGTTTATTTATTTCATCGTTATTTATATTATTATGAATTTTATTTATTTATTTATTTATATATTTATTTATTTATCATTATTATAATTTTTTCCGCATCCGACCTAGTTATGGAGCAAAAGGTCTCATGTCGGCATGCTCCGCCTTTGTAATCCTTTGTAATGACACGTCCTCATCAGCACTTCATCATAGATAAACACGTCCTAGTAAATAACACGTCCTCATAAATAATCACGTCCTCATAAATAACACGTCCTCAAAATTAGAACCTCATAAATAAGCTCGTCCTAGTAAATAAGACGTCCTCATAGATAAGCACGTCCTTATAGATAAGCACGTCCTCATAGATAAGCACGTCCTCATAAATAAGCACTTCCTCATATATAAGCACGTCCTAGTAAATAATACGTCCTCATAAATAACACGTCCTCATAAATAAACACCATAAATAACACGTCATCATAAATATCACATCATAAATAACACGTCATCATAAATAAGCACTTCTTAACACCTCATAAATAACACGTCCTCATAAATAGCACCTCATAGATAACGCGTCCTAATAAATAAGTACGTCTTCTTAACACCTCATAAATAACATGTCCTCATAAATAGCATCTCATAAATAACACGTCCTCATAATTAAGCACTTCATGAATAAATACGTCCTCATAATTAAGCACCTCATAAATAACACGTCCTCATAATAAACACGTCCTTATAAGTAACACGTCTTTATAGATATTTACCTCATAAACAAAGACGTCCCCATAAATAACACGTCCTCATAAGTAACGCTTCCTCATAAATAAGCACCTCATAAATATGCACGTCCTCCTAAATAAACATGTCATCATGAATAAGCTCCTCCTCATAGATAAGCACATCCTCATAGATAAGCACGTCCTCATAAATAAGCATGTGCTCATAAATGAGACCTCATAAATAACCACCTCATGAGTAAACATGTCCTCATCAATAACACATCTTAATACGTCCTCATAAATAAGCACGTCCTCATAAATAAGCACCTCATAAATAAACACGTCCTCATAAATAACACGTCCTTATAAATAACACGTCCTTATAAATAACATGTCTTCATGAATAGCACGTCCTCATGAATAAATACGTCATCTCATAAATAACATGTCCTCATAAATAACACGTCTTCATGAATAAGCACGTCCTCATGAATAAGTACGTCTTCATAAACAACAAGAGACCTATATCCCATGACTCACTCGTTCTCTTTATTCTTCTCGAGGGGGAATTCCGCGACGACACTGCTCTGGGTTCGAATCTGCGCTTGAGTGCACACCAACTAAAACAGATGACGCGGCACGATCCTTGTATCCAACAGCCCCCACCCCCTCCTCCCCGAACACCTCGTTAATAATAATGATAATATATATATTCTGACCTTGAATTCTCCTTGCTGCACTTGAGGGACAAAATACATCCTTGGGGGACTACTAACTACGCCAACACTATGTGCAATATTGGTGTGATGTGTTAAGTTCTGTATTTTTTATTTTTTGGGAATAATGTTGGTGAGCAAGAGTTGTTTTAATGTAGTTGTTCAACAACACAGTTCATATTGTCAGAAAATCGCAATATTGATGTGATGTGTAAAGTTCAATTTGGTGGTGGGGGATATTGGAGAGCAAGCATCCTATTTCTCACTTGTCTGGTGAGCAATTGTCCAGTAAGCGAATGTCCGGTGAGTTGCCTGTATTCCGTGTACAAAGGGGATACAGGTTCATCCTCTTAGGTGAATGAAACATATTCGTTTCCATATACCTTTGTTCGTAATATGGACAGTACTATGATAAGTTGAACTATTAGGATGCTACCGATACTTTATCGTGCTGTATATCACGGTATTCATTTTCTTCGCCCCTGGGATTCGATATTTTCTGCGATTGCTGCCGTGTAGGCGTCGGGTGATCGAGCTTCGATTGACTTCTACACTTACTTGCTCGTGTTATCCCTTCAACTCGCCGAGGATTACTACTGATCTGTGGTCCCAAAATATGCCTTACACGTTTCTTTGCAGGGCCATGATAGAAGCCAATGTTCACAATGCTTTTTTCCCCAGTTCCATTTATAAACTTGCTTGTTTATGTACATTTAGCGCAATTTTGTCGAGCAAGCCAAAGCGGTAAAATCAAGTACACATCACACAAGTGAGGATGAGTGTTGAATTTAAGCTCGAGTTATTCCGCTGTCACTGATGCGCTATATCGGTCTCAAAAAACAAAACAAAAAACATGCGAGCACTTTGCTCTGCTGACTCAGGCCACTCTACGCTGCCTGGCCTTGCAAAACACGGCAAAATTTCTTGGAGTAAGATGTGGAGAGAACATAAGGACATAAGAGTGAAGGAGACTGCAAGAGGCCATAAGGCCTACACTAGGCAGTTCCATGTCTATTACCACCTGTCATTCCCATCCATAAAGTTGTCAGTTTCTTAAAACAACCGATAATTTTAGCGCTCATTCCATTGTTACTAAGTCTATTGCATTCGTTGACCACCATGTTAATAAAGCACTTCTTTCCTATTTCCTTCCCACATCTAAAATTGTCCAGTTTAAATCTTTAACTGCGAGCCCTGCCCTGTTGTCTTAATATGATGACCTTGTTTGAGTCATCCTTGTGTCTGATCCACTTGAACACATGATCTGTTAGATTATCCCGCACTCTGCGTCTTTCCAGAAAGTGAAGTTAAGGTGCCTAAGCCTTCCTTCGTAAGGTAAATTTTTGAGCTCGTTTATCATTTTGGTCATTCTCCTGTGCTAATTCTAGTGAATTGATGTCCATTCTATAAGACAGAGGCCAAAATTGTACTGCATAGTCAAGGATAGGTTTAACTAACGCTAGAGTTTGATAATTACCTCTGCACTTCTGTTTGTAACGTCCTAGCAATGAAACCTAATGCTCTGTTAGCTATATTCCTGGCGCTAATGCACTATTTCCTGGACTCACTAAAACTCCCACACTCACTTCTCTAAAAATGTGTTGTCTATTTTTGGGGTTGTGTAGCCCTACGTTTAACACGCTGCACTTTGAGACATTGGACATTTGCCATTTCACCGACCATGTGAAGAATTTATTAAGATAATCCTGCAGAATATCGGCGTCATCTCCTGACCTAATTAGGCGTCCTATTTTAGTGTCGTCCGCAAACTTACTAACATTAATATTGATCCCATTGTCCAAGTCGTTTATGTAGGTAATGAACAATAAGGGACCCAAAATTGAGCCCTGGAGAATTCCACTAGAAACACTACCTCATTTGGACCACAATGGAAATAAGCTTACATGCTTTTTTGTGTTATCCTCGGCAATTGTAATTGTTATTTCGAACTATGTGTTCTTTTCATTATCTGCACTTCATGTATATTAATGCAATGCCAAATATACTTGCCCTGTTTATGGTGACCCACTGTTTTCTGTCATTGATCCAAGCTCTAATCCATTCTTACACTTTTCCTCCTATGCTATGGGCTTTGATTTTTAGTAGTCTCTGGTGGGGCACCTTGTCGAAAGCTTTGCTAAAGTCAAGGTAAATAACATCGTAACTATCATTGTTATCTGACGCCTTATATGCTGAGAGTCTCGAATCAGATTATGTCTCGATGTGATCTCTGAGTCCATTAACTACTATTAATTCAAGCTTTTTACCTATAACTGATTTCAGACTGATTGGCCTGTAGTTGCATATAGACGATTTATCTCCCTTT
>NC_134784.1:15906938-15957875 GCF_046742065.1 Oratosquilla oratoria
GAAAGACAGAGTGAGAGACAGAAAGACAGAGAGAGGGAGAGACAGAAAGACAGAGAGAGGGAGAGACAGAAAGACAGAGACAGAAAGACAGAGAGAGGGAGAGACAGACAGCGAGTGAAAATAAACCCACATCAGCTAGAGACCCCAGTGAAGGACAATGATCCATAGCGAGTGGAACAGCAGGAGCCTCAATCAGGACTGAGCTGTCAACTCGCTGAAATTATGTTCCTGACACACAACCCACTGCCTGTCATGGCAGACACTCAAATTAAAAAATGGAAATGTTGCCCTAGTTTTATGTAGCTGAACATCATGCTACAATTAAATAGGTTAAATAATCACAATTTTTAATGTATTTAATTTATTTATCTATTTTTGTTTTCTCAAATGTTCTTTAGATCACAAGGGCATGGGAGGGCCCTTAAATCCAGAAAATTTGCTAGTCCAGAAGTTGCTTGGTCTTTTAGCACTTGTGTGTGTGTGTGTGTGTGTGTGTGTGTGTGTGTGTGTGTGTGTGTGTGTGCATGTATAAAATCCATGAACATGCATCCTATAAACAAATCAAGATGATAACATGACATTGTTTCACAGAAAAATCACACTTTCTAGAACAGTATTACCACATCCAAATGAGAATACATCAAAGAGCAGATCCAGGATTTCCAGAAAGGGGGTTTGCACATTGTCTTTTATGTTAATCCCTCTCTGGCTTCTACAAAAATGCTTTTAACTTCTGAATTAACATATAATGGAATGTATACATAATCTGTATCTAAGTCTCCTCACCAGGAAGTTGGACCAAGGCCATGGTTCATTAAATTCCATGCTACATAGTCCTCTGTAAAGGGGATTAGCCTCCTGATGAGGGAGTTTATCACAAACAGAATCATTGAATCGCAAATAATCACCAGCCAATCAATCTCTTGCCCCCAAGTCTCTTTTGCAGGAGACCAAAGGCTCCCAGACAACTGGATATTGCCACTGGACAGGCCCACAGATCACTCAGGGAAAAAAAATACTGTGTTGTTGTCTAGGAAGTGTTAGTGTGGGGCATTGTACGATGAGGTGGTCAGTGTCTTCTGTGTTGATACTAAGCTGGATGGTGTCCTGAATGCAAGTGTGCCAGAGTGGTTCTTACTAACTTGAGAGGGATTTTCCTGTGGGGGTGATATCTGGGGGTTCGTGGTGAATTATTGAGTTTAGAGTTGTCTTGAAGAGTGAGTTTGGCGACCTGTGTGTGTGTGTGTGTGTTTTTGTGTGGATGTATTGCATGGTACAGGTGGAGAGTTGCTGTTTTTTATCAGCTGGTAGTACATATGCATTTCCCTGTATCTTACCTAAGATAAGAGGGAAACAAGGGTGGATGGGAGTGGGTATGTGCCTTTGACTTGGCTATTTCCCATATATGGGGAAAGAAGTCTTTGGTATATAAATAGATAAACAGAGTGCTTGTGCGATATAATGTGATGGGTGAGTGGGGTTGAGGGTTGAAAGCTTGATACACTGCCAGAGACCTTCAATTAGCCTCAAGAACCCATGCTGGGACTCAAGCCAGATGCTGCATACTCCCCACCTCCACACTGAGAGGCTGGTACTACAATAGTAATACAAATTATGATGATGATTGATGATTTCTGGCTGAGTGGGTTAGTGTTGCTACTTGTGGTGGAGGTTGAGCCAATGGCAGTTCCAACCCTGCCACCAACAAGTTGGACCAAAGGTATAGATTCATTGAATTCCATGCTAAAAAGTCCTCTGTAAGGGGCACCATCCTAGTCTCCTGAGAGTTTGCGATTTAAAACCAAATCATCACATAAATCATAAATCAAGGAGGAAACACGTGATAAATGAAAAATTCATCAACAATCCCTAATTGAGAGGGTTTCAGATCCTCCCCTCCTGGATCTGCCCTTAACACGAGGAGCCTTGACAACTAGTATGACAAACACAAAGTAAATGTCATAGTCTGCACACATTCACGAAGCCTGTGATAATCAGCTCTAAAAAATGACCTGATGCAATGTTTCCATATAAGCAATATTCAAAACAATACATTTTTTGTAATTTTGGCACAAAATGCATGTGAAAAAAAAAAAAAAAATGGAATGCATAAAGGAAAATGGGGAAAACCATTAGATACCATTAGTCTAATATGATAGTTTGGCAGAAGCATTTCCCTTTACAAAAATAGGTTAATTATATCTTTTAGTTATTACATTAAACAAGTATGAGCCAGGTTTCATACAGTAATGTTCCATATGAAATCTCTATAGAATATATATGTGCTGGTATTTACAATCCTCACGATGGGTCATCCAAGAATTTGTCTAGGTCAGTAGTATCTTGGTCAAGTTCAACTTCTTCAAGCTGCACACTAGTATTACCCTCCTGAGATTCTCGCTCTGGGAGGGGAAAAAAAAAAAAAAAAAAATTAAATCACACAATGTTTCACAATAAAGAGTATATATGGAAATCAGCTTTGACTTTTGAATCTAGGAATTTTATTAAGAAGTTCAGGAGAATTATATGAGAGGAGAAAGTTGAAATTAAATTTGAATAAAAGTAAGTATCCACAAAAATATATGGCACTGTAAGGCAAATTAATTAGGTACATACATATACCAAAAAAGCCTTTGGTATACATATGTATTTAAAGGCAAATTAATTAGGTAAACCTAATTCAATAAATACATACATATACCAAAGGCTTTTTCCGCTTTACATAGGCACGAGAATCCACTCCCACCCATTCCATCCCCACATACTCAACTCCATTTATCCCCCTCCCTCGCTCTTATCTTGGCTCCTCCTGGATGACGGGTCATCTCTGCATCTCGCCTACTGCCCTGGGTCAGAAGCAGTGTTGCAAGACACAGCACATCCACAGCAAGGTCGCTTCATTAAATTGGCAACCCCCCCTCTCTGTCTCCTCATACAGAAAAAGAGATGGGAAGAAATCCCTTTGGGCTGCATCAAATTATTTTTTCACACACACTCCCTCACCCTCATCCCCCACCCACTCCTTTTCATACATCACAGCATCATCCATACACAACCATTCTCCATTCACCCCCATCTTCCGATTTCTCCTGTCCTTCCTCAACATTCATCCCTTCTTTCTCAATGCCCTTTTTACACCATCCATCCATCTCATCCTTGGTCACTCCCTTCATGTTGACTACTCCTACCTCTACCTTCCACACCTCTTTCACTAATCTTTCTTCACACATTCTTTCCATGTGTCCAAACCATCTCAATACTCTTCATCAACCCTATTTCTCAACTCCCTTTTCACTCCTATTCTCTTCCTCACCTCCTTGTTTCTCACTCTATCCAGCATAGTAACCCCTATCACACTTCTCAGGAATGTCATCTCAAACATATTCAAACTCCTCCTCTCAATTCAAAAAATACATCTCAGGCACCTCATCTCAAACACAAACTACTCCTCTCAATTCAATACATGCACACACAAAAATAAAGATGCAGCTTTGCATGAAAGGCAATGATTAAAAAATTTACTATTTATATTTCCAATAATTTTGAAATTTACTGTAACCTACTTGCAATGTGCCCATGTTCTTTGAAGTCTTGCATGTCTGAATGAAACTGCTGCTGAAACACTTGTTCTCTTTCCAATTTATCTTGGGCTTGTCTCTTCTCCAGATTCTTGACTTTTTGTTTATATGCTTCCATCAACTCGGCTAAAGGGAGGAGAATCTATACATGTATACATGCATACAATGTACGGGGTGGTCTACATAAGTGGGAGAAAAAAAAAAAAAAAAAAAAAAAAAAAAAAAAAAAAAAATCATGACTGTTTTTCTATTAGATCCAATAAAGCTTTTATATGATATACATGCACTCTCATTTTTTTTCATATAAATTGTTTCTAAAAATTCCACTAGGTTTAAGTTATGAAATTGCACTTACATTGGTCACCCTGTATATATATCTATATCTAGGCTTAATGGTATTTATACTTTGACCTGACCATTCCTATCATATGGGAGGAAATGGCCTTTGAATACTATTTATATAGCAAGACTTCTTCTCCTTGTACAGGAGGTAGCCACATATATACATTAACAACTTAAACCATACCTTATATACATAAACAACTTAAACCATACCTTTTATTGCATTTAACCTGTGATTATCTTTCTCTCTTCTAAGGGCGAGGTTGAGGCGCAAATCAAGTGTTTTCTCTTGCAGCTCTAATTCCTCCTGCACATCCTGCAAACCAAGCAAGCCTCCTTCTACATCTTCAAAAAGGCCTCGCATAGAACCTGAGAAACAACATTTACATCAGCTTATTAATAACAGTTTTCCAAAGAATTACATTTACAATATGTATACACAAAATTTATGCATTGCATTTGACCCGGGAAGTGGGCAGGAGACAGAGATGATCCTTCATCCATGAGGAACAAAGATAAAAGGGAAACAAGGGTGGTGGATGGGAGTGGGAGTAGCCTTCTGACTTGGCTATCTCCCTTACAAGGGGAAGGAAGCCCATGGCATATAGATAGAATATACAAAATCCATTCAACAAGACACAGTATCTCCAGAGTAAGGCCAAACAGCTAAAGTTGGTTTACCCCCCTGCTTTATTACATGATGATCTCCCTCCTCCTCATTCATTTGAGAAAATACAAAACAGGAAAAAAAGAAGAAAAAAATCTCTAGGGGCATAAACATGTTTAAAATCAGAAATTAAAAATCAACTCATGAAATGTACCTATAGTAGCTAACATTGAATGTAGTTGTGCCATAATATTGGGAAGGTGAGCAAGTAGTGTATGAAGTTCAGCCACCTGACCATGCTGTAATTCACACTTGTTGGCTGCTGCTGTAATCCCTGCATCCACTTCCTGAAAAGTGTGAAGAAACTAAGTACATAACATGAATTCAATTGGCACACTATGTAAAGTTATTCCTTAGTATTTGAGGTTGTCAAATTTTCATGTTACCAACAGAAAACCCCAAAACTGTATTAAAGCAAGGAGAAATGTGAAAATGCAATGAAATTGCATACCACCTGCCATGCCACCTAGGCCATGAACCCCCCTCCCCCACCTCCACATTCCCACGCTGGGACTCTCGGTTATTGCTGACAACACTTGTACATTCATGATTGTTTATCATCTTACTCCATGTCCTAATATTGTGTGTAAATGAGGTTCTATTTTTTCTGTGGCCTCTTGGCATATATCCCTTGCTGGCTTTCTGAACAGTCATTGCTATTTCTTCCACTTCTCTGTTGTGGAATGGAAACAGACCTATAGCAAATGCCTCCAAGTGCTTTGCAATTTCTTCTACTGTATATATATTGGAGAATTGGAGGTGTGACCTCATGAACATTGCTCCTTTCCTGTATACTACGATTAGGTAAATACATAATTTGTGTCTGGAGGGAAGGTAAGCACATTGTTAACTCTGGTAAAGTTGTTTGTTGGACATGGTGAGGAAGTTGTCCGGTGAGGTGGTTGCTAAAACTGAAAGTTTTGACTGGGAAGCTGTTCTACTGTTTAGTTTCTTCTTCAATCTAGTGTTTGTATGTTTAGCCAGACTATGTGTTATACATATGTATCACCTCTCTGCAATGAAAGCCTCCCACAAGCACTATGCTAGGATGTTGTAAAGATTGGCAACCTCAGAAATGTGCTGGTAAATATGAATTACCCCAAGTGACATTCACTTGATTAAAGTTAGGTTAGGTTAGGTTAAGCTTAAGGTCAGACAAAAGAAAGAAAAAAAAAAAAAAACAGTATTCTGGGGTTGCAGATCCTTACAACAACAGTTTTCTTTTGGAGGAAAGATATGTTTGAGGGAATTTCCTGGTACTCTGCTTCATTCCAAACCCTCATCTTATTTACGTAATCGAGCTCACCTAATCGAGAAATGGTGAGGAAGCAAGACACATAACTTCTTCTTGTGATTCCCACCTTTGGGACTTGTTAGACAGTTATTGGACCAGTCTTATGTGTCTGTCATTGTGAGTTTTAAAAGAGGCTAATGAGGGTGCAGTCACTATACTCTCTGGGAGTCCGCTCCAAAAGTTTACCTTTCTCGTGGCAAACCAATTACCTTTCATGTTTATTCTCCAGTGCGTATGTTTAGACAACTTAAGTGAGTGACCCCTTAAGTTACTTGTGTTGGGGGTGAAGAACTTGGTGAAGGGGACATTGTCAATGCCATGAAGCAACTTGTATACCTGTATTAGGTCCCCCTTGTCCTCCTATCCTGGAGGGTCTGAAGCCCCAATTGCTGGCACTTATCTGCGTATTCCAGAATGGATAGTTCTCATACCAATTTGGTGGCCCTCCTCTGCACTTTCTCTAGGGTCTGAATATCTTTCACCAAGTATGGAGATCATGCTTGGACCCCATAATCGAGGATTGGCCTGACCAAAGAAAGATAGTGGCACCATGATTTCTTTATTGAGGATGGTGAAATTTCTCTTTATGATGCAAAGGTGACTGTTTGCCTTGGCAGCAACCATTGCTACATGAGCAGACAATTTAGGTCAATCCATATCACTATTCCTAGGTCCTTATCTTGTGCCAATTTGTTTAGTACTGAACCCTAAGTTGTTAGTCCGCCTGCATCAATTTGCATTTGTCTGTATTAAATGTTTGTAGCCACTTGTCACTCCATGTATCCAGGTGCTCCATATCCCTCTGCAGTGCCTCGACATCCTCTTCCAATGAAATGGTGTTGTAGATTTTTACATCATCCACAAATAGGCTTACTGAAGACTCCAGATTGCTGACCAAGTTGTTGATGTACACCAGGAAGAGATAGTGGCCCCAACACACTACCCTCAGGGACACCACTCATGACTGGTAACCATCCTGATGTTGAGCCTTGGATTGATACTTGATGCATTTTCCCTGATAGGAAACCCTTAATTCACTGGAGCAATTTACCTTTAATTCCTGTTGCTTGTAAATTGATCAATAATCTTCCATGTGGTACTCTGTCCAACACACTCACAATATAGATAATTAACATCTACACTGTCAACAGTATTAACCCCTTACCCGACAAGGACGAGTAAACTTGTCTTCACCCAATTTTTCTTTTTCAGAGTGCAGCAAGTAAACTCGTCCAAACATTATGTTTCAAAAACAGACACAGACAAGTATAATAGTTGAATTAGGGCCATTCTCAGCAGTCAATGAATATACACGGTGAATCGTACGTCTGGTAGCTATGTCTCTTCCGCTTTGGGATGCATTTGTTAGTGATAAGGTATCAGTCAAATGAAGCAGACTCATTGCTTTTGCGCACATACATTCGCTTGTTTTTTTTTTATGAATTATGCCCAGATGTTGAGCTCAGAAGATGAGAATGAATATGAAGCTTCAATTAGAAGCTTGGATACATCAGATGAGAGTGCAAGTTCATCTGATGATGGCTATTCTCTCTCAAGTGAGGAGGAGGAGGATTTACAACATTGGTGTCGACATGATGTGTTGGAACAAAACATGCTTTCTCCACCACTATGCTTCCCATTTACTGGAAATTATCAATTGTAGAATAAGATATAAAAAAGAGTAAAATGTGTAATTTCCATTTGCTTTTGATCCTAAAGTTGGGAAAAAGACAATAAAAAAGGGAAGACGAGTTATTTTGTTTTTGCCGTAAATGGTATCTTCAAAATAAAATTTCAAGTAAAATATTGGTAATAGATAAAAATAAAAGTTATTTCAATAATCAGTATGAGAAATACTATAAAAAAGCAATAAAAAAATATTTGTCTTAAAATTAAACATTTCCTCAAAATAAGTTGCAACCCAGGTAAGGGAATAAGATTGTCCAAGTAGCACAGCATGTTGGTGAAAGAGTTCCTCTTTTCCCTGAACCCATGCTATGTATCTGTGATCAAGTTGTTTAACAATTACTTCCAGAATGATACTCTCCAACAGTATATATTGTTTCTTTTGTCATAATTAGAGATGTTATAGAATTTGAGTAAGTTAGTCTGTAAGAATGTTTCCGTCTGAGTCCATGCTGGCTATCATTTATCAAACAGTTACTTTTTAAATGATGTTTGATAGCACCTCTTATGATAGTTTCCATCATTTTTCCTATGCCTGTAGTTATTTGGTTTCTTTTTGTCATCTTTTCTGAATATGGGAGTAATGATAGCTTCCATTCTCTTGGGATATCTCCGGATATGATAGATTTCTTGAAAATAATTTCTAATGGAACAACAATCTCACTTTTCATTTTCTTTAAGATTCTTGGATGCCAACCATCAGGCCCTGGTGTTTTACTAACTTTCGAGTTTGCTATACACCTTTTAATTTTTTCTTTTGTTATATTTACTGCAGTAAGTTCACCACTTCACGATTGGTCCTACTGAAAATCATGTCGAGTCTTGATGGGTTATCCAACTCTCTCAGGTGGTCCACTCCCATATATTCTGTGTCCAAAAATTGTCACTTACCTCCAGGAAGTTATTTGTTTGATCATAACCTTGAGAACCATCCAAGATTGCTACTCCTCCCCCTGGTGAATTTTGTATATTTCTATCCTTTCTCACCACAGTATATCTGTTTGTATTATAGAGATTCATACTTAACATATGGTTGGTTTTAGTTTCTGTCAGGAAAACAATATCTGGGTTTTCCCTATGCAACAGTTCTTCTAATTCTGCAACCTTGTTACTTACACCATCTAGATTTATATAAATGCACTTGAGGATCTGGTGTGACTGGTTCTTTGGGCGTTTACCTGTATTTTTTGTCGAAATAATTTTTGCCTTGTACTCCCCTTCAGCACTCTTCTAACCTCCTTTTTACTAAAGACTATTATCTACTGGCAGGCATCCTCTTCTTCTTTCTTTCTCTTTTCAGCCAGGGCAAGTAGTCTCTTTCTTTCATCCCTTTCCTCCTTTGACCTGTCTGAAGATTTGTGCTTGCCTAACCATCGGGTCGTCAGACTTCTGGATGTTCGGTGCAGCCCTAGCCACTCTGCCTACAGTTTCAGGCATTCCGAAACATACCCTGAGGAGTCTTGGTTTTCCAGTCTCACCTAGTCGTATCTTCATTGTTTTAGTTGCCCCTCTCCAGCTTCATATGTTTTGAAAAAAGATTATTTAAAAACTGCAGGTCTCCAGGCTTACCTACATCCAGGTCATCTGTGTCTGGCTCTGTGACACCAGCTATGAAGAAATTTCTAGCCCTGAATTCCTTGTCCTTTTCTTCTTCAATTGCTGTTTTGATCTCCAGTTTCCCACTATCTTTATCAGCTAAATCTAATCTGTTTTTGGCCTCTAATTTATCTAGCCGAGTCATATTTTCCTTAATTGTATGTGTATTAGCATCTACTTGCTCCTTCAGAGGCCTCAAATTATTAATCAAATGACAAACAATTTCATCACAACTTCATAATGTGTCACAGAACTTGGTTTGGTGTCCAAGTTCAGACTTTGGCCTCAGCATAAAAAAAAAATTCTCAGATTTGAAATGTACCCAAAACTTGCAACAGTCACAATGTATACCACTGTCTACGTATTTATTACAATGACCACACAACTCCGACTTCTTCCTCTCTGCTTCTTTGCTTACACTAGATGCCAGTGTCATCATACTTACCCCTTATTTACCTCAGCCTATTTATAACTCATCCTTATGAACAGACACTAGACTTACTGGCATAACAACTGACAAGCCTTACTTGTATTCCCCATTTATCTTTAGATTAGGTAAGTAAAGTGTCCTTTCCACCAGAAAAGTTACAGCAAAATTGCAAGGGCATCATACATATGTCTGTGTTCCACCGTCACTCATATTCAGATGTTCTATATGATGACTATGTAACCGTTGCTACCCACTGCTCAGTGTTGCTTGCCACGATGCTTCAACCTAACAAAATTTATTTTTGCTCTTCAATCATTCATTCTCATACCTAAGGTGGCACCTCTACATTGCTCCCTAACCCATGACATTTCTTGCAAATGCTACTCCTAATAAACCCTTTGCCTCAACCTCAATTTACATGATGCACAAACACACAATCTTTCAAAAACATGTACAGGATGACTTGGAAGAAATAATTTGTATATAATTCTCTATACATGTACTTACCCCTGCTGTTTCTGCATTTTGTTCTGCCATATGATGCATGGTAGCCCATTGCATCTGGTACATGTTGAGAAGGTCTGAACCCGCATCTACATCAACACGAGCTCCACTAGTTTGTGCTTGGCTCCGTTCACTGACTGAAAGTCGCTGCAAACTATAAAAATAAATAAATAAATAAATAATTAATGGAAAATATAGACTGTGTACTACCAATCAAGGGTAGAGGTTGGGAGTGGAATGAGTGGAAGTGGGTGCATGCCTATGACTTGGCTACCTCTCTTATAAGGGTGAAGAAGCCCTTAGTTTATGGATAGACTACCTTGTAGCATGAGGTCTTACCAAAGGCTGAATAATGTCTGGTACTATCAACAACAAAATCTTCAAAGGCAATACTTTAATTGTGGGTTAATTGATAATAATGTATAATGTCCATTCCAAAGCTAAATAAATATATGATGCATAAGCTAGAACAAAAAATGTAAGGCATCACTATATACAGTAGTACTTGTTGGTGGGGACATTGTACAGATCAGCAACCCTACAGTTCCCATGTAAAGATAAGATATTCCACATATTAGCTTGTAGAGCAGCAATTCCAGAAACAAGATTGTAAATATAAATCTCTCCATCAGTGACAATTATTTAATTAAGGATATGTAAATAACACGGTTAAGTTGGGTTAGCATGTAAAGACTGGCCATCCTCAGAATGAGGCACCCCAAATATTGAGTTGTAAAGACAAACAACCCTCAGGTACTATGGGGTTGCGAATCTTCTGCTGCTGGTTTAACTTTAGTGACAAAGGGTTATGATAATGGGTCAGATATCAACTGCCCTCTTGGGGTCCTGTCAAAGTTCAGTGTCAAGTCTTTCATGTGAAGATTCAAAGTCGTATATCATAAGTAAGGCTCCAGATTTCTGGGTTCTTTTCTTATGCAAAGGTTTGGTTGTTAATATAACTAGTGGATCTTTTTTTGATTCATGGTCATCATCACATCTCATTTATTGTTAGTTCATCCACATTTGGAATGTGCTGTTTCAGTATGGTCACCAAATCTCGTTAAAGACATTGACAGATTGGAAAAGTGCAACAGCAAGCCACAAAACTGATCCCAAATATCAATGGTAAATTGTATGAAAATTGACTAAAACATATGAATCTGTTTTCCCTAAAAAAGTGTATACTCAGAGGCGACTTGATACATGTTTTTAAGATTCTAATGGGAATTGACATCAATAGTGACAAAATTTTCACACTGAATGAGAATCCAACAAGAAATAATGTTCTCAAACTGTCAGGAAATAGATTTAATTTGGAAGTGGGTAGAAACAACTTTGCCAACCATGTAGTTAATGAATGGAATAAACTTCCTGCAGAGGCAGTGCAACGTAATTCAGTTCGAAGCTTTAAGATTTGTTTTAAACACCTAAGCAAGATGTAATGACTGCCATTTATTTTATATTTGTTTATTACTTGTCTGTTTGTTTACTGGAGGAAGTGGATAGTTTCAGATACTTGGGTGCGAATGTGACAGGAAATGGAGGAGTGGGGGTGGAGGTAGAATGTAGATTGAGAGAAGCGAGTAAATGCCTTGGTGGATTAAAAAGTATAATGAGAAAAAGACATCTGGGAATGGATGCTAAGAGGAGGTTATATGAAGGAGTGATTGTGCCAACAGCAATGTACGGGGCAGAAACATGGAACATGAGAGAGGAAGAGAGGAGTCTGAATGTGTTTGAGATGAAATGTCTGAGAAGTATGATAGGGGTTACTAGGCTAGATAGAGTGAGAAATGAGGAGGTGAGGAGGAGAACAGGGGTGGAAAGGGAGCTGGGAGATAGTGTTGATGAAAGAGAATTAGGATGGTTTGGACACATGGAAAGAATGAGTTAAGAAAGATTAGTAAAAGAAGTGTGGAAGGCGGAGGTGGAAGGAGTGAATATGAGGGGACATCCTAGGATGAGATGGATGGATGGGGTGAAAGGGGCTTTACAAAAGAGAGGAATGTCTGTAGAGGAAGGACGGGAGAAGACAGAAGATAGGGGTGAATGGAGAAGGGTTGTGTATAGATGAGGCTGTGATGCATGAGGGGGAGTGGGTGGGGGATGGGGGGTGAGGAAGTATGTATGAGAACAAATTTGATGCAGCCCGAAGGGATTTCTCTCTGTCTTCTCCTTTCCTGCAAGCTCTACTACTCTCATAAAAACTCTTGACTGCTCTTAACAGCTTTCCTCCTATCCCATATATCTGCAGTACCTCCCACAGTGCCTTCCTGTCTACCCTGTCATAAGCCTTTTCCAGATCCACAAAAGCCCAAAAAACATCCTTACCTTTTCCTATAGCTTTCTCACATATCTGTCTTACCACAAAAACCTGATCTACACATCCCCTACCTGTCCTAAAACCATACTGTTCCTCACCAATTACTCCCTCTGTTCCTCTCCTAGTCCTCTCAATCAAGACCCTCCCATAAGCCTTCCCAACTACACTCAACAAGCTGATCCCTCTGTAACTACTACACTCACACTTGTCCCCCTTTCCTTTGTAAAGCCAAACTATACAGTCCTCTGGCACTCTACCCTCTCTTAACTCTGCTCAGGTAAAGCTTGTTTGGGGAAACGCCTTTGGTAAAGCGGGGTCTGACAGACCCCCCCCCCAAAAAAAAAATACTTCCACTGCATTTAGTGATATAGAAATCAAAACATATGTACTTCAACTTATCTTCTTCTATTTACATGCTTGAAAGTGACTATAATTTTTAGAAATATTTTTTAATGAAAAAGAGGGTACCGGTACTTGACTGAAAACATGAAACGTGAAGTGGTTGGTCATCATCATTTGGTAGAGACCAATGTCCCAACTATCTTTAAGGAAAAACAGAACCAAAACAAATGAATAATAAATGTTTCAAAAAAACATAAAATCTGAAAAAATCGGGGGTAATTTTTTTACCCTCCCCCCCAAAAAATATATAATTTCACTGCACTTAGTGACATAGAAATCAAAACATATGTACTACAACTTATCTTCTTCCATTTACATGCTTGAAAGTGACTATAATTGTTAGAAATATTTTTTTTATATGAAAAAAAAAAAAAAAAAAGTATTGCTGACTTTAGAGGGTACTTGACTGAAAACAGGAAAGTGGTTAGTCATCCTTATTTTGTAGAGACCAATGTCCCAACTATCTTAGGGAAAAGCAGATCCACAACAAATGAATAATAAATGTGTTTCATAAACCATAAAATCTGAAAAAATCGGAGGTAATTATTTTGACTTTGTGATACTGAAGAATCTAATTGCAGTCATTGCAGATGGGGGTTGAATGTTCCTGACACACTGGTCTTTTGCAGTGTAGGTAAAAGTTACCCAGAATAACGACAAACAGATAATAAAAAAAAAAAAAAAAAATGATAATGAACTATGATTCCCTAGTCAACACAATTATAATGCATTCCAAATGATACCATCACCATCGAAAACAAACAAAATTGAAACAAAGCTAAGTGAAATTCAACATATCAGTCATAAAAAAATGATAAAAAAGAAGAAATTATTATTTACCCATAAATATAAATTATAAAACATTTATATGATACGAAAAAACCTCAGGTAAAGTGGGGTCTGACAAACCCCACGCTACTCACACCTCAGGTAAAGTGGGGTCTGATGGGCCCAAAAGCTCTATAAAGCTTATATAGAGCAAGATTCAGGAATGACCCTATCACCCCCTTAAACTACTCCACTCGTCAAGAAGGTATAGGGGAGAACATATCTATATGCAATATATTAGTATATTAAAGGTAAAAAACAAAAAAGCATGGGGTCTGTCTGACCCCACTTTACCTAAGAAGGGTTAAACAAACCTAAGAAGGGTTAAACAAACATTAAATAACCTCATCAGCCAGTCTACCATAACTGTACCTCCTTTCTTCAGACATTCTGCATGGCATCCATCCAACCCAGGTGCCTTGCCTGCTCTCATCATCTTAACAGCTGCTTTCACTTCATCCTTCCCTATTTCTCCTCCATTTTCCTCACTCATCACTCCCATTTTCTTAGCACTTCCCACTGCAACTACCTTTCCCTCCCTATCCTCCTTCACATTTAGCAACTCCCTAAAATATTCTGCCCACCTTCCTCTCACTATCTTCTCTTCCATTATCATCTCTCCATCTGCACCTTTTCTTCTCTACTTGATTCACCTCCTCTTCCTCTTTTAATTTCCTTCCAAAACATCTTTTTATCTCTTTCAAAATTTTCTGTCATACTCTTTCCCCATTTCATATCTGTTGCCATGCATGACTATATCCAATGCAGTCAGTCTTCCACAATGTGCTGGTTAGTATGGGATGAAGTGTTACATCCTGGGGACAGTTATAGGTCTAGGTCCTGGTGTGGTGGCATCTATGCTATGGGACCACCCTCCCCAACCCCAAGAGTTGGGGGGGACCAAACCTCCACAGAAAGCCTTTGACCCTATGGGTGGTACAGATCTCTGGGAGCATCTTTGGTCAACAGGGCAAGTACTGCTATTCTATAGTTGCTATGCTATGTTATCATCAGGTCATTGTATATGTGAGCACTTTCTTGTTATGCTATAGGTCTGATGTAGGATGTCAATTAATATAGGTGAGAATATTGCTCCTTGGGGGGCTCCATTGACCAGTCTTTAGTCAGAAATTCGGTTGCATAGTATTACCCTGCACAGTCCATCTGCTCTGAATTTTTTGTAATTTCTTGTCATTATTGTGGATGTCTGCCTCTGTGATCTTTTCTGGATTACATCTGAGAAATTTATTAAATACCTCATCTATGTTTACTGCCACTATAATTGTTCTCTCTGGTGATGCTTTCTTGTTATGTAATGTTTGTAAGACACAGGCAAATTAGTTATGTTTCTGAAATTAGTTTTTCTATCAGCTCAGACAAGAACATAAGAATGAAGGAAATTGTAAGGGCTACACTGGGCAGCTCCATGTCCATTACCACATTACCATTAACCACATAGCTGGAACTTTGTTGTACAGCCAGGTATGGTTGAACTATCAGTCCAGGCAATTATTGCTTCAAAATTGAGGCATTTCAGATGGATGTCTGAAGTCTTGCAGGGCCTTTTGTCGACGAGTTTTTAATTTTCTTTACTGCTCTTTCCACATATTTTTTGAAAAGGAGGGGAGGGTGGTATCTGTGTCTAGTTTTATTTTCCAGACCTCTTTGTTTGTTCTCTTTTCCTATTTTCCAGAGTTGTGGGTTCTGAACTTGTTTTAAGGAAATTCTGTTCTGGCAAAGGTATTTTGATTTGAAGTTGCTCAAACTGCATCATGGGTTAGGGATGTATTAATCTTTATTGTTTTGTGTTTTTTGTAGTTCTCCACACATGTTTACTTGTATTTCCATCTATTGTACTGATACATCAGTATTTGTGTGGTCCCCACTCAGGGGAAAAATATCAGCAAAATTAACAGAATACAAAGAGCAGCAACCAAAATGAGTCCCTGGTTTGCAAATAAGACTTTGGAGAGAGACTGGAATGATGCACTGGTCTGGGCATAGTTGAAGGTTCACTGATAGAGGGGTTCTCTTCCAGTATCATGCAAACATTCTTTTCACTGCTTTCTTTTTTGCATTTGGAAGGTCTATTTTTTCTATGGAATGGTTATGTTGGTAAGATTATATTAAGTTAAGAGCTACTGAACAATGTAAGTTTCATGTTATAAATATCTGTGAGTGATTCTGGAATTTTACTGCTTGGGGGAACTTGACTATGGTGTTCATGTCACAGAAGGGGGTGGAAAAATTTAACAGATTTGGGATAGGAGGGCACCATGAAGTCATTAACTCAGGTTGAAAAAGTCTGTGTTTCTGAAGGTTATGTCTTATGAAGAAATTCAGTTTTCCACAAAGATGGACATATTCCTGGAATAGGTAGAGCTGATATAGCCCAAGCTAGAACTTTCCAGGAATTTAAAATGACTGACGTCTGTAACTTTTAATTTTCCATACTGATGTGTAAACTCCTAGAAAGAATACCCTTACAGACGAAATAGTAAAGCTGAATCCATACACGAATTTAAAAATGAATTATGACAATTGGAGAATTGGAGACACCCTGTAAGCATATCTCTCTTTCTGTATGCTATTAGTTAGATACTAATTCACTGCGGTTGTGTTCCCCCATATAATACAGTTGTCTGGAGGTGTCCAGTTCAAAATGTCAAGAATGTAGTAACAGCGAATGGGTTAATATGAGCCTCAGACGTTTTGTATAAATAAAGCTTGTATCAAACCATGACTATTACTGGTGTCATCTCTAGTTGTAATATTTTGAGTAAGAACTTACCTAGCAGTTATTCCATCCTGAACAGATTGTATGTTTTTCCTCAATGACTCGAACATCTTTCCTTTAATTCACGCTTGTCGTTTTACTGTATTTCTGTAGTATTTTTCTTTCGTTCTGTAAATCGATGTTCGGCCAATGCGATCTCCCTAATTAGGAATTGATTGTTGTTGTATTGCATAAATATGTATAAAAATGAAACGCAGTCAAATTTTATAATTAAGAATGCATCAATTCCAGACGGGAAGTATGACGAAAACGTTATTGAATTCTATAATCTACATTGAAATGTTGACAGCAAGCAGACGCATGCGTGTAGGTTGCCGCGAAATATAACACGGACTAAGTAACTAAGGTAAGATTCGATTTTAGCTTAAACTAGGGTTCGATAATTATGGTTTTCAAGAATTTGAAAATTTGTTATTTTTTGTCGTATTCATTGCATAATGTACAAAGGTCGAATATATTGAAGAACATAGGAATTTCTGGCACAAGAACATCTGAGCTGGCGGACCAACGGGATGAGAAAAACAAACAGGAGGCAGGAATTGAAAGGAAAATATTAAGATTTCAGGTTAGTAAACTGGGATCTAGTTATATTCTTAGTATATGATTACAAAAAATTGTATAGTATTAAGGTTAGCGTCACATTGGCTATTTTGTTGTCAGATATAGATGTCATATGTTTGTACACATGTCAAAATGTGTATTTATATGTATGTGTAAATCCCGTATCATCGTATGGGATAATTACTATATGATTTTATGCAGTCGACATCATAGAGACTTAATTATCTTTAGTAATTACCTTTAGTATTGGCCATTAGGTACCCCAAAGGGTAATAAGATCACATGCCAAGGTTGGAGGCTGTAGTGGTATGTCACATTAGATTAGACGTGTGCAGGTTGCAGCCCCTATCATCCTATGCACCGAGAGGTCAGCAGGAAAAGTTGTACCTGTAGAGGTCTTCTCTAGTAGACAATTCTTTCACGATTTGATGCAAATATGTGTCTCTCATACACTCAACAAATCTGGTGTGGGAACTATGCGAGCTGACGACATTTATTAAAAGTGTAGGGGAAGGGTTCCAAGTGATTACTGGACTGGATGATTAAAATCTCTAGCCAACACTTTATGAGTATAGTTGCTGTTAGCTGCCCAGTTAAAGTTTCGTGTAGGACATTATCAGTCATGCTGGCCAAGTTGGGGGTGCCACTTTTGTATATGACACCTAGTAAAAGTGTTTCACCACGGTGCCCCATAAACGTTACCCACGCACTGTCCTTGTATGTTTTGTTTTCAGCAATTTTTGGTATTTTTTTGTTGTTTTTTTTTTACATAGATACATGCTCCTCTTGTGTTCAGTCCTGTGAAGTCACTCAGAAATAAATCATACCCAGGAATAGACATAGTTTGGGGTTCTGGTATGGTACCAATTTTTGGTTTTACTTCAGTTAACATTAAGTCAAAGATATGATTAGTGTTTAATGCTAGGAGTAGCTCATACTTGCTCATTATTGAATTATCCACATTAGTATAGTAAGTTTTCTGTTCTATTGTAATTAGGCCTTGGTTTATTGTTACTGGTGGTAATGTTTCCTACTCTTGTTGTTGTTTGGTTGCTCCTTGATTTCAACCATTTTTCCTTGCTTGATGACCCACTTTTTGTCTGTTTGCAAATTCCTGATAGTTCTGAGTGATGAAACCAAGTTTTTTGACTGTTAGCTGGTTTTTGGTGAGATTGGGTCGAATGAATACTTTGCTGTAGATGTTGTGTTCACTGTCTCTCAAGTCCTTGGCTTTGGCCAGGATTGTTTTCTTTTCAGCAAGTGACTCAAATTCTATCTTCAGTAATCTAACCTTGCCTTCTATGGGGGCACCTAACCTTGATGCCTTTGTCACCTTCGTAATTAGTTTGAATTCCTCCCTGAATATTAGGGCTACTGCTAGTAGGTCTTCTTCTGGGTTACTTTTTTCTGGGAAATTCAAATTTAGCTTTCTCTGATCAATTTGTTCTGGTTCTGATAGGCCCTGCCGCAATTTTCTAGTGTCGACCATACCTGAAGTTAAAGCTGAGCCACCATTACTGTCAGTTGTGATATTTGAAATCCTCTTTTCCAGAGCTAGGAGTGAATTTACACTCTTCTAGTTGACTTGATCCAGTTTCTGTTGCAATTCTGTCTTAAAGGCATTCAAAGTTGAGTCATCCTGAGATGTAGGCCTGTAGTGACTAACTTGACTTACAGCTGCCTCTATGTTGGTCAAATGTGCATCCATGGTTGCTTGCAGGTTATTTATCTTCTGGTTGGTATCTCTAACACTACTATTCACCCCTTCGATATGATGATGCCTGCGTAGGCGTCATGAGGAGCAAGTGGGGATGCGAGGATGCTGATAGCGGCGTCTTGATTATGTTTATTGTTGTTGTACCTGCGTGACCCCCATACTCTGTAAACTGGCTTCATCATATTTTCTATGGTTATCAAAATTCACGGGTGAAAGAGAGAACAAGCAATACAGCGGTGACTTTATTTTTTATAATGCGAGTATTATGATGGAACATCGCATGTCTGGCAGCTAATGCTGCCTGCGAGATTTTGGCCCGGAGTGAAGGGGTTAAACTGCAATTTCTTTTGTGTTGTTGTAGCTCTGAATAGCCAGGATGCCGCTATCGGCATCCTCGCCTATTGCATTCTTAATGTCAGCATGTTCCCGTTGACTAGCAATAACCTATAACCTAAGTTTTTTGGCTCCATGCTTACAGTTGTTACAATACCATGCACAATTGTCATCCTCCTCTTTTAACAGTTCATATAGCTGTTCAGATATATTTATGCACTTAATGTGAAACCAAAGGGTATATACCTCACATCCCAGGGCCCTGTCATCTTTACCTACTCCTTTATTGCAAGAACCACAAAAGTGCTCCACCGTTTCCTTATCCCTGGATGTCTGCTTCCCTCCTGTAGCTTTAGGTCCAGTGTCTTGTGAATTATTAGAATGAGTTAAAGGTCTTCTGGGATTGTCAGCCGTGTTTGTAAACATGCTTCTTCTAAAGTTTAAGTACGGTAATATATCACCGACTAATGCTTCTCACCTTTATCTGATGAGCTTTACATTTAATTATATATTTACCTTTGTCTTCCGGGTCTTGAACGATATTTTTGAGTTTTGAATATACAGATTCTTGAGTCTTGTAAAATTTTTAAGCTTTGAGACTAATCATCACTCAAAAAGAGAATGCCCATAACTCGACTCCTACTATCTGTTTTCCTAGACCGTTTTGCTACACACGTCAGATCTCCCCTACATCACTATCATATCCGATGTGATAGTCCCCAATGTTAGAAGCGCTGGTTATTGCTAAAAAGAAAAGATATATAAATACAAAGACAGTCTGTACTATCATACTTGTATATATTGTGTATATTATGGGTATTTCCTAAGATATTTTGCAAAGTATAAATATATATATAAATATATATATATATATATATGTGTGTGTGTGTATTTACCTAGTTGTATTTACCTAGTTGTATTTTACGGGAAGGGGAGCTATGCTCGTGGTGTCCCGTCTTCATATCTCATTTTATCTAAACTATTTTTAAATTCATGTATTGTTTTTGCACACACCACTTTCTCATCTAACTTGTTCCAACTGTCTATTACTCTGTGAGGAAAGCTGTTCTTTTTCAGATCTCTTCTTTAGCTGTCTTTTTTTTTATTTTCTTTCCGTGTCCTCTTGTATTTCTATCATCCCATTTTATCAGATTCTCTCTATCAATAATTTCTATGCCTTTCATGATTCTGTAAATAGCTATCAAATCTCCTCTCTCTTCTTTGCTCTAGTGTCTGTAGTTCAAGTTTTGCCAGTCTCTCTTCATATGATAGTTTTGAGAGTGTTGGTGCCAATTTTGTAATTGCTCTTTGTATTCTTTCAAGTTTTTTTATACATTTTTTTGTACTTGGTGACCATATCGTTGCTGCATATTCCAATCTTGGTCTTATCAGGGTGATTAGAATTTTCTTCACCATTTCTTCATCCAGGTATGTAAATGCAACTTTGATTGTTCTTATTAAATTATAAGTTTCTCCAAAAATCTTATTTATATGTTTCTCAGGTGACATATTATTCATAACAATGACTCCCAGGTCCTTCTCATTTTCTACTTTTTTTTATTCCTTCTCCCAATTTATATGATCCTGTTATTCTGTTTTTGCTTTTTCCAAATTCCATTATACTACACTTTTTTGTATTGAACTCCATCTCCCACTTCCTACTCCATTCCTGTACTTTATTTAGATCACTCTGTAGTGATTCACAATCTTCTTCCGTGTTCACTCTTTTCAGTAGTTTTGCATCATCTGCAAAGAAGCTCATATAGCTTTCAATTCCTTCATCCATATCATTAATATATATAGCAAACATTATTGGGGCCAGAACTGTTCCTTGTGGAACACCGCTTATTACTTCATCCCATTTTGAGTGTTTGTCTCTTATCACTACTCTCATTTTCCTTTCTTGCAAAAAGTCTTCCATCCAATTAAGCAGTTTGCCCTGTATTCCTCCTTCAGTTTCTAATTTCTTAAGCAACTTCTTATGTGGTACTTTGTCAAAAGCATTTTTTAGGTCTAGAAATGCACAATCAGCCCATCCATCTCTTTCTTGTATTATATCTATTAGCCTTGAATAGAAACATATTAAATTGGTGACGCATGATCATCCTTGTCTGAATCCAAATTGCCTTGGATTTAGCACATTGTTTTTTTTTCTAAATATTTTACCCATCTACTTTTGACAATTCTTTCACAAATTTTTGCTATTGTACTTGTTAGGGAGACTGGTCTATAGTTGTTAGGGTCTTCTTTATTTCCTCCTTTATATATAGGTACTATATTTGCTTTTTTCCAATCTTCTGGAACTTTTCCTTCTTTCAAGGAACTGTTTATTATGCTATGTATTTTGTCTGCCAGTTCATTCCTGCATTCTTTCAAAATCCAGTTTGCTATTTCATCTGGTCCATGCAATTTTCTGACATCAAGATTACTCAAGTGTTTCAATATTTCGTTCTTTGTTACTTCTATTTCTTTCATGGGAGGGACTTTCTCTTTCCATTCGATCTCTTCAGGTTGTATGTTCTCCCTTGTAAACACTGATTTAAAATGTTTGTTCATAATTTCCGCCATTTCAATTTCCTCTGTGTATTCAACTCCTTGTCTTAATTTCTCCAAATCTTGTTTGTTTTTCAATTTGTTGTTTACAAATCTGTAAAATAGTTTTGGTTGATCTTTACATTTTTCTATGACATCTTTTTCATATTTTCTCTTTTCCTCTCTGCATGCTTGTACATATTCATTTCTATAACAAGTATATTTTTTCCATTTTTCAGGCCTTATGTCTTTTTTCCATCTGGTCCAAGCTTTGTCTCTTTTGTCTTTTAACTCCCTACAACTTCTATTGTACCAGCATTTTACATATTCTTTTTCTTGTTTTTGTCTTGGGACATACTTTTCCACTCCTTTTTTGTAAATTTTTGTCAAAATATTCCATTTCTCTTCCACTGTTGTTTCTTCTTTGTATATTCCTTCCCAGTTTTCTTTTTGAAAGAATTCTCTTATTTTATCAAAGTTTGTTTTTTCATACATCATTCTTCCTTTTCTATATTGTTCATTTCTTTTCATGTATTTTTCTTCATTTAGTTCCAGTTCAATTAATATGTGGTCACTTTTACTTTTTGGTGTTTTATATTCAATCTTGTCCATTATTCTAGATTCAGATGTAATTATTAGGTCTAGTCTCGATGGTTCTTCCTCATTTCTATACCTAGTGTTCTCCTGTATCCACTGTGTCATTGTATTGTCAGTAATCATCTCAAGTAGAGCGTTTCTCCATGAGCCGTCTCCACCCTTTACTGTCATCTCTTCCCAGCAGATTTCTTTGCAATTATAGTCGCCCATCATAACTATTCTTCCTCCATCTTCCATTATCTTATTTAATGTTATCTTTGTGTCCTCTAACATACTTTTATGTTCACTCTCTTCCCACGAGGCTGTTTTCGGAGGCACATAATTTATCACAAACTTTCTGCTCTTCTTATCTCTGTCTTCCACTTCGATCATAATCATCTCTACTGTATTCTTTCCATATGTGACACACCTCATGTTTATATCCTTCTTAGTCAGGAACATAACTCCACCCCCTTGCTTTGTCTGTCTGTTTCTAATCCAATAATTATATGCATCATGTCCTACACTGTTGGGTGGTAGTGGACCTTCTAATTTTGTCTCTACAATTCCCATTATGTCTGGTTCTTTTTCCTTCAAATAATCATTCAGCTCATTCAATCCTGTTATTAATCCATCTATATTTGTGTAAGACACTCTTAGTTTTCTGCCACTTCCATTGTGTTCTCTGTTTCCCTTTTGTTTTTCGCTTGTGTGTCGAATTTCCTTAGTTTCATATTCACTACTCTCCAATAGAATCTCTCTTTTTCTGACTGTTCTGTTCTCGTTTTTTTCCTTAGCTTCAAGTCTTTTCTTTTTTTCTTCCTCTCTTTCTTCTTTATTCATTTCCCTTTTTATCCATACCTTTTTATATTGTTCACTTGTTGCTAGTTTCCCTGTTTTGGATAAGATATTCTCTGCCGTCGATTGTGACCTGAATTTAATCTTAATTGGTCTGGTCTTATCTGTACTATACTTTCCGAATCTGAACTTCTCTTCGATTTGTTTCATTATTTCTGGTTCATCTTCCTGAACTAATTGTAGTAAACTGCTTACTTTTTCATTTTCCTCTTTGATTCTTGAGGTTCTATCTGGGTTATGTTTCTCTTCCATTCCTAATATAATTATACATTTCTTTTTGTCTGCTAAGTCTCTTACAATATTCTACTTCTGTCTCATCACTTTGATAACTGAGTCTTCAGTTTGTTCTTTCATTTGCTGTTTAATTATATCAGTAAATGCAACTTTACTATTTTCCTGTATCTTTCTCCACCCCTGTGCCTCTTTTGCTATTGTTTCTTTATTGTCTTTATTGTTCCTTTTTAATTCTTTATTTTCCTCTTTTACTTCTCTTAAATGTCTTTTTAGTTCTTCTATTTCATCAGTTAAGTTTTTGTTCGCCTTCTCTAGTTCTTCCAATCTTTCAAACTTTTCTGCAAGTTTTGACATTTTACCGAACCTAACCTCCCAATGTTCAGTCATTTGTTCAAGCCTTTCCTCCAGTTTTGCTAGTCGGGGGAGGTTGGTATCCGCCTCCCCCTCTTTAAATCCTTGGAAATTGTTATCCTCACCTTCCATTGAATTGTTCTTATCTATGTTTCTAATCTTTACATTTTTGTTAGACATTTCGTCGTCACTAAATTGGTCGGGACCTCTTTTGTTTACATGGCGTCTGCCTGCCTGGGCCAAGTCCTCTCCTTCCTCATTTCCTTCCATTTCCCTCAGTAATCCCTCCCCTTCTCCTTTTTCCTCACTTTCCCCTACACCACGAGCAATTTCCCCCCACCCTGTAAATACAATAGGTACTTCCTTTGCTTCGGGATCCACGAAATTTCACTTTTTCTTCAGAACGTCCTCTAAGCCATCCGTTCGTTGAAGTGTGTGTGTGTGTGTATTCAGTAGAACCTCTGTTCTTGAATGTCATAAGTCAAACAAATAAATTCTTGCTTTGGGGTTGACCTGAACAGTCATAGAGGTTCTTGACTAACCTGAAATGAGAAAAATAGAAAATGGGGTGATTTTTTTTCTTTTTCTTTTTATAGAATAAACCTGTATCTAGCAGATCAGTAAATTTGTTTTGGTCTTTGATCAAACTGGTTTTGGAATAGTTTTCTAGAATGGATTGATGTGAAGAACCAAGGTTCTACTGTATATATATGTATATCATGTGTAGAGCAGTTGGTAACATTCCTGTCTAGGAATATGAAAAACCTGGGTTCAATCCCTGGTAATTACAAAAATACTTTCATGGCTTTCCAACCCCTTTCTCTCCACAAAGTTGGGCATCAGATTTGCAGTAGATACATACATATACCAAGGCTTTTTCCCCCTTCCAAGGGAGGTAGCCAAAAAGGGAAAGGCATAAAAACACTCCCACCCATTTCATCCCTAAATACACTCCACACCCCTCCCACCCTTCCTCTCATCTGAGCACCTCCTGGATGACGGGTCATCCCTGCACCCTGCCCACCGCCCTGGGTCAGAAGCAGTGTCGCAAGACACAGTACATCCACAGCAAGGCCGCTTCATTTAATCGGTGACCCCCCCTCTCCGTCCCCCTTTGCATATAAGGCGAGGACGGGGAGAAATCCCTTCGGGCTGCGTCAAAATTTACTCGCACATACTACCCCACCCCCCACCCCCCTGCCCATTCCTCCTCATGCAGTCACAACATCATCCATATACAACCATTCTCCACTCACCTCTGTCTTCCGTCCTCTCCCTTCCTTCCTCAACAGACATTCCCCTCTTCCCCAAAGCCCCCTTCACCCCATCCATCCACCTCATCCTAGGACGTCCCCTCATGTTCACTCCCTCCACATCTGCCTTCCATACCTCTTTTACTAGTCTTTCTTCACTCATTCTTTCCATGTGTCCAAACCATCCTAATATTCTTTCATCAACCCTATCTCCCAAATCCTTTTTCACCCCTGTTCTCCTCCTCACCTCCTCATTTCTCACTCTATCCAGCCTAGTAATCCCCACCATACTTCTCAGACACCTCATCTCAAACACATTCAAACTCCTTCTCTCTTCTTCTCTTATGTTCCACGTTTCTGCCCCATACAGTGTTGGCACAATCACTCCTTCATACAGTCTCCTCTTCGCATCCATTCCCAAATGTCTATTCCTCATTACACTCTTTAAACCACCAAGGCATTTACTCGCTTCTCACAATCTACATTCTACCTCCACCTTCACTCCACCTTTTCCTGCTACACTTGCACCCAAGTATCTAAAACTATCCACTTCCTCCAGTCGCTCTCCCTTAATGTTCACTTCCAGTCTACTGCCACTTTCACCCCTTGTACATCTCATCACCTTACTTTTACCCACATTTATCTTCAGCTTTCTTCTATTACATACTCTCCCAAACTCTACCACCAGCTTCCTCAATCCCTCCTCTGACCCTGCCACAAGCGCAGTGTCGTCCGCAAACAACAGCTGGCTCACCTCCCACTTTTCTCCATTTTCTTTAACCATCTCCAATCCCTGACCCACTACCCTAGCATTCACCTCTCGCACCACCCCATCCATGTATAAGTTGAACAGCCAGGGCGACATAACGCATCCTTGACGAAGTCCCACCTTTACTTCAAACCACTCACTCTCTCCATTTCTAATCCTGACACAAGCTCTACTACTCTCATAAAAACTCTTGACAGCTCCCAAAAGCTTTCCTCCTATCCCATAAATCTGCATAACCTCCCACAGTGCCTTTCTGTCTACCCTATCATAAGCCTTTTCCAGATCCATAAAAGCCCAAAAAAATCCTTCCCCTTTCCTATAGCTTTCTCACATATCTGTCTTACCACAAAGATCTGATCTACACAACCTCTACCTGTCCTAAATCCACACTGTTCCTCACCAATTACTCCTTCTGTTCCTCTCCTAATCCTCTCAATTAAGATCCTCCCATAAGCCTTCCCTACTACACTTAACAGGCTAATCCCTCTGAAACTACTACATTCACACTTGTCCCCTTTTCCCTTGTAAAGGGGAACTATACAGGCACTTCTCCAGTCCTCCGGTACTCTACCCTCTCTCCAACAAACATTAAATAACCTCACCAACCAGTCCACCATCACTGAACCTCCCTTTTTCAGACATTCTGCATGGCATCCATCCAGACCAGGTGCCTTACCTGCTTTCATCATCTTTACAACTGCCTTCACCTCATCCTTCCTTATTTCTCCTCCATTCTCCTCACTCATCACTCTCATTTTCTTCGCATTTCCCACTGCAGCTATCTTTCCTTCCCTATGCTCCTTCACATTTAGCAACTCCCTAAAATATTCTGCCCATCTTCCCCTTACTGCCATCTCTTCCATTATCATCTCTCCATCTGTACCTTTTACCTTTTCTTCCCTACTTGATTCGCCTCCTCTTCCTCTCTTAATTTCTTTCCAAAACATCTTTTTATTACTTTCAAAATTTTCTGTCATACTCCTACCCCATTTCACATCTGCTCTCCTCTTTGCCTCCTTTACCTTTTGCTTTACTTCTCTTTTCTTTTCTTTGTACGTCTCATATGACTCCCCCGTCCTCTTTTGTAACCAATCTGTGAATGCTCGCTTCTCTTCTACAACCTTCTTTGTTTCCTCATCCCACCATTCACTACCCTTTCTTCTATTTCCCCCTGTCCTTCTTGTTCCACACACCATCCTTGCACACTTTAAGACTCCCTCCTTGAACCATCCCCATTCCTCCTCCACACCCATCTCTGCTCTATCCTTTACTCCCTCCCACTCCTCCTTCAGCTTCTTTTCGTACTCCTTCTCCTTTTCCTTTTCATTCAAGGAGTTCACTCTAAGAACCTCCCTACCTTTTGTCCCTTTCCTCTTTCTCCATCTATCCTCCACTCTCAGCTTACCTTTCACCAAAAAATGATCTGATATTCCCCCACCCTCTCCCCTTAGCACATGTACATCCTTAACTCTTCCTATCATAATCCTATTTACCACTACATAATCCATTAGAGCTCTATCTACCACCCTTCCCTCCACCACCCTCTCCCATGTGTACTTATGCTTGACTTTCTTCCGAAACACTGTATTTGCTATCATCAACTCTCTTTCTAGACACATTTCCACCATCAACTCTCCACTACGATTCTTTCCTGGAACTCCACACTTCCCAACCCCTCCATCGATTGGACCATTTCCCACCCTAGCATTAAGGTCTCCCAGTACTATTACATTGACATTTCTTCCTAAACCCTCTATGCACTCATTTAAATCTATCCAAAAGGCCTCCCTTTCTTCCACGCTCTTCTCACTGCCAGGCCCATATGCACTTACAAAGACCCACATCTCCTTTCCCAGTTTCACCTTCATCCACATTATCCTTGAGGAAACCTCCTTCCACTCCACTACCTGTTTACCTATCTCCTCACTTACTAGAATAGCCACCCCTTCCCTCCCTCGCCCTCTCTTCACTCCTGATAACCTCCCACTTACACTCCCAAACTTACACTCACCCTTCCCTTTCAACTTAGTTTCACTCAAAGCCAACACATCCATCTTTCTTCTCACAAACATACTACCTATCTCTTCCCTTTTACCCTCATCTGTACCATATCCACGCACATTAAAATACCCAAACCTTAGGGTGCTGGCCCGAGGCCCTCCAGCACCCCTTATGCCTTCACTTTTCTTTTTAGGAATATGCCCCGTGGGGCTACAGGGAGAAGGATGCCTAGTCCCTCTCCCCGTCCCTTTCTTCTCGCCTCTTACGATCCAAGTGGGAAACTTGGTGGCAGTATTCTTTTCCCCCACCACAGGGAATTCCCCCATCACAGAAAGAGAATACTCAGAGAAATGGTACAGGACAGCAACAAGGGTTTGGGGGACAGCATAACGGAGGGACAGTCGTAGTATAAAAGTGTCATCATTTCTCTATGAACAGAATTTCTTCTATCATAGACAAAATGATGTGTGGCTCTGGTCCGTAGGGGCGCCCCATATAGACCCTAAAGTATCGACTGCATGCTACTTTGCCACAATAACAAGCAGCCAATACCCCAGGCAGTAGATCAGTGTCGCATATGTGCTAGCACCTAATCAGTATGATTGAGCTGATTACACTAATTTCAGACTTCATTCACAACCACAACCATACCAAAATACCATAAAAACTTCACATGTACTGTTCACCGTACATATAATCTTACCAAGCCAGAGTAAGCTACTGTGGTGAGTTACAGAGGATATGTCATCCCCCATGGAGCCTCAGTGGAAATCCATCTCAACTGCATCAATAATGGACAGAAGAACTTCAAACATTCAGACATTTATGTGTGTATGTGCTTGTATATATACACGAATTGGAATTTGTCCAGCAATTTGTATATTCTTTGCATCTATATTATGACAACTCCAACAGCTTTTTTAGTAATGTTTCTTGCAGAAGTTGATATTAAGGGATCATGAAAAAATTCCTGCAACCTTCTTGCTACCCGGCACTGGAGCGCAATTTTTGTTGAGAGATTCATCCACTATTTTTCCTTGAAACATGTTTTTCTCCCCATTGTAGCCTAACCTAACATTCCTAATCTAACCTACCTAACCTAAAAATACTTGCAGGGACAGATATACAACTTGCACACTGGACAGCCATGACACCGCTTTGGTGGTGGGCAGTGGGAAAGTGGCAGGAATTATTTTTTCACCATATCATACTATTAATTTGCAGGAGAAATAAAAAAAGTTGTTGGAGTTGTAGTATAGATGCAAAAAATATATAAATTGTTATTCAAGTGGGTGAGATGAAATGATGGATAGTGGGAAGGTTGCAGGAATTATTTTTTCACCACTCCTTATGAATTTGCACAAGAAATGTTACTAAGAAAATTTCTTGGAGTTGTCATAATATACATACAAATACCAAGGGCTTCTTCCCCCTTACAAGGGTGGTAGCCAAAGTCAAAAGGCATAGTTCTACTCCTACCAATTTCATCCCCACCCATTCCACCCCCATTCACCATCCCTCCCTCCCTCTCATTTTGGCTCCTCCCAGATGACAGGTCATCCTTGCATCTTACCCATCATCCTGGGTCAGAGGCAGTGCAGTAAGACACAGCACATCCACAGCAAGGCTGCTTCATTTAATTAGTGACCCCCCCCCCCATCCTCTCTGTCCCCTCTTGCAGAAAGAGAGAAGATGGGGAGAAATCCCTTCAGACCACATCAAATTATCATTCATACATAACCACTTCCTAACCCGTCCACCTAGCCCCCCACCCACTCCCCTCCATGCATCACAGTATCATCCATACACAGCCATTCTCCACCCATCCCTATCTTCTGCCTTCTCCTTTCCTCAACAGACATCTCCCATCTTGCTCAATGCCCTTTTACCCCATCCATCCATTTCATCCTTGGTCATCCCTTCATGTTCACTCCATCCACCTCTGCCTTCCACACTTCATTTACTAATCTTTCTTCCCTCGTTCTTTCCATGTGTCCAAACCATCCCTATACTCTTTATCAGCCCTATCTCCCATCTCCTTTTCCATCCCTGCTCTCCTCCTCATCTCTTCATTTTTCATTCTATCCAACCTTGTGTCCCCTACCATACTTATTGGACATTTTATGTCAAACACATTTAAACTTTTTCCTTTCTTATGTTTTATGTCTCTGCTGTTGGCACAAGCACCCCTTCATACAATCTCCTCTTAGCATCCATTCTCAAATGTCAATTTCTCATTACACTTTTTAATCCCCCAAGGCATATACTTGTTTCTCTCAATCTATAATCTACCTCCACTCCTCCCTTTCCTGCCACATGCGACCCCAAGTATCAAGTTGTTGTAATGTAGATGCAAAAAATATACAAATTGCTGTGCAAGTGGGTGAGATGAAACTTCACAAATTAAATTTACAGGTTTGGACTGTAATCATGCTAACTAATGTTTACTCCTCTGATATCTGCTTTTCTAAGGAAATATTCCTCAAAAAGAAATAATCAGAAACTAATAATAATGGTACTGAGTTATGAAAATAATAGATTTGATACACAAGTCTGTAAAGTGTGCACCACCATAGTAGTTAAAAAAAAAATTCTTTTTCAGGCAGTTAACCTCTTCAATAGGAGTCAAATACTCGCATACTCATTAGGTTGCTTGATATATGATGATGCATCACAATGCATACATTATGAAATATATAGTTGCAGCTGCTGTACTTGTTCTCTTTCACACAGAAAATGTAATCAAGCCTGTTAACAGAATATGGGGGTCACTCAGTTACAACTACAAAATAGATATAATGAGGATGCTAACACCAGTATCCTTGTATACCCATTCTCACCTCATGATGCCTGCATAGGCATCATCGTATTCTAGGGGATAAGTCGGTGCCGCCTTAGTATGTGACCTACCTTTTTGAAACTGCTTTAGTATGTGGCCTACCCTATTTGAATGTGTCCTACCTCAGGAAAAATTTAAAACAAACAACAATACTTTAATTTTTTTTTCATTTAAACCTAACCTAACCTAACCTAACCTAACCTAACCTGACCATCACACTTCTCACATAAATGTTGTTCCTGTAGGACACCCTTTTCTCGTAAAAATGACGTTGCACTTTCATCACTGGCAGCAATTGTCAAATAAAATTCTCTGAGCAACATCTTTGAATGGGTAAGGTTAACTGAAAAGAAATATGAAAAAATATGAGAAATATAAACAAATGATTAGAATATAGCAACAAGTTTAAACTAGTAAGTTACACTTTAAAAAACAACATTAAAACGTAATGGTAAAATTTGGAAAATGTACCTCTGTTGAACAGTGATGACAAAGGAAACACAGACGGAGAACTGTTATTACTTAAAAATTACAAGCTATATATACTGCAGAGTCGGGTGTGTGGTCCTCGGTGTGTTGAATAGGTAGGCCACATACTATACAAGAGAAATTTTTTCGTAGGCCGCATCCAAAAGGTAGGCCACATACTAAAGTGGCACCGTTAAGTCTTAACCTAACCTGTGTTAGATAATTGTCATAATTCTGATTGATTTTACATTTATGACAGCATGGAATGCATTGGCAGGGAATTTTCAGTTTAGACCATGATGGGATAGCATGGTAGGTTAGTGTGTCACTTCTTGCGACAGAGGTCAGTGTGACAGCAGTTCAAACCCTGCGTTGGACAAAGGGCATGATAGGGGGAGTTCATGTCATTAAACTGAATGCCTCAAATTGTTTGAGGAGAAATCCCAGCTGGCATCCTTTTTTCAAAGAACATTCAGTGATTTTGATAAGGTATAGAAGGACAACTATTGTAGATAAAGATAATCTTGAAAATAGTGCTTCAACATTAAGGAACAATTTGTCATTTTGTAAGAACAAAAATGGCAGTCTTTCACAATGAAACTTAATAGTGGAAAAAATTGTACCATATTAGGAAAAATATTGCATGTTCGATATTGCTTTGACCTTGATAGAATCACATTAAAAACAAATATAAGAACAAAATTATATAGTAATTATTATTAAACATGGTGCCTTACAGAAAGTGATTACAAAATCTGTTACTTCAGAAATCAATAGTACTGTTGTTAGTTTTTTATGTTTGAAATACTGTAACTGGTACACTACTTTGTGTGTACCAAACTTCCATCTCAAAAACCAACACAAAGTTTGATGTGTGCAGAAAGTTTGATATAAAATAATTGGATATGTTGAACTTTCAGATATAATGACCAAGCCTTCCCTCCAATTAGTTTGATGTATTGAGGGTTTGCTGTCATTTGTTTAAAGAAATAGAAAAAAAAATATATTAAGAGGAAAACAAAGTGGTGTGAGTGATTTCTGTTGATAGCCGCTGATAAATCTACCCATAGATCCTGAACCATATGATCATCTAAGCAGGTCTTGAACAGGCCCCATGAATCAGAATTGGGCCCCACTGTACTGGTTGAACTGCCCATGCACTGCAGCTGATTTTTATATTTATTGTTATCATTCATTATTACATGGCTCATGTTCATTCTACACCACTTTTATTGAGAATTTAATAGTTTGATAGTGGAGTGGAGGTTGGTGTGGGGAGTAATTTTACCTTGTGTATCTGAGTACTCACCAAATATGAACACCCTGTGCCCCACCAGAAACAGCGGTTATGGTAGCCATAGATATAAACAAGGCTTTCAACAAGGTTGCTAGACACATACTATCCAAAAAGATTATTGGGGGCTGACGTTCATAATAACAAGTAGTTAACTAACTTCATAGCAGCACAGTGCAGAGTATCCCAAAATAGCCAAATCTCAGAAATGAAAAGGTTATACAGTGAAGTCCCTCAGGGTGCAGTACTTTTACCATTACTGTTCAATCTTGTCATGAATGATCTATCAACTTCAGAACTAAACACAAATGCTTATGACCTGACAATAATAACATAACATTGTAAATATAAAATAACAGCAAAGAACACCTACACCGACTTAACCACTTCGGTGCAATGATTCATGAGGTGCAAGTGGGCACATGAGGATGCTGGCATTGGTGTCTTGATTATACATTTTTTTGTAGTTGTACATCAGTTACCCCCGGATTCTGTGAACTGGTTTGATCATGTTTTCTGTGTTTATTATTATTTTTGGCTACCCCCCATGTAAGGGGGAAAAAGCCTTTGGTATATGTATGTATGTATGTATTATTATTCAGAGTAAAAGAGAACGAATAATAGAGCAGTGACTTTATATTTTATAATGCAAGTAGTGTGATGCAAATTACATATGGCAGCTGATGCTGTGTGCAAGAATTTGAGTCATACTGAAGTGGTTAATAAACTAGAACAAGAACAAGACAAGCACAAACAACTTACTACAGAATGAAACACTGAGAGTAATAACAGGATGCACCAAAACTACCCCAATTGGATATATCCATACAGAAACCAAAATACTTCCCATAGATAGAACACCACATGAAAATGACTAAAATATAACTTACACCAAGGCCCTAAACACCACATCCCCACCACACTTCATCACACACACACCAGCATGATACTAAAACATATCAACCTATCATCTGTGCTACACACAACATCCACACAAAAACATATATTCACTCAAATCACGAAACAAGCCCTCTGAGACACCATCAAACATGATACTTCACCAACAACTGCACATAAGCACCACAGAAAAAATCCTCTCACATCTAATAAGAACTGCATTGGCATGATTGCACTCAGGACACCACCCTGCATTGAAACTGTACAAACACAGAATAGGTCTGGCCACAGATTCATACAAACCTATATGTCACCACACAGAGGACACAAAACACCTCGTACTACAATGTCCCACACTAACAGTCCATGGAAAACAATTCAATATGCCTTCCCCGGGTGACTTATGGATCTGCCCAGGGGCTGTTACTGGTTACCTGCAGAGGCTAAGGGTAACTGATTGATTAAGCTTTGATTCATAGTTGTTTGGAGTGAGTAATGTTACCAATTATTTCAAAGGGATGACCAAAGTTTATGGTTTTGGTTTCTGTATTCAGGTGTTTTGTTGTGGTAGTTGTTTACATATATGGGTGTGATGGCCTCCTCTCACTACTATAAGCTGGTAATATAGAAACTACCCCACACTAATAAGACACAAAGAATAGTGCAAAGTCCTAGAGAGATCTACATGAGGGTCTAGGAGCCATTGCCAGCTAGGGTGGGGCTCTGAGTTTCCAGCAGAATTCAAGGCAAAAACTCATTATTATTGCTAGATGTTGAACATATATTCATATTTTATGGTTGTGGCTGTTTACAAAATGTATATCCTTATTACATTGTCATTGTCTTCTTTTCTCTTTTTCATTGTCTTCTTTTTTAACTTCTTTTTCATCATAATTTTGAGACTGATGAATTTTTGTGTGTACGAGTATTAACACCCCTTTTGTTTTTCTTCTTTATTGCAGGGGCTTCACAATGGAGAGGTTAAGGACCATAGGTGGAGTTCCACCTATCTTACCCTCTTTGACGGACCAGATTGAGGAATACCTGTTGAAACCAGAAGATCTCCAAATACACGATCCAATTTATTCACGTCGTTGGTGGCCAAGAGTCCCAGATCCACTTTCTTTGTACACAATATCGGTTGGACCACCATCCTCGACTCTAGAGGTTGAAAGAGACCCTGCAACAGGAGCTATCACAGGACTGAGAGAAGTAGCAATCCAAGATGCTGGGTCTACAGCAAAAAACTCCCTATCGATGAAGAGAGCACCTGGACCGCCGGAAGAAATTGTCAGAGGCTCTTCGACCAACTTTCCATTTTGGCCTGGAGGATTCCCAGAACCTTCTCTTGACCAAACTTTTCTTGGAAGTAGTGATTTAAATTTCAAAAACTTGTTAAACAAACATCCCAAGCTCTCCAGGGGTATGGAGTTTGCAAAGGAAGAAGTTAAAGAGGAAGTAAAAGAGGTTGAAGAAGTGAAAGAAGAACCAAAACCATCAGAACTTATAGTAAGCATTGCTGACATGCTGCAGGTAGATGAAAATGTGCTGAAGATTTTTGATGCAAAAGAGGAACGTACTAAGGGGAAAGCAGAGCTGAAGCTTGATGATGACAATGATGCTGAAGAGGGCTCAACACTAGAAAGTGCTGTCATTGCAGAACCTGCCCCTAAAATTGAGGAACATGTTCTTAAAATAAGTGAAGAGGCTCCTCCTAGACATCCTAAAAGCACAGAGTGGGCTGAAATGATTGATGTTTCTGCCCCTGTTGATGATTTTCACGCTCGGGTACCAAACATGGCTATTCAGTATCCCTTTGAACTGGACACTTTCCAGAAACAGGCTGTGTTACATCTACAAAATCATGACTGTGTCTTTGTTGCAGCTCATACTTCAGCTGGGAAAACAGTTGTTGCTGAATATGCTATTGCTCTTGCTAACAAGCACATGACCAGATCAGTGTACACTTCACCAATCAAAGCTTTGTCCAATCAGAAATATCATGATTTCAGGACAAGATTTGATGATGTAGGTCTTCTAACAGGTGATATTCAAATTAATCCAAAAGCTGCATGCCTAATTATGACCACAGAAATTTTGCAGTCTATGCTTTATAATGGAAGTGATCTCATACGTGATTTAGAGTGGGTCATATTTGATGAAGTTCACTATATAAATGATCCAGATCGTGGACATGTATGGGAAGAAGTCATTATCATGCTTCCATCTCATGTCAATATAGTTCTCCTTTCGGCTACTGTCCCAAATACACTTGAATTTGCGGATTGGATCGGGAGAATAAAGAAACAGAAAATATATGTCATCAGCACCACTAAGAGACCAGTTCCACTGGAACATTATTTGTACACAGGAATGGGAGGTAAAAGTAAGAATGAGCGCTTCCTCATTGTAGATTCCAGCGGTAAATTTGTAAAGAAAGGGTATAATGATGCTGTTGCAGCCAAGAAGGAGAGAGCTAGCAAGGCCCAACAGCAGTATGGTCCTAAGCATAGACAAAATATAGGGGAAAAACAAGAGAAGAATATGTGGATTGGCTTGCTTGATCATCTAACAAAGTGCGAACTCTTGCCCATAGTTGCCTTCACCTTATCCAAAAAGAGGTGTGATAGCAATGCTGCAATGCTTTTGAGCCAGGATTTAACAACTCAGAAGGAAAAACATGAGATTGATAGTTTCTTCAAGATGTGTGTTGATAGACTGCAGGGCACTGATAGGGAGTTACCACAGATTTTGCACACCAGAGAACTGCTTAGGAAAGGTATTGGAGTACATCACAGTGGTATCCTGCCCCTTGTAAAAGAGGTTGTCGAAATGCTCTTTTCAAAGGGTTTAGTTAAACTCTTGTTTGCAACAGAAACCTTTGCAATGGGGGTAAATATGCCAGCGCGTTGCGTGGTCTTTGATTCCCCTCGCAAGCATGATGGTAAGAGATTTCGTGACCTGCTTCCAAGTGAATACATCCAGATGGCAGGACGAGCTGGTCGAAGAGGCTTGGACCCAACAGGAACAGTTGTTATCCTGTGCAAGGGGGATGTGCCTGAATTATCTGAGTTGCATGCCATGATGCTTGGCAAGCCAACCAAACTAGAATCACAATTTAAATTAACTTATTCAATGATACTCCAGCTGCTAAGAGTTGAAGCACTAAGAGTTGAAGACATGATGAAAAGATCTTTTTCAGAATCGTTCCAAATGAAAAATCAAGAGAAATATGAAAGGGAGCTTAAGAAAGTAACTGAGGAAATGACAAATCTCCCTTCTATTTCATGCATGTTGTGTAAAGATAATGAAGAGTATTATGCAGTCACCCGGGACTACATAACTTTCCGAAAAGAATTTTTTACAACTGTGTATTTACAAGCTGGACTTGCCAAAGTTTTGTCTCCAGGAAGGCTGGTTTTGATTTCTCATAATCAGTTTCAAAACCAGCTTTGTTGTATTGTTAGGGTTGATTCAAAAACTAAAGGTAAAATAACTGTGCTTACCTTGCTTGATGAGAGAAATAAAGTAACACTAACAGATGAGGAAGCTAGTATCAGAGAACTTTTGGCAGCAGGCAAAAGTGGATTGCAAATTTTAGAGAAGACATCACATCATGATATAGTAGAGATTCCAGCTGAAGGCCTTGTGGCATTAGTAAGTAAAACATTGAAGGTTGATGGTGAGAAGATCATTGATAATGTGAAAAAGCGACAGATACCACGCTTCAGAGATGACCCACCAAGTTCTAGTGTTATGGAAGCACTGAAAGAGCTACAGCGAATTAATGAGTCAGGGGGTGAAGGACTCAAATATTTGGATCTGCGAAAGGATCTGAACATCCGAAAACTTGAGACAGTGGACAAGATTTCATTGTTGGAGCAGTTGAAGGGTAAGGTCTTGAAAACATCAATGGAGTGCCCACAGTTTGCAGAACACTTTTCTCAGACGTACAAGAAGCTGAAACTAAAAGAGGATATTGCTAGACTGAAGTACTTGATGTCAGAGGAGAGTCTCCATCTTCATCCAGAATATCAGATGCGATTAGAAGTACTAAAACAACTTGGTTATATTGAAAGCAGCGGTACAGTGACTCTGAAGGGTAAAGTAGCTTGTGAAATGGGTAATCATGAACTGATGATAACAGAGCTTGTACTAGAGAATGTTTTTGATAACATGCCCATAGAAGAAACAGTTGCTTTACTCTCAAGCATGGTTTTTCAACAGAAGAATTGTTCTGAACCTAGTTTAACACCTGAATTGGAGAGTGGAATTAAGAAATTCAAGAGTGTTGCTCAAAAGATCGGAGAAGTACAGAGGGATTGTGGACTAAAAGAAGCAGTGGGAGATTATGTTGATCAGTATAACTTTGGACTGGTAGAGGTTACATATGAATGGGCTCTTGGGAAACCATTCAATGAAATTATGTCTCGGACAGATGTACAGGAAGGCATCACGGTAAAGTGTATTCAAAGGTTAGATGAAACTCTACGTGATGTACGAAATGCAGCTAGAATTATTGGTGAACCTACTCTTTATCAGAAGATGGAAGAAGCTTCTACTGCAATTAAGCGTGACATTGTGTTTGCTGCTAGTTTATATACACAATAATACTGACCTTATGATAAAAGTATAAAACAGTGGCCTTTGTGATCAGTTTATATGGATTCCTCATGGTAAAAGCACAATATTTTCACAAAATTTGCTTCATCAGCTGCATATTCATTATATATCAGCTCCATGGTTTGCTTGTGTGTCAGAAATGGTGTTAACTTGCAAGATTGATTTGTTACCTATGTAATCAATCAATCTGTTGCCCCTGGCCTCTATTGTAATCCGTGGCATTTGGGTGACTGGTAGTTGCCTATTGAATACATAACTGGTGAAATTAACTTAATTGAAAATATCTGTGTAACATTAATGGAGTTAGTTTTACCAGTTATATATTCAATAAGGACTGATGACAGGTACTTGCAAGTAGTGGTCCTGGGAGACAGATGTCTCATCTTCAAAACCCATCAGAGCCTCACCTCCCTCTAGAGATGCAGCTTTGATGAGCTGACACTTGAGTTTTCAGACTGGGCCCGGGATCTCTTTCTGCCTTCTGCTTTTCACCTAAGGAGAGCTGACTTCTGGAGGCTGCCCCCCACATATGACAAGGCAGTGATATGTAGTTGCCATACAATAATGCAACACAGTAGTGCAATATTTCCTCCTAGAGAGATCTGTAGGAGGGCCTTAAGAAGTTGCCACCCTCTGGGTTTCCGGGTTTCCAGATAAATTACAGGAAAAAAATTATTGTGTATTCAGTGCATATAAGTTATGGACTTTATTCATTGCTTCCAGCTGTTTGCATATGTGTTAGAGTGCATATATATGTGGCTGATATTGTTATTTGTACTGAAAGTAAAGCATGTGTTCATGTCAAAAAAAATATTTTCATTAATCCTACTGGGTTTCATTATGTAGAAGAGTAGTTATGATTTATAGCAATAACTTATTTTAATATATGTATACATTTGCTTTGAGTTTCAAGAGGGATTAGATGAGCACTTTTCCAGATGTTTGGGATTTTATGTAACAAGTAAGAATGTTAAGGCTGTTACGGCTGTTTGGGCAAGGTGCTTTAGGTGGGTGTTTCAGATCTTGAAACCAAACCCACAGAAAACCCTGCATTGACCAATCATGCTGCTATCCACACTATCCAAACTAATGGAATGGCTGATAACAGCAAAAATAAAATTGGAATACCTGCCTTCCAAAAACATGGATTCAAGGAAGGCCACTTGACTGGCACACTGCTAACAAATATTACACTGCAGGTACTGGATGGATTCAATAAAAAAAAGTACCACCAGAAAGAGCAGTTCTGGTAGCCATTGGGATAAACAAGGCTTTTGACAAGGTTCTAAGATATACTATCCAAAAAGATCATTGGAACAGATATTCATAACTGATCAAAATCATACATATACCAAAGGCTTTTTCCCCTTTACAAGGGAGGTAACCAAAAAATAAAGACATAGAAACCACTCCCACCCATTCCATCCCCTACATACTCCACTCCCCTCTATCCTCTTCCCTCCCTCTTATCTTGGCACCTCCTGGATGACAGGTCATCCTTGCTTCTTGTCCACTGCCCTGGATCAGAAGCAGTGCTGCAAGACACAGCACATCCACAGCAAGGCTGTTTCATTAAATTGGCGAACCCCCCCTCTCTGTCCCCTCATGAAGAAAAGGAGAAGATGGGGAGAAATCCCTTCAGGCTGCATCAATTTATTTCTCATACTCCCTCACCACCCATTCCCCCACATGCATCACAGCATCATCCATACACAACCATTCTCCATTCATCCTTATCTTCTGTCCTCTCCCATCCTTCCTCAAAAGACATTCCCCTCTTTCCCAATGCCCCTTTTACCCCATCCATCCATCTCATCCTAGGTCGACCCCTCATGTTCACTCCTTCCACCTCTGCCTTCTACACCTCTTTTATTAGTCTTTCTTCATTAATTTTTTCCATGTGTCCAAACCATCCCAATACTCTTTCATCAACCCTATCTCCCAGTTCACTTTCCACCCCTGTTCTCCTCCTCACCTCCTCATTTCTCACTCTATCTAGCTTAGTAACCCCTATTGTACTTCTCAGACACTTCATCTCAAACACATTCAAACTCCTCTCTTCCTCCCTCATGTTCCATGTTTCTGTCCCATACAATGCTGATGGCACAATCACTCCTTCATACAATCTCCTGTTAAGCCACGTCCACACTTGTTGCATTTCCATGTATTGTATCATCTTTGCATACCACCTAGTGATATGATACGGTGCAACAGGGTATTGTACCCCCTTGTTGTGTATCCGCCTGCTGTATACGGATACGCAACAAGTGGGTACAATACCCAGTTGCACCATATCGTATCACTAGGTGGTATGCAAAGATGATATGATACGTGGAAATGCAACAAGTGTGGACGCGGCTTTAGCATCCACTCCCAAATGTCAATTTCTCATTACACTTTTCAATCCCCCAAGGCATTTACTTGCTTCTCTCAATCTACATTCTACCTCCACCCCCACTCCTTTTCCTGCCACATTTGCACCCAAGTATCTAAAACTATCCACTTCCTCCAGTCTCTCTCCCTTAGTACTCACTTCCAGTCTGCTGCCACTCTTTCCCCTTCTACATCTCATAACCTTACTTTTACCCACATTTTTCTTCAATTTCCTTCTGTTGCACACCTTTCCAAACTCTGTCACTAACTTCCTCAATCCCTCCTCTGATCTTGCCACAAGCACAGTGTTGTCAGTAAACAACAACTGACTTATCTCCCACTTTTCTCCATTTTCTTTAACCATCTCCAATCCCTGACCCACTACTCTTGTATTTACCTCCCACATTCTTGTATTTACCTCCCACACCACCCTATCCGTGTATAAATTGAACAGCCAGGGTGACATAACACATCCCTGACGAAGTACCACCTTTACCTCGAACCACTCACTCTCTCCATTTCCAATCCTGACACACGCTCTACTACTCTCGTAAAACTCTTGACTAATCTTAACAGCTTTCCTCCTATCCCATATATCTGCAATACCTCCCACAGTGCCTTCCTGTCTACCCTGTCATAAGCCTTTTCCAAATTAATAAAAGCCCAAAATACATCCTTACCTTTTCCTATAGCTTTCTCACACCTGCCTTACCACAAAAATCTGATCTATGCAACCCCTACCCATACTAAATCCACACTGTTCCTCACCAATTACTCTGTTCCTCTCCTAATCCTTTCAATTAAGACCCTCCCTGATAAAAAAAAAAGAAAAAAAAAAAAAACGAAAGAGGGGGTTGAGAGACCTTGGGTAAAAAGGAATGACTGTTGAGCAAGGAAGGGTGATGGGCAGGGTAATAGAGATGGTTTGTGAGAGTAGAGGGAAATGGAGGTCTGGGTCAGATGAGGGTCTAAGGCAGTTAGTGACAGAGTTGAGAAGATTATGTGAGAGGAGAAAATTGAAAGTAAATGTGGGTTAAAGTAAGGTGATGAGATATGTAAGGGATGAGTGAATTAGTGAGTTGGAGGTAAATCTAGGAGACAGGCTGGAGGAAATATTTACCTAACTGTAGCATACAGGAGAGGAACAACACTGAGTCCTGCCTCCTATTCTTTAATTTTCTAACATACCTAGACTCAAATTCATGTATAGTTCCAACTTAATCTATATCTTTGATTTTCAATCATCATATTTAGATTTGCACTCGTGTATTGTTTGAGCTTGGGCTATGTTCCCTAAGCTATTTCATGTACAGACGCTCCTCAACTTACGTTTTAGTTACGTTCCAAACGGCCGAACGTAAGTTGAAAATGAACGTAAGTTGTTACTGTACTATACATCCATAAATTCTATTACCGTATCTTATAAAACACCCCTAAATCATTAATTATACACATAACATTGTAAAATAATAACATTAATTTCAAATAAATTAAATTCAAGCAACATAAATTGAGATGGTGGAGGAGGAGGAGGAGGATGAGGCAAGGCATGTTCAGTTTGTCGTTTGTGCAATGTAAACAATGGACGCAGCATCGTGCGCAAGTATCGTTTGAACTACGGAGAGAGCGCTAAACTAAAAAACTCAAAAAAAGAATTTTTACATTTTTTTTTACACTTCAAACGTAAAATCGAAAAAATGTAAAATGAATGAACGTAAGTAGAGGAGCATCTGTATTTACACATTTATTAAAAGAAATATTTCTTCACATCCTTTTGACATGTGGTCTTTCTTAATTTATTTTGTGTAGTTTTAAGCGTTTGGTTATATAGGAGTTGGGGTGGAGGTGAACTAGAGTCAGGGAAGCAAGTTAATGTTTTGGGGGAATGAAAAGTGTTACGAGAAATGGGTATCTGGGGATGGACAGAAAGAGAAGACTATATGAATGGATAATATTGTGCCCACAACACTGCAGGGGAGAGACTTGGGACGTAAGGGAGACAAAAAGAAGAAATTTAAGCGTTTTGAGAAATATGGTGAGGATGGATGAGGTAAGGATTGAGGTCAGGAGGAGAATGGGTGTGGTGAAACTGTTAAAGTTGAAAGAATAATGGGATGGTTTGGGCATATGGAAAGAATGAGTGAAGAAAGACTAGCAAAAAGAGTGGAAGGCAGAGGTGGATGGAGTGAATTTGAGAGGAAGACGACAAACTGTTATTTCAAGAACTGTCTAGTTTCTGCAACCGGGATTTATTGATAATTGGTGATTTCAGTTTTACTGACATTGATTGGATGACCCTTGAACATGGCCATATAGGTAGTCACTTGATTGATTTTCTTGGTGACAATTACTTAATTCAATATGTAAAAGAGCCCACAAGATATGGAAACTTAATCGATCTATTGATCACTAGCCGAGAAAGCATGGTAACTGATGTAGAAGTTGGTGAAACTGTTGCAAATAGTGATCACAACTTAGATTCAAACTCCTAAACAAATTTAGAATAGATACTTGTGTTTCTAGAATACCCAATTTCAGTAAAGCTCAGTTCATAGGACTACATCAGGAGCTTCAGCTTACAGATTGGGAGGCAAAATTAAGCGAAAGACCTGTAGATCAGATGTGGTAAATATTTCAAAATACGCTCACTAAGATGATTCATACTTACATTCCTTTTAAGGACAGAAGTCCCCCAAATCAGGCTCACCCAAAGTGGCTCGACAAAGAAAATGAAAAAAGTATTGCTAAAAAGAGACAGGCTTATAAGAAATATAATTGCTCTATGAAAGTTATGTATCAATACAGAGAGATTTAAAAGATACAATAAAAAAGAAAACTACAATACGAAATGAATATCGCTGATAAATCCAAAGAGAATCCCAAAGAATTCTAGTTACATTAGATATAAAAAGGTTGTTTGGAATCACATTGGTCCACTATTATCTGCTGACAGTCAACTTGAATATTCAAATGAAGGAATGTGTAATATTTTAAACAATTATTTTAGCTCGGTATTCGTAAATGAAACACCTCAAAGTGAACTCCAAACTGAAACCTGTGAAAAGTCTAGGGTAAACTTACTACGGTAAATATAACAAAAGAAAAAATTAAAAGGTGTATAGAGAAACTCAAAGTTAATAAAACACCAGGGCCTGATGGTTAAAGGAAATGAAAAATGAGATTGTTGTTCCATTACTCATACATACTACCCCCCCCCCCACCCACCCCGCCCATTCCTCCTCATGCAGTCACAACATCATCCATATACAACCATTCTCCACTCACCTCTGTCTTCCGTCCTCTCCCTTCCTTCCTCAACAGACATTCCCCTCTTCCCCAAAGCCCCCTTCACCCCATCCATCCACCTCATCCTAGGACGTCCCCTCATGTTCACTCCCTCCACATCTGCCTTCCATACCTCTTTTACTAGTCTTTCTTCACTCATTCTTTCCATGTGTCCAAACCATCCTAATATTCTTTCATCAACCCTATCTCCCAAATCCTTTTTCACCCCTGTTCTCCTCCTTACCTCCTCATTTCTCACTCTATCCAGCCTAGTAACCCCCACCATACTTCTCAGACACCTCATCTCAAACACATTCAAACTCCTTCTCTCTTCTTCTCTTATGTTCCACGTTTCTGCCCCATACAGTGCTGTTGGCACAATCACTCCTTCATACAGTCTCCTCTTCGCATCCATTCCCAAATGTCTATTCCTCATTACACTCTTTAAACCACCAAGGCATTTACTCGCTTCTCTCAATCTACATTCTACCTCCACCTTCACTCCACCTTTTCCTGCTACACTTGCACCCAAGTATCTAAAACTATCCACTTCCTCCAGTCGCTCTCCCTTAATGTTCACTTCCAGTCTACTGCCACTTTCACCCCTTGTACATCTCATCACCTTACTTTTACCCACATTTATCTTTAGCTTTCTTCTATCACATACTCTCCCAAACTCTGCCACCAGCTTCCTTAATCCCTCCTCTGACCCTGCCACAAGCGCAGTGTCGTCCGCAAACAACAGCTGGCTCACCTCCCACTTTTCTCCATTTTCTTTAACCATCTCCAATCCCTGACTCACTACCCTAGCATTCACCTCTCGCACCACTCCATCCATGTATAAGTTGAACAGCCAGGGCGACATAACGCATCCTTGACGAAGTCCCACCTTTACTTCAAACCACTCACTCTCTCCATTTCTAATCCTAACACATGCTCTACTACTCTCATAAAAACTCTTGACAGCTCCCAAAAGCTTTCCTCCTATCCCATAAATCTGCATAACCTCCCACAGTGCCTTTCTGTCTACCCTATCATAAGCCTTTTTCCAGATCCATAAAAGCCCAAAAAACATCCTTCCCCTTTCCTATAGCTTTCTCACATATCTGTCTTACCACAAAGATCTGATCTACACAACCTCTACCTGTCCTAAATCCACACTGTTCCTCACCAATTACTCCTTCTGTTCCTCTCCTAATCCTCTCAATTAAGATCCTCCCATAAGCCTTCCCTACTACACTCAACAGGCTAATCCCTCTGAAATTACCACATTCACACTTGTCCCCTTTTCCCTTGTAAAGAGGAACTATACAGGCACTACTCCAGTCCTCCGGTACTCTACCCTCTCTCCAGCAAACATTAAATAACCTCACCAACCAGTCCACCATCACTGAACCTCCCTTTTTCAGACATTCTGCATGACATCCATCCAGACCAGGTGCCTTACCTGCTTTCATCATCTTTACAACTGCCTTCACCTCATCCTTCCTTATTTCTCCTCCATTCTCCTCACTCATCACTCTCATTTTCTTCGCATTTCCCACTGCAGCTATCTTTCCTTCCCTATCCTCCTTCACATTCAGCAACTCCCTAAAATATTCTGCCCATCTTCCCCTTACTGCCATCTCTTCCATTATCATCTCTCCATCTGTACCTTTTACCTTTTCTTCCCTACTTGATTCACCTCCTCTTCCTCTCTTAATTTCTTTCCAAAACATCTTTTTATTACTTTCAAAATTTTCTGTCATACTCCTGCCCCATTTCACATCTGCTCTCCTCTTTGCCTCCTTTACCTTTTGCTTTACTTCTCTTTTCTTTTCTTTGTACGTCTCATATGACTCCCCTGTCCTCTTTTGTAACCAATCTGTGAAAGCTCGCTTCTTCTCTTCTACAACCTTCTTTCATTCCTCATCCCACCATTCACTACCCTTTCTTCTATTTCCCCCTGTCCTTCTTGTTCCACACACCATCCTTGCACACTTTAAGACTCCCTCCTTGAACCATCCCCATTCCTCCTCCACACCCATCTCTGCTCTATCCTTTACTCCCTCCCACTCCTCCTTCAGCTTCTTTTCGTACTCCTTCTCCTTTTCCTTTTCATTCAAGGAGTTCACTGCTTCTGACCCAGGGCGGTGGGCAGGGTGCAGGGATGACCCGTCATCCAGGAGGTGCTCAGATGAGAGGAAGGGTGGGAGGGGTGTGGAGGGTATTTAGGGATGAAATGGGTGGGAGTGTTTTTATGCCTTTCCCTTTTTGGCTACCTCCCTTGGAAGGGGGAAAAATCCTTGGTATATGTATGTATATGTATGTATGTTCCATTAGAAATTATTTTCAAGAAATCCATCATATCCGGAGATGTCCCAAGAGAATGGAAGCTAGCTAACGTTACACCCATATTCAAAAAAGGTGACAAAAAGAAACCAAATAACTATAGGCCTATAAATTTGACTTCAATCGTAGGAAAAATAATGGAAACTATCATCAGAGATGCTATCGAACATCATTTAGAAAGTAACTGTTTGATAAATGATAGCCAGCATGGTTTCAGACGGAAGCATTCTTGCGTGACTAACTTACTCAAATTCTACAACACAGTTACCTCGAATTACATAGGAATAAAGGAGACTGCAAGAGACCATAAGGCCTACACTAGGCAGCTCCGTATCCATCACCACCTGTCATCCCCATCCATAAAGTTGTCTAATTGTTTTTTAAAACAACTGATAGTTTCAGCGCTTACTACATGGTTACTAAGTTTATTCCAATCATCGACCACTCTGTTAGTAAACCAATTCTTGCCTATTTCCTTCTTAAATCTAAATTTGGCCAGTTTATACCCATTAAAGCGAGTCTTGCCCTGTTGTTTTATTATGATGAGTTTGTTTGCTTCACCCTTGTTATAGCCTTTGATCCACTTGATCACTCCGCACTCTACGTCTTTCCAGAGAGTGTAAGTTTAGGTGCCTAAGCCTCTCTTCGTAAAGCAAATTTCCGAGTCCATGTATCATTTTGGTCATTCTTCTCTGTACTGATTCTAGTGAATTGATGTCAATTTTGTAGGACGGAGACCAAAACTGTACCGCATAGTCAAGGATGGGTCTAACTATCGCTAGATAGAGTTTAATAATTACCTCTGCACTTCTATTCGTTACCATCCTAGCAATGAAGCCTAATGCTCTATTAGCTTTATCTCTGGCACTAATGCACTGCTTCCTAGTTTTGAGGTCTGGACTCACCAGAACACCCAAGTCCCTCTAAAAACGTGTTATCTAAATTGTATCTATTTTCGGGGTTGTGTAGCCCTACGTTTAACACTTAGAGATATTGAAGTTCATTTGCCATTTCACCGACCATGTTAACAATTTATTAAGATCATCCTGCAGAATCTCTGGGTCGTCTCCTGACCTAATTAGGCATCCTATTTTAGTGTCGTCCGCAAACTTACTAACATCACTATTTATCCCATTGTCTAAGTCGTTTATGTACATAATGAACAATAAGGGACCCAAAACCGAGCCCTGGGGGACCCCACTAGTAACATTGCCCCACCTAGATTTTATTCCATTTATGGTGACCCGCTGTTTTCTGTTACTAATCCAAGCTCTAATCCATTCTAACACTTTTCCTCTTATGCAGTGGGCTTTGACAAAAGAAACTATAGATTTAATATATCTAGACTTTGCAAAAGCTTTTGATACTGTCCCACACGAAAGACAACTTACTAAATTAGCTTCGCACGGAAGAAGTGGTAGCCTATTAAGTTGGACTAAATTGATTGAATGATCAAAAACAGAGTTGTTTTAAATGGAAAAACTTCTAGATGGTAAAATGTTACAAGTGGAGTTCCTCAGGGTTCCGTTCTTGGGCCACTTCTATTCATAGTATATATAAATGATATAGACCATGGACTAAAATCTACTGTTTCCAAATTTGCTGATGATACAAAACTGTGCGGAATGGTAAATGATCACTTAAACCAATTAGATATTCAAGAAGATTTAGATGAATTCCAGCAATGGTCTGAAAACTGGCTAACGAAATTTAACACAAGTAAATGCAAGGTAATGCACATAGGTAGAAATAACAGTAAGTATGATTACAAGTTATTTGGAAATTCGTTAACAAAAGTGAATAGTGAAAAAGATCTCGGTGTAATTATCAGTAATGATCTCAAATCAACCAAGCAGTGTATTTCAGCCTCTGAGAAAGCAAATAAGATTCTAGGACTGCGTGATCTTTTGACTTCAAAAGTCGATCACTCATTAACAAGCTATATAAATCGTTAGTTCGTCCACATGTGGAATATGCTGTTTTTGTATGGTCACCGAATCTCATTAAAGACATTGACAGACTGGAAAAAGTACAACAGCGAGCCACAAAACTGATTCCAGATATGAAAAATAAATCATACAAAAATCGACTAAAACATATGAATCTGTTTTCCCTAAAAAAGCGTAGACTCAGAGGTGACTTGATACAGGTCTTTAAAATTCTATAGGGAATTGACAACATCAAAAGTGACAAAATTTTCACATTGAATGAGAATCAGACAAGAAACAATGGTCTCAAACTGTCTGGAAATAGATTCAATTTGGAAGTGGGTAGAGACAACATCACCAACCGTGTAGTTAATGAATGGAATAAACTTCCTGCACAGGTAGTGCAATGTAGTTCAGTTTGAAGCTTTAAGAACCATTTAGATAAACACCTAAGCAAGATGCTGTAATGATTATAATTTATTTTATATTGTTTTTTTGTTATCATTTGTCTATTTGATTTTCATCTATTATATTAGTTATGTGTCAATTTATTATTATTTACTATTTACCTGTTTGTATATTATTTAACTATACCTATGCATTTATTTATGTATTTTATTTGTTATTTACATTATTATAGATTTTATTGATTTATTATTATGATTTTTTTTTTCCGCATCCAACCTAGATAGGGACCAAAAGGTCTCCTGTCGGCATGCTCCGCCTTTGTAATCCTTTGTAATCCTTTGAATGAGATGGATGGGGTCAAGGGGGCCTTGGGTAAAAGGGGAATGTTTGTTGAGCAGGAAAAGAAGAAGGTAAGGTATGAACATGAATAAAGAATTGTTGTGAATGGACAATAAGTTGATGCAGTTGGAAGGGATTTCTCCTTGTCTTCTCTCATTGCTCTACTTGTCAATGGACAAAGAGGGAGGGTTGTCATGTAAATGAAGATGTGGGGGTAAACCAGCTTTGGCTATCAGGCTTCTGTTGATGTGCTGTATTTTGTTGTATTGCCTCTGTCCCAGGCAGCAGTATGGGAGTAAGGATGGCCCTTAATCCACAAAGAGCTAAGAGAAAATGGAAAAATTAAATTGAGTCTATTTTACCCATGCAATTTGTTCCTTGGCTCTTATTCCTCACATGTCAACTGAAATTCAGTTGCTCCACTCCATTCAGTCACTTTAATGACTTGCAGGGTAACCCTTAAAAGTTCTAACAGTCAACAAGACAATAAATGTAATAAAATTGTAAGCACAGACTTTTGGACAACAGAGGGAAACTAATTACTGTCTACAGACATTTTATAACAATGGTCAACTACACTTCCTCTACATCTACTTGGTTCCCAACAATCAGCAACACAGATGGTTTACAAGCTATTCAGAATAGATCATCATGAATAATAACAGGGTTCACCAAATAAACCCAAATGAAACACCTGCATTCAGAAACCAAAATGGGCCTCATAGGATATGTGAAAATGATAAGTATATAGTTCTATGATAGAGACCTCAACTCCATTCACCCATTGCATTACATCATGCAAGCACAACCAATGGAATGTAAAAAAAAAAAAAAAAAAAAAAAACTAGCTTGCCACTCACACAAAAACATTTTCAAACCCAGATTGCTAAACAAGTATTTCTTAACCTCTCCCACCCTCTGACATCAATCCCATAGAAAAAGCTTTCTCAAGAGAAGTAAGAACTATAGTAGCATGCTTGTGTTTAGGACACCATCCAGCTGTAAGACATTGCCAGTACAGAATAGGCCCGGCCACAAGATGAAACTGCTATAGATGTCAAAATAAACACCATGTGAGGAGAGAGACTTTATTAGTATGACACATCACATGTTACAGCTTTTTCAAGTACTTGAAAAGGCTGTAACAAGCAATACGTCGTACTAATAAAGGCTCCATCCTCACATGGTGTTTATTTCAATAGACTTTTTGGCAACAGCCACTTTCATACTACTATATATGAGGCTGATATTGTTATACTGGAAGTAAAGTATGTGTTCATGGTAGAAAAAACATTTTCATTAATCCTACTGGGTTTCATTATGTAGAAGAGTAGACAACAGTCTTCTTTGAATGCTTGTATTGTTCTCTGCTGTGGAACATCTTAGTCCTTTTTCACTTTATCCTCTTGTTTTATCAGTTTTTGAGTGGCCCTACCTACTCCAACATAGAGGCTATCATGTTGGGATTTGTTGAGTCCCAGCACATGTTGGAATTTCAAGGAATCGGAAGGCTGATAGGCTGGCTAAAGATGTGGCAACTCAGATTGCTCCTTCCAGCCCCATTCCATTTCATGACATGTACTCCACTATATGGGTGACAGTTCTTGCCAGTTGGTAGAACAGGTGGGAGGCTTTGATAACCACCACTAAGATGGAGGAGATAACCCCTTTTGTTTTCAATCTGTGGACATGTGCAAAGGCACCACTCAAAGACTGCACCAATCCATCTCCAGAAGGGCTACACACATCTCACAGGTAGTTACCTCATGCCTTGGGAAATAAAGCAGATCTGTGTGATGACTACCTAATCCCCCTTACAGTATGACACTCTCTAGTAGTGTTCCAGTCTGGTGGACTTGCAAGGGCAATACCTCATCCATTGTCACAGTCAGGATAGAATATTCTACATCTTGCAGATACTTGGAAAGAAGGCCCTTTCCCTGGAACATGAGACACTCGTGTATGTAGAGAAGACTAGCCTTTTAAATAAATGATAGCTCCACTTTTGAAAATTTTTGCTGATTATTTTTGCTGGCTCCCCCCATTTCCTTTTTGTACATTCACATTTTAATAACTTTTACCATACCAAAATTTTATTTTTCATGTAAAAGTTTCAACCTACCACCTTTGCTGCCTTTAACATTTTGTAATGGTGCAAAAAAATAGATTAATCAGTCTTCTCTGAGTGACCTATGGGCCTGTCTGGTGGCAGGTGCCAGTTGGATGAATGCAGTGGGTCTCCTGCATGAGAGACCTGGGGTAGTGGTTTGTTTGATGGTTTTTAATCAGAAGATTGCAGATATACATCAGAAAAATGTTAAGATGGCAACATGGTTAGGTTGTAAGGAATGGGAGATGCACAGTGCTTTATAGCATTGCAGATTTACTTACCTCTTCTGTATGACATTGATTTTTAATTCTGAAAACACTTTTGTTTTTAGCAAATTTTCCTGGAAAAAGAAATAAAATTGGATGCTTGAGATTTTCAGATTTAATATTGGTGAGTTGAGAATGTTCTGT
>NC_134784.1:15958375-15993375 GCF_046742065.1 Oratosquilla oratoria
TTTGTATTTTTGTTGATGAGTTTGTCTCAGGTTCCTTTCTTTTTCTCTCCAGATGGTCATGATGGCTGAAATTGCAAAGCAGCTTAAAGCAAAATTTGCTCCTCCATGCCTCAGCAAAGCCTCAAAATGGGAGCGAAGAGTAACATTCAGTCTGCTAGAGATGTGCTTAGGGAACATGGTGTAAGAGGGGTCTACTGGGTCCAAACTTCCTCTCCCACCTGGGACAAAGGCAATTGCTGTCCAACACAGACCTCCTGGCACAAATCTATCCTCATCATCCCTTCCGCTCACCTTCATCCTCTCCCCCCCTCCCCACCTCCTCCCTCTTCCCCACCTCCTCCTCCTCTTCCCCCTCCCTCCTCCTCCTCTCCCTCTCTCCTCCTCCTCTCCCCTCCCTCCTCCTCCTCCACCTCCCTCCTCCTCCTCTTCCCCCTCCTCCTCTTCCTCCTCCTCCTCCTCCTCCTCCTCCTCCTCCTCCTCCTCCTCCCTCTGAAGAGATTTGTGGAGAAGCCCATGGACTAATGCTGACAGCTAAGGTATTACTAGCTTCCTGTCAGAGATATTCAAGGCAACATCAGAGCGGAAAATTAGAAATGTGGATATTAAAAAAATATGGGGCCATTCTGATTTATGTTAAATTTTTGGAGGTTCAAGCAGAATTTGAGTAGGTTGACAATACTTTCAAAATTGTGAAAATGAGTCGAGCATTTCATGCTTCAGGCATTCTATGTAACAGTTCTTTTTTAACTTTAATAATAGAATATTTCCATTTCAGCCAGGATTGTACTTGCCCTCAGCATTGTTCTTGTGTGGAATGACGGGAACGGGGAAAACTTTTATAACAAAATCAGTACTATCAACACTTGAAGTGACTGTAAGTCACGTGGACTGTGTTGAGTTCTACTCCTCAAGGATGTTGTATGAAACGGTCTTGAATCAACTTGCAGGTAAGGTCTATTATAAAAAAGCAAAAATGCTTTATCTATATGTATACAGTACCAAGGGTTTTTCTCTCTTATAAGGGAGATAGCAAAGTCAAAATTATTTGAACCTATATTATTAGTCCCTTCAATACTTGTATGTATTCTACATATAGTACCAAAAGATTTTGGAGTTAAATTCTTTTATATAGGGTGGCTTTTATCCTTTAATTCTGGCAACCATAAGGCTAATTCATTCATCCATATGCATTTGGTGAAGAAGAATTTTATCCTGTTTTGAGTAACTCCATCCATACATAATGATACTTATCATTTTATACTGGTTGCTGATAAAAAATGTCTTCTTTTCTATAGCACTCCCTCATGAGTATTTACCTAATTGTAACATACAGGAAAGTAGCAACACTCATTGGGTCCCGTCTCCTCCTTTCCAATTTATCATATCTATATTTAGTGACAGTTGCCAGCTGCTGTTGGGTTGTGGGTTTCCAATCACTGAAACTTGAGGCAGCAATTATTGCTATTATCATATATTATGTATGTATGTATATAGTACATACATACATATACCAAAGGCTTTTCCCCCCTTAAGGGGACCCCTGCCCCCATATTTAAAAAAAATTCTATTTTTTTTTTATTGCATAAATACATAGTAGGGATCTTGCTCTAAATGCTGGTAAAGTGTTTTTATCGTACCGCCATTTTTAAAGGGTTTAAAGGGCCTACCCTCCCTCCCCCCGGCAGCCACATGCTGCGCACGACCATTGTTTACATACGTTTTGACCATATTTTACCCTATTTTTTTGCGTTTGGTACACTCATAAAGTTTTCTCTTACGTCCGGCATGCACGTGAGTATGTGGTGTAAGTTCAGCCTGCACGATTGGCAGTGGCCTGAGTCTTACAAAGTAAAGGACATGTACACATTAGCTTCCCGCATTCACTAATTTGCCGTGTGAAATTCGCATCTATTTTTCAGTGAAGAGATATTTGAAGATATTAGCCATGCCTAAGCTATCCAAACAAAAGGCACACTTGCAGAAGATAAGAACGTCTACATTAGCAACTCAAGGGGAGAAAGAAAGAACCCCAGCATCAACTTTGTTATCACCACCTCTGCCACCACCACTAGTACTCCCTCCAGCAGCTCTCTCCCTTCCATCTACATCCACATCCTCAGAACCTGATCCTCTGTCCTCTAAACCTATATCAGACAAGTTGTCTCTACGCAAACAACTGTTTGCTAACAAGTGGCTACAAGGATGTCTCCTTGTTGCAACACCTTGGGTTTAGAGTCTCAAACCTCACAGTGATGTCCCTGATGCAGCAAGAGCCTGTTCTAACACCAGAAAGGAAACCCAAGAAAAGAAAGAGAGCTGAATCCCAGCAATCAGACTACCTTGCTGGGTCATTCTAGACCAAGAACTCAAACTTTGCGACAAAGAGTGAGGTGGCGGCTTATGAGACCCTCACTGTAGGAAGGTACAAAGTGCCTGAGTTACTTGAAATATGCAAAATCATCATGAAAATACAATGGAACCTGTTTTCAATGGGTCTTAGGAGGTCCAATGTAAAATTTAGTCAAACTAAGGAAAAAAAAAACTTTAACACTCATTTCTGAAAAATGTAAGTTTTTGATATTCAAAGTCTATCTCCTCCCTCAATTTTCCACCAATTTTTGCATATGAGGTCTCTATTAATAGCTAGATAAATGACAAAAAATAAAATAGAGAGTTTTTTTGCATATGTTAAATAATTTTTTTTAATAATGTGTCAAAGTCAAAATTTTGCTTTTTTTCGATAATCTTTTTATATTTTTTTTCCTCAGCGTTAAACAAAGATATTAAAAAAAGCTCTCTATTTTGTTTTTTTATATATGTAGAAGACTCTTTTGCTGTAAAATGAAAGACATCAAATATAAATTGTAAGAGGAGATAGGATTTGAAAGAAGCCCAAATATACGGCATTTTTCATGTTTTTTTATTAAAAAATAAAAAACTACTCGTCAGATCTGAATAAAACTCATGCTGTGAAGGTTTCCTCAGACCTATATATCACACAGAAAAAATCAGCAAGATCCTTCAGAAAAAAAGATTTTGGGCAGGGGGTCCCCTTAAACAAGGGGTAGCCAAAAAGAAAAAGGCATAGAAACCACTCCCACCCATTCCATTCCCTACATATTCCACTCCCCTCCACCCTCCTCCCTCCCTCTTATCTTGGCACCTCCTGGATGACGGTTCATCCCTGCATCCTGTCCACTGCCCTGGGTCAGAAGCAGTGTTGCAAGAGACAGCACATCCACAGCAAGGCTGCTTCATTAATTCGGCAACCCCCCTTTCCGTCCCCTCATGCAGAAAAGGAGAAGACTGGGAGAAATCCCTTCGGGCTGCGTCAAATTTGTTCTCATACATACTTCCTCACCCCCCATCCCCCATCCCCCACCCACTCACCCCTCATGCATCAAAGCATCATCCATACACAACCCTTCTCCATTCACCCCTATCTTCTGTCCTCTCCCATCCTTCCTTAACAGGCATTCCTCTTTTTTGTAATGCCCCTTTCACCCCATCCATCCATCTCATCCTAGGACGCCCCCTCATATCCACTCCTTCCACCTCTGCGTTCCACACCTCTTTTACTAATCTTTCTTCACTCATTCTTTCCATGTGTCCAAACCATCCAATACTCTTTCATCAACCCTATCTCCCAACTCCCTTTCACCCCTGTTCTCCTCCTCACTTACTCATTTCTCTCTCTATCTAGCCTAGTAACCCCTATCATATTTCTCAGATCATTTCATCTCAAACACATTCAAACTCCTTCTCTCTTCCTCTCTTATGTTCCATGTTTCTGCCCCATGCAGTGATGTTGGCACAATCACTCCTTCATATAACCTCCTCTTAGCATCCATTCCTAGATGTCTATTTCTCATTACATTTTTTAATCCACCAAGGCATTTACTCACTTCCTACAATCTACATTCTACCTCCACCCTCACTCCTCCCTTTCCTGCCACCCAAGTATCTAAATCTATCCACTTCCCCCAGTCTCTCACCCTTAATGCTCACTTCAGCCTACTGTCACTCTCTCCCCTTGTACATCTCATCACATTACTTTTGCCCACATATATCTTCAGCTTCCTTCTTTCACACACCTTCTCAAACTCTGTCACTAACTTCCAGAGTTGTCAAGTGCAGTGTTGTCAACAAACAACAACTGGCTTTTTTCCCACTTTTCTTCATTTTCTTTAACCATCTCCAACCCCTGACCCACCACCCTTGCATTTACCTCTCGCACCACCCCATTCATGTATAGATTGAACAGCCAGGGTGACATAACACATCCCTGACAAAGTCCCACCTTTACCTCAAACCATTCACTCTCTCCATTTCTAATCCTGACACAAGCTCTACTACTCTCATAAAAACTCTTGACCACTCTTAACAGCTTTCCTCCTATCCCATATATCTGCAGTACCTCCCACAGTGCCTTCCTGTCTACTCTGTTGTAAGTCTTTTCCAGATCCATAAAAGCCCAAAAAACATCCTTACCTTTTCCTATAGCTTTCTAACATATCTGTCTTACCACAAAAATCTGATCCTGAAATCACACTGTTCCTCACCAATTACTCCCTCTGTTCCTCTCATAATCCTCTCAATCAAGACCCTCCCATAAGTCTTCCCAACTACACTCAACAAGCTGATCCCTCTGAAACTACTACACTGACACTTATCCCCCTTTCCCTTGTAAAGCAGAACTATATAGGCACGCCTCCATTTTTCCAGCACTATGCCCTCTCTTAAACAAACAATAAATAACCTCACCAGCCAATCCACCATAACTATACCTCCTTTCTTCAGACATTCTGCATGGCATCCATCCAACCCAGGTGCCTTACCTGCTCTCATAATCTTAACAGGTGCTTTCACTTCATCTTTCTCTATTTCTCCTCCATTTTCCTCACTCATCACTCTCATTTTCTTAGCGCTTCCCACTGCAACTACCTTTCCCTCTCTATCTTCCTTCACATTTAGCAGCTCCCTAAAATACTCTGCCCACCTTCCTCTCACTGCCTTCTCTTCCATTATCATCTCTCCATCTGTACCTTTTACCTTTTCTTCTCTACTTGATTCGCCTCCTCTTCCTCTTTTAATTTCTTTCCAAAACATCTTTTTATTACTTTCAAAATTTTCTGTCATACTCTTACCCCATTTCACATCTGCTCTCCTCTTTGCTTCCTTTATCTTATGCTCAACTTCCCTTCTCTTTACTTTGTACCTTTCATATGATTCCATTGTCCTAATTTGTAGCCAATCTATGAATGCCTGCTTCTTCTCTTCTACACCCTTTTTTGCTTCCTTATCCCACCACTCACTACCCTTCCTTCTATTTCCTCCCGCTCTTCTCACTACCAGGCCCATATGCACTTACAAAAACCCACATCTCCCTTCCCAGCTTCACCTTCATCCACATCAACCTTGATGAAACCTCCTTCCACTCCACTACATGCTTACTTATCTTTTCACTTACTAGTATAGCCACCCCTTCTCTCCCTCATCCCCTCTTCACTCCTGAGAACCTCCCAACTACACTCCCAAACTCACACTTGCCCATCCCTTTCATTTTAGTTTCACTCAAAGCCAGCAGATCCCTCTTTCTTCTCACAAACATACTGCCTATCTCTTCCCTTTTACTCTCATCTGTACCACATCCACGCACATTAAAAAACCCAAACCTTAGGGTACTGGTAGTAGGACTCCTAATCCCATCCCATTTTTTGTTGCCTCGTATGACTCAAGTGGAAAGACTTGGTGGTAGCATTCTTTTTTCCCACCACAGGGTAGGCAAAAAAAGGAAATTAATATTCAGAGAAATGGTACAGGGCAATAACAAGGGGTTGGGGGACAGCATAACGGAGGGACAGTTGTAGTATAAAAGTGTCATTATTTCTCTATGAACAGAGTTTTCCTCTATCACAGACAAAATGATGTGTGGTTCTGGTCGGTAGGCGTGCCACATATAGACCCTAAAGTATGAACTGCATGCTCCTTAGCCATAATAACATGCAGCCAATACCCCAGACGGGTATAAAGTATATAGTGTATATATGTATATATATATATAGTGTATATATGTATATATATATATATATATATATATATATATATATATATATGTATATATATATATATATATTATAATATATACATACATACATATACCAAGGCTTCTTCCCCCTTACAAGGGAGGTAGCCAAAAAGAAAAAGGCATAAAATCATTCCCACCCATTCCATCAATGAATACATTCCCTACCCCTCCACCCTCCCTCTTATCTGAGCACCTCCTGAATGACGGGTCATCCCTGCACCTTGTCCACTGCCCTGGGTCAGAAGCAGTGTCGCAAGACACAGCACATCCACAGCAAGGCCGCTTCATTAAATCAGCGACCCCCTCCTCCGTCCCCCCATTGCTTAAAATGAGAGGACGGGGAGAAATCCCTTCGGGCTGCGTCAAATTTTGCTCACACATACTACCTCACCCCCCATCCCCCCGCCCATTCCACCTCATGCAATCACAACATCATCCATATACAACCATTCTCCATTCACCCGTCTTCTGTCCTCTCCCGTCCTTCCTCAACTGACATTCCCCTCTTCCCCAAAGCCCCATTCACCCCATCTATCCACCTCATCCTAGGACGTCCCCTCATGTTCACTTCCTCCACATCTGCCTTCCACACCTCTTTTACTAGTCTTTCTTCACTCATTCTTTCCATGTGTCCAAACCGTCCTAATATTCTTTCATCAACCCTATCTCCCAGATCCTTTTCCACCCCTGTTCTCCTCCTCACCTCCTCATTTCTCACTCTATCTAGCCTAGTAACCCCCATCATACTTCTCAGACACCTCATCTCAAACACATTCAAACTCCTTCTCTCTTCTTCTCTTATGTTCCATGTTTCTGCCCCATACAGTGCTGTTGGCACAATCACTCCTTCATAGAGTCTCCTCTTAGCATCCATTCCCAAATGTCTATTCCTCATTACACTCTTTAATCCAGCAGGGCATTTACTCGCTTCTCTCAATCTACATTCTATCTCCACTTTCACCACACCTTTCCCTGCCACATTTGCACCCAAGTATCTAAAACTATCCACTTCCTCCAGTTGCTCTCCCTTAATGCTCACTTCCAGTCTACTGCCACTTTCACCCCTTGTATATCTCATCACCTTACTTTTACCCACATTTATCTTTAGCTTTCTTCTATCACATACTCTCCCAAACTCTGCCACCAACTTCCTCAATCCCTCCTCCGATCCTGCCACAAGCGCAGTGTCGTCCACAAACAACAGCTGGCTCACCTCCCACTTTTCTCCATTTTCTTTAACCATCTCCAATCCCTTGCGCACTACCCTTGCATTTACCTCTCGCACCACCCCATCCATATATATATATATTTATATATATATATATATATATACATATATATATATATATATATATATATATATGTATATATACATTATATATATATAATATATATATATATATACACATACATATACCAAGGCTCTTTCCCCCTTACCAGGGAGGTAGCCAAAAAGGAAAAGGCATAAAATCATTCCCACCCATTCCATCCCTGAAAACACTCCACTCCCCTCCACCCTCCCTCCCATCTTAGCACCTCCTAGATGACGGGTCATCCCTGCACCCTGTCCACTGCCCTGGGTCAGAAGCAGTGTCACAAGACACAGTACATCCACAGCAAGGCCACTTCATTAAATCGGCGACCCCCCCTCTCCGTCCCCCCATATAAAGGAGGGGACGAGGAGAAATCCCTTCGGGCTGCGTCAAAATTTTGCTCACACACACTACCTCACCCCCCATCCCCCCGTCCATTCCACCTCATGCATCACAACATCTTCCATATACAACCATTCTCCATTCACCCCTGTCTTCTGTCCTCTCCCGTCCTTCCTCAACAGACATTCCCCTCTTCCCCAAAGCCCCCTTCACCCCATCTATCCATCTCATCCTAGGACGTCCCCTCATGTTCACTCCCTCCACATCTGCCTTCCATACCTCCTTTACTAGTCTTTCTTCACTCATTCTTTCCATGTGTCCAAACCATCCTAATACTCTTTCATCAACCCTATCTCCCAACTCCCTTTCCACCCACTGTTCTCCTCCTCACCTCCTCATTTCTCACTCTATCTAGCCTAGTAACCCCCATCATACTTCTCAGACACCTCATCTCAAACACATTCAAGCTCCTTCTCTCTTCCTCTCTTATGTTCCATGTTTCTGCTCCATACAGTGCTGTTGGCACAATCACTCCTTCATACAGTCTCCTCTTAGCATCCATTCCTCAGCCAGGGTGACATAACGCATCCCTGATGAAGTCCCACCTTTACCTCAAACCACTCACTCTCTACATTTCTAATCCTGACACAAGCTCTACTACTCTCATAAAAACTCTTGACAGCTCCGAGAAGCTTTCCTCCTATCCCGTATATCCGCATAACCTCCCACAGTGCCTTTCTGTCTACCCTGTCGTAAGCCTTTTCCAGATCCATAAAGGCCCAAAAAACATCCTTCCCCTTTCCTATAGCTTTCTCACATATCTGTCTTACCACAAAAATCTGATCTACACAACCTCTACCTGTCCTAAATCCACACTGTTCCTCACCAATTACTCCCTCTGTTCCTCTCCTATTCCTCTCAATCAAGATCCTCCCATAAGCCTTCCCAACTACACTTAACAAGCTAATCCCTCTGAAACTACTACATTCACACTTGTCCCCTTTTCCCTTGTAAAGTGGAACTATACAAGCACTCCTCCAGTCCTCCGGCACTCTACCCTCTCTCCAGCAAACATTAAATAACCTCACCAACCAGTCCACCATCACTGTACCTCCTTTTTTAAGACATTCTGCATGGCATCCATCCAGACCAGGTGCCTTACCTGCTTTCATCATCTTAACTGCTGCCTTCACTTCATCCTTCCTTATTTCTCCTCCATTTTCCTCACTCATCACAGTCATTTTCTTAGCATTTCCCACTGCAGCTATCTTTCCCTCCCTATCCTCCTCCACATTTAGCAACTACCTAAAATATTCTGCCCATCTTCCCCTTACTACCTTCTCCTCCATTATCATCTCTCCATCTGCACCTTTTACCTTTTCTTCTCTACTTGATTCACCTTCTCTTCCTCTCTTAATTTCTTTCCAAAACATCTTTTTGTTACTTTCAAAATTTTCTGTCATACTCTTACCCCATTTTACATCTGCTCTCCTCTTTGCCTCCTTTACCTTTTTCTTCACTTCTCTTTTCTTTACTTTGTACGCCTCATATGACTCCCTCGTCCTATTTTGTAACCAATCTGTGAAAGCTTGTTTCTTCTCTTCTACAACCTTCTTCATTTTCTCATCCCACCATTCACTACCCTTCCTTCTATTTCCTCCTGTCCTTCTTGTTCCACACACCATCTTTGGACACTTTGTGACTCCCTCCTTGAACCATCCCCATTCCTCCTCCACACCTACCTCTACTCTATCCTTCACTTCCTCCCACTCCTCCTTCAGCTTCTTCTTGTACTCCTTCTCCTTTTCCTCTTCATTTAAAGAGTTCACTCTAAGCACCTCCCTACCTTTTGTCCCTTTCCTCTTCCTCCATCTGTCCTCCACTCTCAACTTACCTTCCACCAGAAAATGATCTGATATTCCCCCACCCTCTCCCCTTAGCACAAGTACATCCTTAACTCTTCCTATCATAATCCTATTTACCACTACATAGTCCATTAAAGCTCTACCTACCACCCTTCCCTCCACCACCCTCTCCCATGTGTACTTATGCTTGACTCTCTAGACACATTTCCAACATCAACTCTCCACTACGATTTTTTCCTGGAACTCCACATTTCCCAACCATTCCATCAACTGCATCATTTCCTACCCTAGCATTAAGGTCTCCTAGTACTATTACATTTACACTTCTCCCTAAACCCTCTATGCACTCATTTAAATCTATCCAAAAGGCCTCCCTTTCTTCTACACTCATCTCACTGCCAGGCCCATATGCACTTACAAAAACCCACATCTCCTTTCCCAGTTTCACCTTCATCCACATTATCCTTGAGGAAACCTCCTTCAACTCCACTACACGTTTACCTATCTCTTCACTTACTAGTATAGCCACCCCTTCCCTCCCTCACCCTCTCTTCACTCCTGATAACCTCCCACTTACACTCCCAAACTTACACTCGCCCTTCCCTTTCAGCTTAGTTTCACTCAAAGCCAACACATCCATCTTTCTTCTCACAAACATACTACCTATCTCTTCCCTTTTACTCTCATCTGTACCACATCCACACACATTAAAAGACCCAAACCTTAGGGTGCTGGTCCGAGAACTTCCAGACCCTCTTATGCCTTTGCTTTTACTTTTAGGAATGTGCCCTGTGGGGCTACAAGGAGAAGGATGCCTAGTCCCAATTCCCGTCCCTTTCTTCTCGCCTCTTACGATGCAAGTGGAAATACTTGGTGGCAGTATTCTTTTCCCCCACCACAGGGAATTCCCCCACCACAGAAAAAGAATACTCAGAGAAATGGTACAGGACAGCAACAAGGGGTTGGGGGACAGCATAACGGAGGGACAGTCGTAGTATAAAAGTGTCATCATTTCTCTATGAACAGAGTTTTCCTCTATCATAGACAAAATGATGTGTGGCTCTGGTCCATAGTGGTGCCCCATATAGACCGTAAAGTATCAACTGCATGCTACTTTGCCACAATAACAATACAGCCAATACTCCAGACGGGTGTACATAGTGTATATACATATATATATATATATATATATATATATATATATATATATATATATATATATATATATATATATATATATATATACACTTCCCTGTGGTGGGGGAAAAGAATACTGCTACCAAGTATTTCCACTTGGATCGTAAGAGGCGAGAAGAAAGGGACAGGGAGTGGGACTAGGCATCCTTCTCCTTGTAGCCCCACAGGGGACATTCCTAAAAGAAAAAGCAAAGGCATAAGAGGGTCTGGGAGTTTTCCGACCAGCACCCTAAGGTTTGGGTCTTTTAATGTGTGTGGATGTGGTACAGATGAGAGTAAAAGTGAAGAGATAGGTAGTATGTTTGTGAGAAGAAAGATAGATGTGTTGGCTTTGAGTGAAACTAAGCTGAAAGGGAAGGGCGAGTGTAAGTTTGGGAGTGTAAGTGGGAGGTTATTAGGAGTGAAGAAAGGGTGAGGGAGAGAAGGGGTGGCTATATTAGTAAGTGAAAAGATAGGTAAATGTGTAGTGGAGTGGAAGGAGGTTTCCTCAAGGATAATGTGGATGAAGGTGAAACTGGGAAAGGAGATGTAGGTTTTTGTAAGTGCATATAGGCCTGGCAGTGAGATGAGTGTAGAAGAAAGGGAGGCTTTTTGGAAAGATTCAAATGAGTGCATAGAGGATTTAGGGAGAAATATGAGTGTAATAGTCCTGGGAGACCTTAATGCTAGGGTAGGAAATGATGCAGTTGATGGAATGGTTGGGAAATGTGGAGTTCCAGGAAAGAATCGTAATGGAGAGTTGATGGTGGAAATGTGTCTAGAGAGTTGATGATAGCAAATACAGTGTTTTGGAGAAAGTCAAGCATAAGTACACATGGGAGAGGGTGGTGGAGGGAAGGGTGGTAGGTAGAGTGTTAATGGACTATGTAGTGGTAAATAGGATTGTGATAGGAAGAGTTAAGGATTTACTTGTGCTAAGGGGAGAGGGTGGGAGAATATCAGATCATTTTTTGGTGGAAGGGAAGTTGAGAGTGGAGGATAGATGGAGGAAGAGGAAAGGGACAAAAGGTAGGGAGGTGCTTAGAGTGAACTCTCTAAATGAAAAGGAAAAGGAGGAGTACAAGAAGAAGCTGAAGGAGGAGTGGGAGGGAGTGAAGGATAGAGTAGAGGTAGGTGTGGAGGAGGAATGGGGATGGTTCAAGGAGGGAGTCACAAAGTGTGCAAAGATGGTGTGTGGAACAAGAAGGACAGGAGGAAATAGAAGAAAGGGTAGTGAATGGTGGGATGAGGAAACAAAGAAGGTTGTAGAAGAGAAGAAGCGAGCTTTCACAGATTGGTTACAAAATAGGACGAGGGAGTCATATGAGAGGTACAAAGAAAAGAAAAGAGAAGTAAAGAAAAAGGTAAAGGAGGCAAAGAGAGAGCAGATGTAAAATGGGGTAAGAGTATGACAGAAAATTTTGAAAGTAATAAAAAGATGTTTTGGAAAGAAATTAAGAGAGGAAGAGGAGGCGAATCAAGTGGAGAAGAAAAGGTAAAAGGTGCAGATGGAGAGATGATAATAGAAGAGAAGGCAGTAAGGGGAAGATGGGCAGAATATTTTAGGGAGTTGCTAAATGTGAAGGAGGATAGGGAGGGAAAGATAGCTGCAGTGGATAATGCTAAGAAAATGACTGTGATGAGTGAGGAAAATGGAGGAGAGGGGAAATAAGGAAGGATGAAGTGAAGGCAGCAGTTAAGATGATGAAAGCAGGTAAGGCACCTGGTCTGGATGGATGCCATGCAGAATGTCTTAAAAAAGGAGGTACAGTGATGGTGGACTGGCTGGTGAGGTTATTTAATGTTTGCTAGAGAGAGGGTAGAGTGCCGGAGGACTGGAGGAGTGCCTGTCTTGTTCCACTTTACAAGGGAAAAGGGGACAAGTGTGAATGTAGTAGTTTCAGAGGGATTAGCTTGTTAAGTGTAGTTGGGAAGGCTTATGGGAGGATCTTGATTGAGAGGATTAGGGGAGGAACAGAGGGAGTAATTGGTGAGGAACAGTGTGGATTTAGATCGGGTAGAGGTTGTGTAGATCAGATTTTTGTGGTAAGACAGATATGTGAGAAAGCTATAGGAAAGGTGAAGGATGTTTTTTGGGCCTTTATGGATCTGGAAAAGGCTTATGACAGGGTAGACAGAAAGGCACTGTGGGAGGTTTTGCAGATATACGGGATAGGAGGAAAGCTTCTCGGAGCTGTCAAGAGTTTTTATGAGAGTAGTAGAGCTTGTCAGGATTAGAAATGGAGAGAGTGAGTGGTTTGAGGTAAAGGTGGGACTTCGTCAAGGATGCGTTATGTCGCCCTAGCTGTTCAACTTATACATGGGTGGGGTAGTGCGAGAGGTAAAAGCAAGGGTTGTGGGTCAGGGATTGGAGATGGTTAAAGAAAATGGAGAAATGTGGGAGGTGAGCCAGCTGTTGTTTGCAAACGACACTGTGCTTGTGGGAGGATTGGAAGAGGGATTGAGGAAGTTGGTGAGAGTTTGGGAATGTGTGTGATAGAAGAAAGCTGAAGATAAATGTGGGTAAAAGTAAAGTGATGAGATGTGCAAGGGGTGAAAGTGGCAGTATCCTGGATGTGAGCATTTAGGGAGAGCGACTGGAGGAAGTGGATAGTTTTAGATACTTGGGTGCAAATGTGGCAGGAAAAGGTGGAGTGAAGGTGGAGGTAGAATGTAGATTGAGAGAAGTGAGTAAATGCCTTGGTGGATTAAAAAGTGTAATGAGGAATAGACATTTGGGAATGGATGCTAAGAGGAGACTGTATGAAGGAGTGATTGTGCCAACAGCACTGTATGGGGCAGAAACATGGAACATAAGAGAGGAAGAGAGAAGGAGCTTGAATGTGTTTGAGATGAGGTGTCTGAGAAGTATGATGGGGGTTACTAGGCTAGATAGAGTGAGAAATGAGGAGGTGAGGAGGAGAACAGGGGTGGAAAGGGAGTTGGGAGATAGGGTTGATGAAAGAGTATTAGGATGGTTTGGACACATAGAAAGAATGAGTGAAGAAAGACTAGTAAACGAGGTGTGGAAGGCAGATGTGGAGGGAGTGAATATGAAGGGACGTCCTAGGATGAGGTGGATGGATAGGGAGAGGAGAGAAGATAGGGGTGAATGGAGAATGGTTGTATATGGATGATGATGTGATGCATGAGGTGGAATGGGCGGGGGAATGGGGGGTGAGGTAGTATGCGTGAGCAAATTGTAACGCAGGCCGAAGGGATTTCTCCCCGTCTTCTCCTTTTATGCATGGGGGGACGGAGAGAGGGAGGCGCCAATTTAATGAAGCGGCCTCGTGAGCTTTGTAAATTATTTTAGTGTTTTCGTTTAGTGTTTGTCTGGTGATGTTGGTTTTGTGTTCTTATATCATGTGTGTTTTGATGGCGCCATTCTGGATGTGGTATGTGAGTCTTTTGGAGAGGGTCTCCAAAAGACTCACATACCACCTCCAGAATGGCGTCATCAAAACAAACATGTGAAAAGAACACAAAACCACCATCACCAGACAAACACTAAACGAAAACACTAAAATAATTTACAAAGCTCACGACCCCCATCGCCTTAAGATGGCCGAAGCAGTGAACATTTACATCGAAAAACCTTCCATTAACATACAACTTATGCCCACAACCACACTCCCAAGCAGTAGACGCACATAACACAAACAATAACACCCATTTCCACAATATACAAGAAAGTTGCTACTTCCACGTACGCAGCGCTACGGATCACGGCTATAGGCAATGACCTCTCCCAGTGTTCGGCCAATGTACGGCCTGTATATAAACCTATGTAATCACCAAACATTGTAACTCCCTCCCTGAGGATGACCGAGTAAGGTCGAAATACGTATTGGAGAAATTAAAAAAGAGAAAACCGCACCAAATGTCTTTTGGACACCTCAGCTATTTGGAACCAACACAGAAACTTGTTGCACGAGACAAATTAAAGCTTCAGTATAAGCTCAACAACGCCATTGTCGCTGTAGACTTCTTGAAATTATATATATATATGTATATATATACAGTCGAACCTCGAAAGCCTGGACTAATTGGGGGAAAGGGCGGTCCGGTCATCGAAAATGTCTCCTACCACCCGTAGATTTTCGTAGCGGTATACGTATAGGTAATGTATGATATGGCATAGAAACACATAAGAATAATACTCTAACACTGTAATAACAACAATACTGTAATAATAATACTTTAATACTAATAATTCTGTAATAATAACTTTAATAGAGGCATGTAAATGTACTTACATACAGTGTACTGTACTGTATTTTTTATTACGTACACTGTAAATATCGGAAGGCATGCACGCGGGACAGTGGTGGCGGTCAGGGTTGCCGTGTTTTCTACACTGCCATGTAGAATGGGAGTGTTGCCATAGCGGGGCATACATTTTTCTTGGGAGTATGCAGACTTTCATAGCAAGATATACTTGTCAATCTTTGACAAAATGTTGGTTCTAGTTTTTTTGTTTTGTTTATTCTTGAATGTATATAAGGCCCCCATGCCCTAACATATTCAGTAATATATATATATATATATATATATATATATATATATATATATATATATATATATATATATATATATATATATATATATATACAGTATATATGTATTTTATATTATTATCGCTAAAATAAAGCTGAAACTTTAGCGTAGAATTTTATCTACACGGTAAAAACGTATCTTTTGGGATATGATATTTTATAAGTAACACAATTACCAATAAAAGTAATATTTGGTGTACCATTTATTATTTGATAACTAGTTCTATGATTTTTAAACAAAAGTTTGAGTTTTTGAATGTTTTTAACAGCCAGCTGATATGTAGAAAAAAATTCCTCATGTCCTTGTGCAGTTGCCACATGCCGCTATTTTACTACGTTTTGGTACAAAATTCTACGAAACGGCAGTCCTGGTGCTTAAAGAAAGCTGGAACTTTAGCGTAGAATTTTTTTCTACACCGTAAAAACGCATCTTTTGGGGTATGATATTTTATGAGTAACACAATTACCAATACAAGTCATATTTTGATGTACCATTTATTATTTGATAACTAGTTCTATGATTTTTAAACAAAAGTTTGAGTTTTTGAATGTTTTTAACAGCCCGCTATGTAGAAAAATTTTCCTCATGTCCTTGTGCAGTTGCCACATGCCGCTATTTTACTACGTTTTGGTACAAAATTCTACGAAACGGCAGCCCTGGTGGCGGCTTGACTGGGCCGGGTTTGAGTACACGTGTACGGCCATCGCTGCCACCTACCGGACAAACAGGGAACTTTGCTTGAAAAGTCCGCCCTTTGTTCATTTCGACCGGTCATACGAGGGTCTGGGCATTCGGGGTCCGGGCTTTCGAGGTTCGACTGTATAGATATATATATATAGATAGATATATATATATATAGTATATAGTGTGTATAGAGCAATGGGTGGGAGTGGGGCATGCCCAAGCTGCTTGCCTCACTTATATGGGAAAAGAGGCCTTTGTTATATTGATAGATATGTACTGAAGAACTGAGATTGTTTACTGATTTTTCTTTAGTTATCACATTGTAAATTCTTCTAAGAAGAATAGCTAAGAAGAATAAGTGTTATACCAATATATATTACTTACTAAATTTTTCTTTGCTGTTGACATTGTATTCTTTGTTTCAGGTGCAAAACTCACTAAGGAGAATAGGTATTGTGGCTATGCATCTTGTGATAATATGGGTGACTTTGTGAAACACATTCAAGACATTGGTGCTAGAGACAAGAACAGCAGAATGGCAATTGTAAATATATAAATAACATATTTTGTAGTTAAATGAGATTTTGCTGTTTAAACTTACACAATATAATCTGACATACAACTTTCTTTCCACCCACACACTGCCTTACTTCCTCATTTCTCACTCCATTAATCCTTGTAACCATGACCATATCTCTTAAACATTTCATCCTTAACATATAAAGGCTTGTCCTTTCTGCCTACATTCAGTGTCATGAGCACAATCATCCTTTTGTACTCACTTCTCTTTGGCTTAATTTTTATATACCTATTATTCATGCCATTTTTCATTCTCCCAAGCCACTTACTTGCTTCCCTTACTCTATAATCTATTTCCACTACCACTCCTCCATTCCCTGGTACATGTGATGTTAAATACTTAAAACTCTACTTTTTCCAGTTTTTCTCTTTTAAGACTTACCTCCAACTCTCTACCACCCTCTCCCCTAGTACATCTCATCACCTTTTGCCCTCATTTATTTTCAGCTGTCTCCTTTTACTCGTACATAGACTCACAAACTCCACCTCTAGCTGCCTTAAATCTTTCTTTGGCTCAGCTACAAGTGTAGCCTCATCCCCAAACAACAGCTAGCTCATTTTTCATTTCTTTCCATGCCCATTTGTGGAATGGGTGAAGGGTGGGTATATGCCTTGGCTACCCCTCCCACTCTCATAAGGGTGAGAAGACCTTTTGTTATATGCATGTATTATTATAGTGTTTGGTTTATTGTCTTTGTGAACCTTGTGAGCCACACTAATTTTAAAGTCCAGTCCAAGATATCTTTTTTATGGAGGTTATGTAACAGTTCTTCTCTTGCTTAAGTTTGAGGCATGTAGTGTGTAAATGTGTTGTGTGGAAAGAGTAGGGGATTTATTGAGAACTGAAGTAAGTTTTTGGTATTGGAAAATTATAAGACAAAGTGTACTGTGGACTCCGTCTGTGGTAATATTTATTGTAATTATTTATAGGTAATGGAGCAAAGTGATAGACTTAGAGATTGTGATGCCAACATATTGCCAGGACTATGTCGTCTCCAGGAGCTTTCTGGTGTAAACATTTGTATCATATTTACCTCCATGCTGCCCTTTGATAAATTTCGACCCAGTACAGGTGTCTTGGACCCTATTACAATTCACTTTCCACAGTATAGTAAAGGTATGGTTATTTTGTTTTGTTTTTTGATATACATTTATTTGTGATGATTATGTGCTTTTGTTCATTGCTGATGCAGTAACTATCATATTTTCCTTAATTTGCAGATGAACTGGTGCAGATTTTTATGCTTGAATGTCCAGCTGAACATTCGGAAGCATTTTACCACAATTATGTCAGCTTACTTCTCAGTGTATTTTACTTAGCCACAAAAAATTTACAGGAGTTAAGGCATTTGGTAAGAACATCATATACTGATTTGTTTCTCTTATTTTCAATGTGCCCCATGTTCAGTTACACATAATTTTATCCATAACTTGATACTACAGATCCAGATGAACTTTCCCAAGTATTGTGAGCCAGTGTTACGAGGGGAAGTAGAAACCCATGATGTAAGACGGCTTTGGCGTGGTATTGAACCACACTTAAAGAAAGCACTCAGCACTGTCTATCTACGCCAAGTCTCTAGGTGTGTGATGAAGATCCTCTTGTATTCATAAGGATTTGTATTGTTGCATTTATTGTGTGTCAATCTTATAAAGACATTCTTAAATGCTTGAAATAAATTATGTTACAGTGCACAGTTTGAGAAGATGCAACAGCTTATTGAATATCACTCAGGAGAAAAAAGCACAGTACAGTCCTCTGGAACAACCAAAGTAAGTTTTAAAGGTATAACAAGGTGTTGGTCTGAAAAACTATGTTGTAGAAATATTTGAGGTTAAAAGGCACTGCACAAAATGGTAGGTAAAATAATGTAGTCTGAATTATGGCAAAAGTGACATACACTATTTCATATACTTAAATTGGTTTTGCAATCACTTGCAGTTTTTGTAAGATATTTGATTGATCTTTGTGGCACATAGGTGGAGCTCCCATTTTACTCAAAATTTCTTCTTGTGTCTGCATACTTGGCATCCTATAACCCAGCACGTACAGATCGAAGATTCTTCCTCAAGAACCATGGAAAACAACGGAAAACCCAAGCAGCAATTAAGGCAAGTTCTGAAAAAGTGTGCATGAGTTCTTGAAATATTGCTGAAATTTGTTTTTATTTTACTTCAATTTTTTATACATAAACTTGAAACCATTTATGATTGTTCTAAGCCATTTGGTATTTATTTACCTAGTTGTATTTACCTAGTTGTATCTTATGGGAAGGGGAGCTGTGCTCATGGTGTCCCATCTCTGTATCTTGGCATGTCTAATTTGTCCTTAAATTTGTGTATTGTTTTTGCACACATTATTATTTCATCTAGTGTGTTCCATACATCCACTACTCTATGGGGAAAGCTGTTCTTTTTCAGATCTCTTCCATAACTGTCCTTTATGAGCTTTCTTCCATGTCCTCTTGTGTTTCTCTTATCCCAATTTAGTAAATCTTCTCTATCCAGGACTTCTATATCTTTCATAATTCTGTAGATGGTCAACAAGTCACCTCTTTCTCTTTGTAATTCTAGTTTTGTCTGTCTTCATATGACAGTTTTGATAGTGTTTGGCCATCTTGATATGTGTGTGTGTGTGTGTATTTACCTAGTTGTATTATACAGGAAGGGGAGCTATGTATGTATGGTTTCTGAAAAAAAAAAATATATAATATATATATCTATATATATTTATATATATATATATATATATATATATATATATATATATATATATATATATATCTATATATATATTTTTTTTCAGATCTCTTCCATAACTATCCTTTTTGAGTTACTTTTCATGTCCTCTTGTTTTTCTCTTATCCTACTTTAATAAGTCTTCTCTGTCAAGGACTTCCATGCCTTTCATGATTCTGTAAATGACCAAAAGATCTCTTTCTCTTCTTTGTTCCAGGGTTGATAGTTCCAGTTTAGACTTTCTTTGTTCGTGTGTCAATTTTGAATGTGTTGGTGCTACCTTTGTTGTTTCTCTTTGGATTCTTTCTAATTTCATTATAAACTTTTTTGTGCTGGGTGTCCATAGTGTCGCAGCATACTCCAATCTTGGTCTTATCAGTGTGACTAACATTTTTTTTACCATTACTTCATCCAGGTAATTAAAAGCCACCTCTATTGACCTTAGTAAATTGTAGGTTTCTCCAACTATTTTGTTTATATGCTTGTCTGGTGACATGTCTTTGTTCATAATTATTCCTAGGTCCTTTTGGAGCTGACTTTTTTACTTCCTTTGTACCAATTTTATATTGTCCTGATTTTCTTTTTTTACTTTTTCCAAACTATTACACTACATTTCTTGATGTTGAAGTTCACTTCCCACTTTTGGCTCCATTCCCAGACTTTGTCCAGGTCACTCTGCACTGATTCAGTCTTGTTCTGCACTTTTTCTGGGGGTATTGGCTGCATATCATTGTGGCAAAATAGCATGCAGTTGATACTTTAGGGTCTATATGGGGCGCCCCTACGGACCAGAGCCACACATAATTTTGTCTGTGATAGAGGAAAACTCTGTTCATAGAGAAATGATGACACTTTTATACTATGACTGTCCCTCCGTTATGCTGTCCCCCAACCCCTTGTTACTGTCCTGTACAATTTCTCTGAATATTTATTTCTTTTTTCACCAACCTACACTGTAGTGGGGGAAAAGAATACTGCCACTAAGTACTTCCACTTGGATTGTAAGAGGTGAGAAAAAAGGGACAGGGATTGGGACCAGCTATCCTTCTCCCTGTATCCCCACAGGGGACATTCCTACAAAAAGTAAAGGCATAAGAGGGTCTAGGAGTTTTTCGACCAGCACCCTAAGGTTTGGGTCTTTTAATGTGTGTGGATGTGGTACAGATGAGAGTAAAAGGGAAGAGATAGGTAGTATGTTTGTGAGAAGAAAGATGGATGTGTTGGCTTTGAGTGAAACTAAGCTGAAAGGGAAGGGCGAGTGTAAGTTTGGGAGTTTAAGTGGGAGGTTATCAGGAGTGAAGAGAGGGCGAGGGAGGGAAGGGGTGGCTATACTAGTAAGTGAAGAGATAGGTAAATGTGTAGTGGAGTGGAAGGAGGTTTCCTCAAGGATAATGTGGATGAAGGTGAAACTGGGAAAGGAGATGTGGGTTTTTGTAAGTGCATACGGGCCTGGCAGTGAGAAGAGTGTAGAAGAAAAGGAGGCTTTTTGGATAGTTTTAAATGAGTGCATAGAGGGATTAGGGAGAAATGTCAGTGTAATAGTACTGGGAGACCTTAATGCTAGGGTAGGAAATGATCCAATTGATGGAGTGGCTGGGAAATGTGGAGTTCCAGGAAAGAATCTTAGTGGAGAGTTGATGGTGGAGATGTGTCTAGAAAGAGAGTTGATGATAGCAAATACAGTGTTTCGGAAGAAAGTCAAGCATAAGTACACATGGGAGAGGGTGGTGGATGGAAGGGTGGTAGATAGAGTGCTAATGGATTATGTAGTGGTAGATAGGAGTATGATAGGAAGAGTTAAGGATGTACATGTGCTAAGGGGAGAGGGTGGGGGAATATGAGATAATTTTTTGGTGGAAGGTAAGTTGAGAGTGGAGGATAGATGGAGAAAGAGGAAAAGGACAAAAGGTAGGGAGGTTCTTAGAGTGAACTCTCTAAATGAAAAGGAAAAGGAGAAAGAGTACAAGAAGAAGCTGAGGGAGGTGTGGGAGGGAGTGAAGGATAGAGTAGAGCTAGGAGTGGAGGAGGAAGGGGGATGGTTCAAGGAGGGAGTCACAAAGTGTGCAAAGATGGTGTGTGGAACAAGAAGGACAGGAGGAAATAGAAGGAAGGGTAGTGAATGGTGGGATGAGGAAACAAAGAAGGTTGTAGAAGAAAAGAAACAAGCTTTCACAGATTGGTTACAAAATAGGATGAGGGAGTCATATGAGAGGTACAAAGAAAAGAAAAGAGAAGTAAATCAAAAGGTAATTGAGACAAAGAGGAGAGCAGATATGAAATGGGATAAGAGTATGACAGAAAATTTTGAAAGTAATAAAAAGATGTTTTGGAAAGAAATTAAGAGAGGAAGAGGAGGCAAATCAAGTAGAGAAGAAAAGGTAAAAGGTGCAGATGGAGAGATGATAATGGAAGAGAAGGCAGTAAGGGGAAGATGGGCAGAATATTTTAGGGAGTTGCTAAATGTGAAGGAGGATAGGGAGGGAAAGATAGCTGCAGTGGGAAATGCTAAGAAAATGAGAGGGATGAGTGAGGAAAATGGAGGAGAAATAAGGAAGGATGAAGTGAAGGAAGTTGTTAAGATGATGAAAGGCACCTGGTCTGGATGGAGATACAGTGATGGTGGACTGGCTGGTGAAGCTATTTGATGTTTGCTGGAGAGAGGGTAGAGTGCCGGAGGCCTGGAGGAGTGCCTGTATAGTTCCACTTTACAAGGGAAAAGGGGACAAGTGTGAATGTAGTAGTTTCAGAGGGATTAGCTTGTTAAGTGTAGTTGGGAAGGCTTATGGGAGGATCTTGATTGAGAGGATTAGGAGAGGAACAGAGGGAGTAATTGGTGAGGAACAGTGTGGTTTTAGGACAGGTAAGGGATGTGTAGATCAGATTTTTGTGGTAAGACAGATATGTGAGAAAGCTATAGGAAAAGGTAAGGATGTTTTTTTGGCTTTTATGGATCTGGAAAAGGCTTACGACAGGGTAGACAGAAAGGCACTGTGTGAGGTACTGCAGATATATGGGATAGGAGAAAGCTGTTAACCACTTCAGTACGGGACTTAAATCTCACGGGCAGCAGCCAATGCCAGCCGTATGACGTAATGTAATAATATTCGCATCATAAAATATAGTCACCGCTTATATCGATCGTTCTCTCTTTCACCCGCGAATTTTGAAAACCACAGAGAATGGGATTCAGGGCACATTTGGGAGAATGTAAAAACACAGGGGCGACTACAATAAATAAAATCAAGACGCCGATATGGCAGCGTCGCGAATCCACTTGCTCCTCATGACGCCTACGTGTGCGGCACCGTATGGAAGGGGTTAAGAGCAATCAAGAGTTTTTACGAGAGTAGTAGAGCTTGTGTTAGGATTAGAAATGGAGAGAGTGAGTGGTTTGAGGTAAAGGTGGGACTTCATCAGGGGTGTGTTATGTTGCCCTGGCTGTTCAATTTATACATGGATGGGGTGGTGCGAGAGGTGAATGCAAGGGTAGTGGGTCAGAGGTTGGAGATGATTAAAGAAAATGGAGAAAAATGGGAGGTGAGCCAGTTGTTGTTTGCTGATGACACTGCACTTGTAGCAGGATCAGAGGAGGGATTGAGGATGTTAGTGACAGAGTTTGAGAAGGTGTGTGAAAGAAGGAAGCTGAAGATAAATGTGGGTAAAAGTAAGGTGATGAGATGTACAAGGGGAGACTGACAGCAGGAGGCTGGAAGTGAGCATCAAGGGTGAAATACTGGATGAAGTGGATAGTTTTAGATACCTGGGTGCAAATGTGGAAGGAAAGGGAGGAGTGGGGATGGAGGTAGAATGTAGATTGAGAGAAGCGAGTAAATGCCTTAGTGGATTGAAAGGTATAATGAGAAATAGACATCTGTGAATGGATACTAAGAGGAGGTTATATGAAGGAGTGATTGTGCCAACAGCATTGTATGGGGCAGAAACATGGATCATGAGAGAGAAAGAGAGAAGGAGTTTGAATGTGTGTGAGATGAAATGTCTGAGAAGTATGATAGGGGTTACTAGGCTGGATAGAGTGAGAAATGAGGAGGTGAGGAGGAGAACAAGGTTGGAAAGGGAACTGGGAGATAGGATGGATGAAAGAGTATTAGGATGGTTTGGACACATGGAAAGAATGAGTGAAGAAAGATCAGTAAAAGAAGTGTGGAAGGCAGAGGTGGAAGGAGTGAATATGAGGGGGGCATCCTAGGATGAGATGGATGGATGGGATGAAAGGGGCATTACAAAAGAGAGGAATGTGTGTAGAGGAAGGACAGGAGAGGACAGAAGATAGGGGTGAATGGAAAGGGGTTGAGTATAGATGATGCTGTGATGCATGAGTGGGAGTGGGTGGGGGATGGGGGTGAAGAAGTATGTATGAGAAAAACATTTGACACAGCCCGAAGGGATTTCTCCCCGTCTCCTCCGTTTCTGCATGGGGGGGACAGAGAGGGGGGGGTCACCGAATTTATGAAGTGGCCTTGGTGTGGATGTGCTGTGTCTTGTGACACTGCTTCTGACCCAGGGCAGTGGACAGGATGCAGGGATGACCCATCATCCAGGAGGTGCCAAGATGAGAGGGATGGTGGAGGGGAGTGGAATATATAGGAAATGGAGTGGGTGGGAGTGGTTTCTATGTCTTTTTCTTTTTAGCTATCCCCCATGTAGGGGGAAAAAGCCTTTGGTATATGTATGTATGTATATATATGTGTATGTGTATATATATATATATATATAATATATATATATGTATATATAATATATATATATATATATATATATATTTATGCAAAATATTCCTAACTGAAGTTATTTTATTTTGTAGGCAAAGGAAAGGTCTAGCAACCAGTTAGTTGGTCCAAAGCCATTTCCTCTTGACCGTCTTTTAGCTATTTTCTACTCCATTGTTGAAGACAAGGTGTCACCATCAGCTAACATTTTTGCTCAGGTAATGTGCTTTAGTTTTTATTTGTACAGGAATAGAGAAAATGTGTTTGAAAAAGATTTTGATGTATGAAAAAATTGCTTGTCAATGCAGGTTGTTTCTATTTTTAGATTGCAACATTGGTGTCCATTCAACTCATAACACAAGTTGGGGAAGATGAAGATTTGGATTCACCAAAGTATAGATGCAATGTTAATTTAGATTTTATTAGAGGGATAGCAAGGTAAGTAGTACTCATATTTTTTGTATGCACATAATTTGGACTTGGCAGGGGGAAGGACCATTAATCAGTACCTGTAAGTGTCGGTCATACAAGACAGATGTCAGAAGGAGTCATCCCTGTTGTCCATCTTCAAGATCTATCAATACCTTTACCTCCATCCATTGATCCAGTTCTCTCTCACAGTTTCTTATTACTTCGTTCTTTATAGATTAGCATCCCAGTCCCTCTTCTAATCCTAGGTCTCTATCCCTTCTGAATGAGGAGGCTGGAACAGTGCCCCTTATAGAGGACTTTGTAGCATGAAATTTAATGAACCATGCCCTTAGTCCAATTTGCTGGTGGCAGGGTTCAAACTGTCATCTTGACCTCTGCTGCAAGTAGATGCTCTAATCCTCTTGGCCAGCAAGCATTCTTCTTAACCACTTCAGTACGATGACACCTACACAGGCGTCATGAGGCACGAGTGGTGGACGAAGATACTGGCATTGGTGTCTTGATTACATATATACATACATACATACATATATATATATATATATATATATATATATATATATATATATATATATATATATATATATATATAATATATATACAACCACTCCTCATTTAACGACGACAATTGGGACCAGCGTGCCGTCGTTAACCGAATTGGTTGTTAAGTGGAAGTGTATACATATACGTACATGTACTGTATGTACAATGTCCAGCAATACATGTATCTTTATTTTTGTGTATTTCCCTCTTATACAGTACATTAAAGCTTTATTTACTGTTTATTTACGGTGGTTATGTTCCCGAAATTACCGTATATGACCAAATCTGCGTATGCTGACATTCCATATTGAATACCGGGGTGTGTTTTTAGTTTCAACCATGGGCGCAATATAGCAATAGAAAATTAATTATTAATTGTGTAAATTAAAATGTATCAATGTAATATGCAATTTTGTGGGCGGAAATGAAAGTAAAAAATACCATGCTACAAGAAAATATGCTAATGAACGAAGTCGGTAGCATAGGATCGGGACGCCATCTTGTCGTCTGCCAACGTCTCTCACGACGACGACAATGAGGATGAGCCGGATGACATTTAATTTGCAGGTAATGATTGATCAAACACAGGTTAGGTTAGTTTAGTTTAGGTTAGGCGAATTTATCATCCTTTCATTTCCTCGACATCGGCATCTATCATAACAAACATGGTGTACCATTCATCCGACATGACTTCGTTACTTACAAAATTTGTTTAGCACCTTTTTTTTATTTCCGCTCACAAAATTGCATATTACGTTGATACATTATAATTTACAAAATTAATAATTAATTTTCTATTGCTATATTGCGCCCTTGGTCGAAACTAAAAATTTACCACTACCGGTATATATTGTACCCCAGGTAGTTTTTGCAGCTTGCAGGATGGTAATGTAGACCTAAGCTTCAGAACACTTTACCTCACAGGTAATATCCACCGTACAAGTTCATTTATAACATCATACAAATTTGCCTCAGCCAACTTAATTATCGTACACGACGTCGTAACTTCGGGAGATTTACGTTAAACGAATATTGGTCTGTCATAAAGCCCGTCGTTACTCCGAGTTGTCGTTAACCAAGTAGGTCGTTAAACGAGGAGTCGGTGTATATTTGTAGTTATACATGAGTTACCCCCAAATTATGTGAACTGGTTTGATCATGTTTTCTGTATGAGTAGTGTGATGCATCATTCATATGGCAGCTGATGCTGGGTGCAAGAATTTGACTCGCACTGAAGTGGTTAATGAACACATAAACTATCAATTTCTCCTGTCTGTTTTTTTGAAGTATTGGGTTTGTTCGTCAAATTATGAGTTTTTTTTTTTTTTTTTCTAATCTGTGTGTGTATGTATGAAGTGGCCTTGCTGTGGAGGTGCTGTGTCTTGCTGCATTGCTTCTGACCCAGGGTAGTGGGCAAGATGCAGAGATGACCTGTCATCCAAAAGAAGCCAAGAAAAGAGGGAGGGAGGGTAGATGGGAGCGGGGTATGTTGGGATAAAATAGGTGGGAATGGATTTATGGCTTTGACTTTGGCTACCTCCTTTGTAAGGGGGAAAAAGCTGTTGGTATATGTACTGTGATGGGGGTTTTACATAAGAGGGGGATTTAATGCAGGTGAGGAATACCTGGTTTTGTAAAAAATGAGCTCTGGGATTTACAGCTCTGGGATTTACAGGTGAGATAAGGTTTCCCACCTAGACAGGCCCTCTGTCAGATATTTGACCTAGGCAGTCCTATGGTCAGGTCCTTGACCTGGATAGCCCTGTGCTGGGTCGGTGACCTCAGCAGTCCTATGGTCAGGTCCTTGACCTTGACAGCCCTGTGCTGGGTTGGTGACCTTGGCAGTCCTAGTGTTAGGTCCTTGACCTGGACAGCACTATGGTGGGTTGGTGACCTCGGCAGTCCCCTCTCCAGTGGGTGTGGCCATTTCATTATTAACGGCGAGAGGTAAGGTTTTGTGGGTTGCTGTATGGAAGATGTGTTAGTCATAAAATATGGATATGGGTTTTAGTTCTGTTGTATGGGGGCTGGTTATATGGTTGGTGGGCATGGTTAGATATGGTGTATATATATTAAGTTACGGTAATGTAATTGGGGTAGGCCTGAGAAAGGGTTCAATGGGTTTGTCTGGTGATATTAGGCATCTCGTGTTGGCGATGCTGCGGAGGTGTTGTTTGTCTTACTTTGCATTATTGAGTCAAGCTGTTTTGGTAATTGAGGGATTTTGTAATGTCTGCAAGATTGGGGTCTTGCCAAAGATGAGTACTATCTCACATGTGTGTGTGGACCATGTGCACGGTTGGTGATGGTTAGTGAGGGTTACATGTACGTGTTTGTGTATTTACCTAATTGCCTAAATTTACCTAGTTATAATGCACAAGAAAGGAAATAAGCTCATAGAATTTGATATCTTTATTTCCATTGATCATAATTTGCTACAGTTTCTGATTTTAGACTGGACTACTTCCTGTAGGCTGTTCCAAAAATTATGCATGTACACTAAAAACTGAGGTTCTTGATGCCCTTCAGACGGATATGTTATGATGATTAATGATTGATTCAGTTTAACATCATGAACTTCCCCTATCAGGAGGCAAGGGTGGTGCCCCTTACAGAAGATTTTATACATACATACACATATCAATGACTTTTTCCCCATTAGAAGGGAGGTAGCCAGAAACAAAGGCATAAAATTCACTCCCACCCATTCCGTCCCCACGTAATCCATGCCCATTTACCCCCCTCCCTCCCTTTTATCTCGGCTCCTCCTAGATGACAGGTTATCCCTGCATCTCACCCACTGCCCTGTGTCAGAAACAATGTAGCAAGGCACAACACATCCACAGCAAGGCCACTTCATTTAATTGGAGAGAAATCCCTTCAGGCTGCATCAAAATATCATTCACACATACTTCCTCACCCCCCATGCCCATGGTCCAACTTGCTGGTGGCAGAGTATGAACTGCTAACACCTCTACCTTAAGGGGGTACGCGACACCTGGAGGTCATTTTCTAAACTATTTAGAGTAAAGAGCTGAAACTTCTCAGGTAAATAGGTATCCATGTTGCCTACATTTTAGGTGAAACAGAATGATGTATGTACATATGTACACATGTACGTATACCAGTAGCGACATTTAAAAGTGCACAGCACCATAATACGTGGACCAATTTGTTTTATATTTTGGCTATGATTAGTCAGTAGGCACACCTAGGGCCGGTCATTGAGTAATTGAACAATTTCCTTTATACTTTTGCATACAGGCATTTCAATTTTAATGTCCGGCAAAAATCGTGAAAAATAATTTTTTTTTTGTCTTGTTTCCATTATTACTCCGAACTCTTTCATCCTATTCAAAATATTCGAACGATCGGCCCTAGCAGTTACTAAAAGTAATATTCCCTGTAAGTTTCATCTAAATCTGATGTATTTTAGATTTTTTATGATTAAAAAAAAGTAAAAAAATATCGAACGGAGATATGGCAACTTGAAATATAAATATATCTGTACCTTGCTTATAGTTTCACCAATTTGACTGATTTTTTCATGGCTTAATTCTTATTATGTAATGAGTAAGTACAGTAAAAATCATCAACATATTTTAATTATAAGTACTTTAAATACTGAAAAACTAAAGTATAAGTATATCACAGTAGTGACAATGCACAGACAACACCATCATATAATTTGCTTTTTTGCACCTTTGGCTGTTTCTTCATATGAAACCTCACTGCTGGGGGTCTTCAGGGTATCTAAATAATTGGAAAGAGGTTTATTTTCCAGCAGTGGGCAACTTCTCTTTCCTCATCAGATTCCCCTCACCAATCTATGTTGGTAGGGCACCCCCTCCAGCATCATATGATGTCCCTTCTTCTCTCTCCTTTCTCTCTTCTTCCTGTATAGCCTTGATCTTTTTCCTCTTGCTTTCTTCTTTGGATTTAATCTTCCTCTTTAAATTGTTTAGTCTAATGTTGTCCTTTACCTCTGTCACTGTCACAGAGGTGCAGGTGAGGGCGGTGGTGGAGTGAGAGGTGGTGAGGTCTTGGCTAGTCGTCTTTGACTGCTTGCCATCTTTAACTGCTGTTTTTTGTCATTGTGGATGTTCTTTTGTTCTTTTTGCTACCCATGATGACTGTACTAAAGAGTAATATGTACTAGCTAAAGTAATAGATTGCAATGAGAGCTCATGAGACATGCGCACTTTTCCTTTCAGAGCTAGCTGGTAACTGACGCTTAGCTTCGCTCAAAGTTGGCAAAACTTCTCCCTCCACCTTCCTCCCTTCCCCTCCACCATTGTACTGGCCGTTGAAGCACTGGGCGAGCGTAAATTCAATCAAATTTCAACGTTATTCGATGCGCCTGAAGGTCCTAAATGGTACGCCTCTCTCTAGTGTGGGTTGCGCCTTTCACTGTCCCTTTAAACCTCACCCAAGACCTTTAAATTGAGCACGGCTGGAAAATTATTTGTTGGGATTTATTTCTAAATGGTATACAAACATTTTGAACACAGTTTTGAAAAATGCTATATCTTGACCAAATTCACCCCCCCCAGGTGTCACGTACCCCCTTAACTGCAAGTGGTGGCACTAAGCCAATCAGCCAGTGACCATCCTGTTATGGGATAATAATAATTGATGCCTTGATTTTCATTGACTGGAAACCTACAGGCCCACAGTGGCTGGCAATTATTCTTAGCTCTCCCATAATTCTCTTAAGAAACTTTGGACTGTTATCTGTGTTGTCTTGGTACAGGACAGTTTCTATGACACTAGTTTATAGTAATAGGAGAAGAGTAGTTACTAGTTGTCAGCTCTCCCTACAAGAAAAAATAGAGAAAATGTAATTCTATCCATCTATCTGAAGGGCTTTTTCCCCTTTACCAAAGAGGTAACTGTTACAGACTAGCCTTTGTATTTGAGTTGATGTATCGAATCTCATCTGTGATTTGAACTGTTCCTTCAATCCAATGGCCAATGTGATTAATTTGCCTTTTAATAGGTTCCTATCTTCACTTGAAAAAAAAAAAAAAGTTGATGTGCAAAACTTGTTTAATTTACATGAAAAAAAAATATAAGATTTCGACTTACACTGAAGTTGGGTATGAACATTGTGTGAGTGAGGGAGTCAGATAGACTCAATGCCTGCGTCTTCTAAATTTTGTAACACGACCACACAACATAGGTGCCAGGGACTGGTGCCAATGTGTGCCCTATCCTTATTTGCCTGGCTTCACACAATCCTTCTACTTCTTTATTTGTGTGTAAAGAAGGCTAACAAATTTTCAATCATTACCAATCTAAACTAATGGGAGGACATAAATACATATGTGAGAATACTACTCCATAGCATCATTTTGTTTACATGCCCTCTGACTTCTAAGGGGAGTAGGCCTCAATTTTGTACTCATCCACCATCTGCGCAGCAAGGCTCATGCAACTAGGGCATTTATATAAGGTACAGACATTTTATATAAAATCTTATTTTCTAATTTAAGATAACCCACTAATTGATTGAATCCCACATCAACGGTCATCCCATTTAGGATGACGAGCAATGTGGCTTTTGCTAGAATGTAGCTTGTGGCACCATTATTCACCTTGTGTCAGTGATGCATCATGGAACATGACATAGCCAAAGTCAAAGGGCATATATCCACCCCCACCCATTCCACTCTTATGCACCACCCTTTCCTCCCTCTCATCTTAGCTCCTCATGGATGATGGCTCACCCCTGTATCTTGCCCACTGCCCTGGGTCAGAAGCAGTGGAGCAAGACACTCACATCCACAGCAAGGCCGCTTCACTTAATTGGCAATCCCCACTTTCTGTCCCCTCATCCTATTTTCAGAAAATACAATTAAAGTTGATAAAGATCTTGAGCCTGTTCCAGAGGCTGAGTGTTTACATCTCCATATACAGGTAAGGGTCTTGATGGATTGAGTTGATGGGTGGCAGGGAGATGATTTTCTCTGCTACCTATTTTGTAGAACCACTACTTGCAGGTACTGGGTTGTAAAATACTGGGGGTACTTTTTTATAGATGTTTTTGTACACTGCTAAAACTATAACTTAAAATTACTGCTACAGTTTGTTCCAAGCTGGGCCAAGGTAGTGTTTTTATCCTTGAATTTGAAGTAATCTTTAATGTTTGTCAGTTAGGCATATACCTTTATTACTATGTTACGGTTATTATGTATGTATGTACTATGTTATGTACTCATAATTTTTTAAATTCATGTAGGTATTGTACTGAATTATCTTTCTCAATTTTTCTTTTCAGAACAATCAACTTTGACATCATTCGGTACTTGTATGACTTTGCCTGAGGTAAATACAGATATTTTGGAAATGCTGTTTCGTGCATTTGTATGCAGTCTGTATTACTTTTGTTTGCAGTGACTACGCTTCAATCCCATTTTTTTTTTTTTTTTAGAAGAGTGTTGAGCTAAATCTTGGAAGTACATACATACATATGCCAAAGGGAGGTAGCCAAAAAACAAAGGCATAAGAACCACTCCCATCCATTCCATCCCTATCACACTCCACTCCTCTCCACCCTCTTCTCTCCCTCTTATCTTGGCACCTGGATGATGGGCCATCCCTGCATCTTGTCCACTGCCCTAGGTCAGAAACAGTGTCGCTTCATTAAATCAGTGACCCCCCTCTCTGTCCACTCATGCAGAAAAGGAGAAGACGGGGAGAAATCCCTTAGGGCTGCATCAAATTTTCCCACACATAATCCCTTACCCCCTATCCCCCACCTATTCCACCTCATGCATCAAAACATCATTCATATACAACCATTCTCCATTCACCCCTGTCTTCGGTCCTCTCCCATCCTTCGTCAACAGTCATTCCCCTCTTCCCCAAAGCCCTTTTTACTCCATTCATCCATCTCATCCTAGGTTGCCCCCTCATGTTCACTCCTTCCATCTCTGCCTTCCACGCCTCTGTCATTAGTCTTTCTTCACTCATTCTTTCCATGCGTCCAAACCATCCCAATGCTCTTTCATCCACCCCATTTCCCAACTCCCTTTCTACCCCCATTCTCCTCCTCACCTCCTCATTTCTCACTCTATCCAGCCTAGTAATTCCTATCATACTTCTCAGGAATTTCATCTCAAACACATTCAAACTCCTTCTCTCTTCCTCTCTTATGTTCTATGTTTCTGCCCCATACAGTGATGGCAGTACAATCACTCCTTCATACAATCTCCTCTTAGCATCCATTCCCAAATGTCTATTTCTCATTACACTTTTTAATCCAAAGCATTTACTCACTTCTCTCAATCTACATTCTACCTTTACCTCCACTCCTCCCTTTCCTGCTACATTTGCACCCAAGTATCTAAAACTATCCACTTCCTCCAGTCTCTCACCCTTAATACTCACTTCCAGTCTGCTGTCACTTTCACCCCTTATACATCTCATCACCTTACATCTATCTTCACCCACATTTATCTTCAACTTTCTTCTTTCACACACACCTTTTCACACACACCTTTCTTCTTTCACACACACACATTCTTTCACCCACATTTATCTTCAACTTTCTTCTTTCACACACTTTCCCAAACTGTCACTAATTTCCTCAATCCCTCCTCTGATCCTGCTACAAGCACAGTGTCGTCCACAAACAACAGCTGGCTTACTTCCCACTTTTCTCCATTTTCTTTAACCATCTCCAATCCCTGACCCCTCACCCTTGCATTTACCTCTCTCACCGCCCCATCCATGTATAAGTTGAACAGCCAGGTTGACATAACACATTCCTGACGAAGTCCTACCTTAATCTTGAGCCACTCACTCTCTCCATTTCTAATCCTGACACATGCTCTACTACTCTTGTAAAAACTCGTAAAAATCTTGGAAATATTAATAGAAAACATACATTTTTAGGAGAGATCCAAAATGATCTCTTTCTTTACCAATCTTAGAAAGGCCAACATGCTTCATCACATGTCATTGTAAGATTCATTATTGCTATTATCATAATCCTTTTCAATATAGTAACATTTCATCAGTGACATAGAAACATATAGAAATGAACACTGTATATGAACAGAACCTTTATTATTACAAGATTTTGCTTGTTACAACTTTATCAAGCATGTGAGACAGTTATACATAAATACAACACAGACAACAGTCCAATGTTTCTTTTCAGAAGAATCTATGGAAGGGTACAAAGACCCACTGTGGGGCTGCAGGTTTCCAGTCACAGAAACCTAAAGCAGTACCTGTTGTTATTACTATTATTATCTTTTAAACAGGCCCAGGGTAGCCCATCATCGGAGGATTTGGGAAGAGAGGGAGTCAGGGGTGGTGAATGGGAGTGGAGTATTGGGGATGAAATGGGTTTGGCTATTGCCCTTGTAAGGGGGAAAAAGTCATTGGTATATATGTTTTTTTTTTTTTTTATAAAAACAATGTATTTGTCATTTGTAAAGTAGATATTTTGAATAAAATGTGCAAAATAACATAACTGATGATGCAAAATTATTGACCCCAAAAACTGCATTATTTCATTTATGAGAAGAAATCCACAAAAGGCTAAGATGAGAGGGAGGAAAGAGTGGTGGATGGGAGTGGAATTGGGTGGGAGTAGGTATGTGCCTTTTGATTTGTCTACCTCCCTTATAAGGGGGAAAAAAGCCCATGGGATATAGGTAGTTGAGGAGAAATCTAAAGTGTTACAAGTCTGGTAATTAACTTTAACAAATGAAATGAACCATCAGATTAATGAATTAATGTGAATAGCCAGAAATAAATATATATTGCCATTGCCTATGGGTCATTTATCACAAAGAAGCATATTAGAAGCATTCAAGACAGCATTTCCAAGATATTCATAGGGTGGGATTGCTGGCCTCAAGATAAGAGGTACTAGGGGTGAATCATGGAGTGGAGCAGAAGAGGGAATGAACCTATGAACTATTAGGTCCAAAATATTCAGGGAAAAAAAAAAGGATTTACAATCCTTTGAGGATGAGGAGCCTGATATGGAAGAGCCCAGGGAATTGATCAACCCTGATAAGCGTTTGGTATGCTTTAGACAGCTGGGCAATTGAGCTCCACATTTTTACAAAGTTGTGCAACTATTAGAATAATTTCATTGGTGCATGGGAGTCATTGTTATGAATAATATGAATAATATGTCACCTGAGAAACATATAAATAAGATTTTTGGAGAAACTTATAATTTGATAAGAACAATAAAAAAAGTAAGATTACTAGAATTAGTTCAAGAAGATGAACCTGAAATAATGAAACAAATTGAAGAGAAGTTTAGACACGGAAAGTATAGTACAGATAAGACCAGACCAATTAAGATTAAATTCAGGTCACAAAAAACAGCAGAGAATACCTTAACAAAAACAGGGAAGCTAGCAGAAAGTGAACAATATAAAAAGGTATAGATAGAAAGATGAAAGAGAGGAAGAAAATATGAAAGATGAAAGAGAGGAAGAAAAAATGAAAAGGAAAGAAGCTAAAGAAAAAAAAGGGAACCAGAACGGAGTCAGAAAAACAAGAATTCTACTGGAGAGTAGTGAATATGAAATTGAAGAAATGGACCATAACAGAGAGAAACAGAAAAGAAACAGAGAATACAATGGAAATAACAGAAAGTTAAGAGTATCCTACACAAATATAGATGGATTAATAACAGGACTAAATGAACTGAACAAGTATCTGGAGGAAAAAGATCTGGACATAATGGGAATTGTTGAGACAAAATTAAAAGGTCCGCTACCTTCCAACAGCATAGGACACAATGCATATAATTATTGGATTAGAAACAGAGAGATAAAACAAGGGGGTGGGGTTATGTTCCTGACTAAGAAGGGTATAAGCGTGAGGTGTGTCACATATGGAAAGAACAGAGTAGAGATGATTATGATAGAAATAGAAGACAGAGATAAGAAGAGCAGAAAGTTTGTAATAAACTACG